>NW_024070210.1:93664368-93824554 GCF_014754425.2 Oryx dammah
ATACAATCACATTGTGTGTAATACAACTGCACGGTACGTAATACAATTACTTGTGTAGTACAGCTGCACGGTATGTAATGCAATCACGTAGTGTGTAATACAACTTCACAGTACATAATACAATCACGTTGTGTGTAATACAACTGCACTCTAATACAATCACATTGTGTGTAATACAACGGCACTCCATGTAATACAATCACGTATGTAATACAAAGTGTATTACAGCACTTCAGCCAGGCTGTCCAACAGCACCATGCCTGGATTGAGTCTTGTTTTCTGACTTGTCAAAGTTCAGAAACTTTTGTCCCTTTGAAGAATACACACACAGAGACACACAAAGATTCCACCAGAGTCCTACAGAATCCAACCGAAACAACTGGAGGGAATCACAGAGGGGAAGCAGAGATCACGGCTCCTCAGGACTGCGCCTGTCATGCACATGCCATCAGGGCTCCAGACAAGCCTCCCCGGAGGGGTGAATAAGGGACACCCAGGACACACAGCCCACCAAGAGGTCTCCTTCCCTCTTTTACGTACAGTGGCTTCTATTTTTGTCTTTCTTTTTAATAAAAGTGAATCTTAGTGAAAGATAGTCTGAACAGCAATCTGGAAGTCAATGCTGGGGCAAGAAGTGGACTAAAGTGGTATGGGAACTTGGTTTTCGAAACCTATGAGAAGAAAGTGGGGGGAGGGGGCGGGGCTTGTGCCCCAGCCTCCAGGATGGACCAGCCTGCACCCTCACAGCATCAGTAAACTCCTCAGGAAGGTCCACAAAAACTCCCGGGAAACTTGGCCAAGGAGCACGGCAAGACCTTTCTCTAGCATCTGGAATTTGTGAACAGAAGCTGGGATAAGAATGGGAGGAATGACTGTCCCATAATTGTTTAAGGTTTTAGAATGCAGGGTCTTTTTCACCCCAGCCTTTCTCCACCTAAAAGAGATAAGAGTGGGGGTGGCGGACTCCAACAAACAGGAGGAGTGGCAGCTGCCCTGTTCCTTTTCTTGTCATCTCATCTCCTGAAAATGGGAAATCGAAGAAGATGAAAATCCCAAACACCAACAGTTAAAGGGAAGGCTACAAAATGCCTCTGCTCTCAACTCTGCACTACAGCACTTTCATTTCTCTGGAAGCACACCTGCTGTGTGCATTCCAGGACTGGGCTGTCCTTCAGGCTTCCACAGAAAGGGCCGGGGATTTGGAAAGCCCAGGTGTTTTTCAACAGGCAGTGGAAGCATTAATAGCTCATCTGTAAAGCACTGAACTATTTGCAGGAATAACATAAGCCAGAACTGGTGGAAATTAAAATAGCATAAACCAGATGTTAGGAAGCTCCCATTTAAACCATTGAATTCAATGATGGATGATTAGGTGGTTAGGTAGATGAGTAAATGGATATGAGAGAGAAAGGAAATTTCAATGGTTTTTCTAATTTTCTTATTAGGAACCATTTTATATTAGGCCAGGATATAAACTTCTTTAATAACAAAGAGAGTTTAAAATAATAACAATAAATAAATTTGGTTTAAAAAAATGTTAAGGATATACATCTAAAAAAATAAAGTCTTCCTCCAACTCCAGACTTCAGGATCCTAGTTGTCACCAGGGGTTAACAACTCTTAGCATTTTCTGTGGGTCTACATCACCAACTACAGGCATGATTTATGATTTTCAAAGTCCGTCTAAATCTCCCATCTTAAAGATTGGCAAGGAAAGAGGCCTTATTCATCTGGTAGGAAAGTGATTTATTCTCATCTTAAAAATAGAACCAGTGAATATTCCTATTTTTAAAGAAAATGTGAAAACAACCACTTAAAAAACAAGCAAAAAGATGGAACCTGGGAAAGTCATCCTCAATAAAACATAGTGATGATCTAAGAAAGTGAGAGTGAGGCTAGACAAAGAGGAAGAGGAAAAAGAAGAGGGAATAGAAATCAGAGGAAAAAGGAGAGCGATTAAACAATTCTAATTGTCAACTTTGTCTAGTTTGTTTTGTCTTAGAGACAAATAAGAAAAGTCTGAGGAGGACAGAGTGGACTCTGAAATAATCCCAATGTACCAGCATTATTGAGCCAATTAAACAGTACTGTGAGCAAAGAGGCAAATCAGTGCATTTGCCTTAAAAGTCCTTACAGGGACATTTCTCAGCATTGGCAAATTAGACATCGCTCCGGGCGTGAGGTTCTTCAGGGGAAGAGGGACTAGGTCCTAAATTCTGGCTCCAGCCTATTGGACCAGGGATTCAGTCTAGGACAGTGGAGGGTGGTTGTATAGTATTGAAATTCTTGCCCAAAGGAATTGAATCTTGGTGGGGTGGGGGGTGGGAATTCTATTGAGATGCTGCATGAGTGGCAGCTATCAGAGGGAATACTGATGCCAGAAGGCAGAGGAATGTCCTGGAGACCAGTTTTTGTATTCTCAAGATGAATAACGTTTGCATGACCATTGCAGAATACTTGAGTGCAGGGGTCCAGCCCCCGCAGGATCAAGGGGAACCCTCAGGAGAAACAGCATCAAGGGAAGAGAATGATTTAGAGAGAGATAAAGAAAGAATGTTGCAGATAAGAAAACAGAGGAGAGAAAGAAAGACACAGGGAGACCAAGCTTCTTCGGTGAGCGAGGCCCATAACTTTATTTTTAAAAGGGACTTTTATACCTTGACTTGTACATAGAGGGAAATGAAAGATGCAAGGTCATACAGAATCAGCCCAAACACTAGCAGTTTTGCCTTTATCGAGACCAGGATTTTTTCTGCAAACCTTTCCCATAAAAAATGTTGTGTACACTATCTTCTGGCCTTGGAGGCCTGTGGACATTTTATGACCCTCTTTTGATAAAGGCTGCTCAACCAGAAAACTTATTTTCCCTTGAAATGTTTTTTTTCTTTATATTTCTAATCTATGTCAGCCTCAGAAAATGCTAAACAGAGTTACATTTCTCATGGAGCAAAGGTGCAGTGAGTTACAACAAAGAAAGAACCAATTAGCTCAAAAGTCTGATGTGGTTAATTCCAAGGTTACTGCTTGTTTTTCTTAAATTCCAACTATGTTAACTAATGCACTCCCAGGTGCACAGTGGATAAGAGATATGGGAACTTAGCAGCAAACACTGGCCCAATAATGAAATCCTACACCAGCACTACTCTAATAGTTTTTAACTCTTTGAAAGGCTCTATATTTTTAGGCTTTCCATGCCTCTCACAGTTGGGAGGCTGTGAATAATCATAAGTGTAGCTGCAAGAGTCTGGATAAACCTGCCAGGCAAGCTAGAATGCCAACAGAGGGGGTTTGAATTGAAATACTCCTATCATGTCCAAGAGACTTATTAGCTAGAGCCCTAAGTTGATTTTCTCCAGAGAAAGGTGGTCGGGGATAGCCCCCTGTTAATGTCAGAAGAGTTTGTGAAAGACATAAAATAATAAGACAGACAGATTCTGGTTTTGGGGTAGATGCTCGAGCAGGTCCAGGGAGCCCCTCGAATCCTGATCTGCCTTTGCCTATCAGGTCTTCTCCGCATGACCTTTGTCATGGGTGGAATCTCCTGTGGTGGTTCCCAGCACTTGAGTACTGAACAGCCAGCACAGTGGTATGTTGCAAACTGCAAAACTCTAAATAGGAATATCTAATAAAAATATAAAGCAAAAGATTTTATTTTAACAACTTTTAACGTAGGATTCCTAAGGTATCTGAATAATCACTGGCTGCTATTTCAGCTCTTCTATCCCCACCTAACAAGAGCTTCACCATTTCTGTGCAGCACATACAAATGTCAAACGTTTGAGACGTGGATAGGACTGACCTTTACTAATGGTCATAATCATTTTCATTATTGGTTTCTTACTAGAATACATATATCCTCAGTAGTATAGTTCATCAGTGCTAGAGTAAATACTTGTTTGAAAGTATTTAAACTGTTTTGTAAAAAGTAACTTACACAAACCTACCTGGTTTGCCATCTTTGGGTGTTCATATTTTGTGGGCTTGTAGTTAAAAAGAGGAAGAAAAATTGTGTCCAAATAACGTGGTACTTAAACTGTATATCATAAAGGCACATTCAGAATTGCTGTTGCTTTAATGCTTTCTGAAATTTAAATAATGCAGCCAAATAAAAGACAAAGATACAAAAACTAAATATGAACTTCGCTACCAGGACAGTCCATGATGAGGTCGCTAAGAGTCGAACACGACTGAGCGACTTCACTTTCACTTTTTACTTTCATGCATTGGAGAAGGAAATGGCAACCCACTCTAGTGTTCTTGCCTGGAGAATCCCAGGGATGGGGGAACCTGGTGGGCTGCCATCTATGGGGTCACACAGAGTCGGACACGACTGAAGTGACTGAGCAGCAGCAGCAGCAACCAGGACTGATGGCTCATTCCCTGATGGCTCAGATGGTAAAGAGTCCACTTGCAATGGAGGAGACGTGGATTCGATCCCTGGGTCAAGAAGACCCTCTGGAGAAGGGAATGGCAACCCACACCAATATTCTTGCCTGGAGAATCCCATGGACAGAGGAGCCTGGTGGGCCGCAGTCCTTGGGGTCACAAAGAGTAAGACATGACTGAGCGACTAACCCATCCAAATGACATCTGATCCCTTAGTAGAATGGGAGTCTGGGAACTTCCAGAAGGAACCATATATAGCCAGAGACTTTGTGACAGCAGGCACAGCCAGCAGTCCCCCTCCTGGGCGCTCACGCTGGGCTCCTTAGAGCCAAAGTAGACTGGCCTGCTTGGCCCCACTGAGCTCCACACCTCTGTTCCCACCACTGGTACTAACAAAGGGTGAAGAGACTCAGCTGTTCATGCCATGAATGGGACAGCACAGGACAAGAGACAGTGAACCCACACTCCCAGGGCCCTGGCCACTAGAGCAGAAAAAAGAATCACACAGACCCCCCCTGCCCCGTCAGAAGAGGGGGTTGTAGAAGACGCCTCCGCTGAGCTGATCCTGAGCCTTCCTTACTTTTCTCTAGACGTGGTGCCTCTCAGCTGTGGTGAGCACATCCACGCAGAGGCTGCCGCTGCTCCTTGCAGCCACAGCCAGGGCAGTCTTCCCCTTAGGCTGAGCACCAAAGAATTGATGCTTTTGAGCTGTGGTGTTGGAGAAGACTCTTAAGAGTTCCTTGGACTGTAAGGAGATCCAACCAGTCAATCCTAAAGGAAATCAGTCCTGAATACTCATTGGAAGGACTGATGTTGAAGCTAAAATTCCAATACTTTGGCCACCTGATACAAAGAGCTGACTCATTGGAAAAGACCCTGATGCTGGAAAAGACTTAAGGTGGGAGGAGAAGGGGAAGACAGAGGATGAGATGGTTGGATGGCATCACTGACTCAATGGACATGAGTTTAAGTAGGCTCTGGAAGTTGGTGATGGACAGGGAGGCCTGGCACGCTGCACTCCATGGGGTCACAAGAGTCGGACATAACTGAGCGACTGAACTGAACTGAACTGCAACAATCCACTCCAGTATTCTTGCCTAGAAAATCCTATGGACAAATAGCCTGGCGGGCTACAGTCCATGGGGTTGCAAGAGTCGGACACGACTTAGCAACTACACCACCACCATTGCTTCCTTGCAGGGAAAATGTGGACCAGTCCTCAGCTTCCCTGGGTCTCAATAACTTCCCCTCTGTGTAGTGGTGAGGGGCAAGTGTGATAACACATATTGCGCCCTTAGAACTGCTTGTGGCACATGATAATGGTCTAAGAGATGCTAGATGTTGGTAGTGTCACAAGCTGTGTCAATGGGGCAAGAGAAAGGATTGTGGCCTAGGGACCCACCATCAACAGGTGATTTTTTATACACACGCTATCAATGAGAACCCAAGCATTTCTCTAAGATTGGCAGGGGTCACTCTGGCTCACTGCACTGGGAAGTCCTTGGCAAATAAATAATGTGATCACACACATTTCTCCTCCAAAAGCTAACTCCACTTGTGGCACAGACTTTAGCTAATATCCCATGCGTGCTTACCCCACCAAACTGCCTTTCCTCCTTTCTTCTAAAAGAGATCTCCTGATTTTAGCTGGGCATTTGGCCACCCGAGTATTTCCCTATGTGAACTAAGTACTGGTCAGTGGCGTGTAAATAAAGCAGCACATGCAGCTTCTGGGAAGTATCCTTAAAGAGAAGAGGGATGTCATTCCCCATCCTTCCCTCCTCCTCCCCAAGGGGAATGCTGACATGACGGCAGGAGCCCAAAGGGCCACGTTAGATCAGCAAGTAAAGGCCATCTATTGAGGAGGGTGGAGTAATAAAACAGAAGAGGCATGAATTTTATTCAGAATAAATATCAATAATGGCAACACTAATACAATGTAGAATTCAACTTCCTGGACGCCTATCCAGAGATTTTTCTATTATATCATACCACCTTTAAACAAAGATGAGGGGTTGGAATCTTAACCAAATCATTCATGCATGCTCAGTTGCTCAGTCATGTTGGATTCTTTGAGACTCTATGGACTATAGCCTGCCAGTCTCCTCTGTCCATGGAGTTTTCCAGGCAAGAATACTGGAGTGGGTTGCCAGGCCCTCCTCCAGGGGCTCTTCCCAACGTAGGTATCAAACCCCCATCTCCTGTGTCTCCCGCATGGCACATGGATTCTTTACTACAGCGCCACCTGGGAAGCCCTTGGAATGAGCAATAAAGGCTGTTTTAGACATAATCTGGGGGCATAAATCCTTGGAGCCCATAGGGCGCCTCATATAAATTACAAATGACATACCTTTGTCAAGGTGGGTATAGTTCAAAGTCCCCCTAGACTTTGTGCAGTGCACAAGCCACACATCTATACTGTCCCCAAGCAAAAGATGCTGGTTCTCATTTGCTTTCCAAAGGACCCATGGAAAATCTGCTCAGAGATCCTGAAGGTGATTAAAATGAATGGTCAGAAAGAACCTCAGAAGGGACTTCCCTGGATGTCCTGAGGCTAAGACTCCCCGTCCGCAGTGCAGAAGGCCTAGGTTTGACCCCTGGTCAGGGAGATAGATCCCACATGCCACACAAAGACCCAGAACAGCCGAATAAATAAATATTTTTCCTTAAAAAAAAAAGAAGAAGAAAGAAAGAAAAGAAATAACCTCAGAAGAAGTTCCAACCTCAGAAACCCATGTTTCTACGCTTGGAGATCCAGAAACTTATCCTGATAAGTCTCTCACACGGCTGAGTATTTGTGAAATGTACCTCCCACCAATTCAAATGATTTGTGTGCTAGTCCAGACACTGAGACCCAGGTGAACCTGAAAATTAGAGCTGAAAGTAATCAGCTTCTAATCAAAAGAGATAGTAATGAAATTAAGAACTTCATTCTGCAGGCATTTAGCAAGCGTCTAATTGTATGCTATCTAAATTCTGGCTTGTAAAGCTGTCTGAATCACCATAATGAGCCTATTTGGGGAAGGCAGCATTCTGAGAGCCAGAGGTTTCAAGCTCATAGGAAAACCTTTGCAGGGAGCATGACTGGAGTAGAAATGCAGATACTTGTGCTGTTGAGGGTGCGTGGCCCTCTGGGAGCTTTGTGACACCGGAGGCTGAGAGGACAGGAAAAGTCAACTTTACCCCAAAACTTGGCTCCTTCTTTCCCATCCAGTGTGTGTGTGTGTTAGTCACTCAGTCGTGTCCGACTCTTTGTGACCCCACGAACTGTAGCCTACCAGGCTCCTCTGTCCACAGGATAGACCAGGCAAGAACACTGGAATGGAGAGCCATTATCTTCCTGACCCAGGGGTCGAACCCAGGTCCCCTGCATTGCAGGAAGATTCTTTACCATCTGAGCTACTAGGGCCAGACCAGACCTTCATTCAGTCTTAGAAACAGTCACTTATTTTTAGTAAAAATCATGGGAACAGGGAGAAAAGAGAGTTTTTATCATTAATTATAAACATCCTGGATGCCAACTAGGCACCAGACCCAATGAGAAAAGAGGGAGGAGGAGAAAGGAAATCTGGAACACAGATCATGAGGCCCAGGAAACTGTGGCTTTTGTTTTGAAAAGAGAATCGAGCTGTAGCAGAGACATGTTCACTGGAATATTCAATCCACTTGCATTAGGGCCCCAACATAAGTTCCCTGCCCAATGCTATGGATTCTCTCCTCACCAGACTGCCCTGGAGGTGTTGTTAACGAAAAAATAGAATAAAGTACAGAAAGAAAGCACGAGAAGCTACTAACGCTACTATCAAGCTGGACGAGAGTTCCTTTGGCTTTTCTGTAAGACATCGTGACAGAAAAACCTAATTGAACTTTTTGGCCAAACCAATACTAACACTAAATGTTAATGGAATTTAATGAGCCACCACTAGTGGAATTTCACCTAAGTGATGGAAATATGGCTGGTTTTGTTTTCCTCCCCAGTTTGTTACAAACTGAAACAAACATGTTTTCCAAACTGTATTACTTTTATGTTCAGAAAAAGAAAACTAACATACAGAGACAAGTAAAATAACATTTCACCACTTCACAATCCACAAACATGAAATGCATGGTCCTGAAATGGACTAGGGAGGATGCAGGCTTGCAATGGGAATTAGGGATGCCCTGACCTCATGAATTTAAAAAATGCTTACTCCTTGGAAGAAAAATTATGACCAACTTAGATAGCATATTGAAAAGCAGAGACATTACTTTGCCAACAAAGGTCCGTCTAGTCAAGGCTATGGTTTTTCCAGTGGTCATGTATGGATGTGAGAGTTGGACTGTAAAGAAGCCTGAGCGCCGAAGAATTGATGCTTTTGAACTGTGGTGTTGGAGAAGACTCTTGAGAGTCTCTTGGACTGCAAGGAGATCCAACCAGTCCATTCTGAAGGAGATCAGCCCTGGGATTTCTTTGGAAGGAATGATGCTAAAGCTGAAACTCCAGTACTTTGGCCCCCTCACGCGAAGAATTGACTCATTGGAAAAGACTGTGATGCTGGGAGGGATTGTGGGTAGGAGGAGAAGGGGACGACAGAGGATGAGATGGCTGGATGGCATCACGGACTCGATGGACGTGAGTCTGAGTGAATTCCGGGAGATGGTGATGGACAGGGAGGCCTGGCATGCTGCGATTCATGGGGTTGCAAAGAGTCGGACACAGCTGAGCGACTGAACTGAACTGAACTGAGCTCATGACCAGTGAGGGTAAAGATCTGGAAGGAAAAACTGCAACTTCTAGAAGTGCTGGGGAGCCAAGCAGCCAGTAGCTTTGGCTTTGATGCTCAGCGGTGCCTCTTACAATGGCCTTGATGTCATCAAAAAACCTCCCAAGTCTTTTCTTAAAAACTGGGATAATTTCATCCACCTCGCAGAAGAGACGCAAGAATTGAACAAAGATGTGATTGTGAGTGAGTGTGAGTACCTTGCAGAGCTGCCACACAATGTCTTCTTTTATATCTTTTCAGGAAAACTGGGACCTAACAGCTGGTCACCCAAGCCCCTCCATGGTTGAGCCTGCAGAATTGCATCACATGCAAGAAATAAAGCTGTCCATCTTTAAAAACAAATATACAATACGGCTTAAAGGTGCAAGCAACCCAAATGTCCACTCATGGATGAGCAAAAGGTGGTATACTTACAAGGGAATCTTATTCGACCTTAAAAAGGAAGGAAATTCTGATACATGTTGCAACTTGGTTGAGCCTTGAGTACACAGTCACAAAAGGGAATATATCATATGATTCCACTTAGATGAGGTACCCAGAGCAGTCAAATTCAGAGACAGGAGGTAGAATGGGGCTAGAAGAGGAAGAAATGAATGTTATAGTTTATAGAGTTTCAGTTTTGTAAGATGAAAACGTTCTGGAGTTTGGCTATATAACAAAGTGAATGTTCTTAACACTACAGAACTGGACATTTAAAAATGGTTAATGGGGACTTCCCTAGTGGTCTGGTGGTTAAGATTCCACGCTACCAATGCAGGGAGTGTAGATTTGATCCCCATTTAGGGAACTAAGATCCGACATGCTGCACGGTGAGGCCAATAAATAGCTAAATAAAAAACTTTTTAATAAAATAAGAAAATTAAAATGGTTAAAATGCACACCTTATATTGAATATATTTTACAATTAAAATATGTAAATAAATTTGAAAAGCAATTTAGACACATATAAATTTATTCATTGTGCTGCTGCTGCTGCTAAGTCGCTTCAGTCGTGTCCGACTCTGTGCAACCCCATAGACGGCAGCCCACCAGGCTCCCCCGTCCTTGGGATTCTCCAGGCAAGAACACTGGAGTGGGTTGCCATTTCCTTCTCCAATGCATGGAGTGGAATGCCATCGCCTTCTCCAACGCATGAAAGTGAACAGTGAAAGTGAAGTTGCTCAGTCGTGTCCAACCCTCAGCCACCCCATGGACTGCAGCCTACCAGGCTCCTCCGTCCATGGGATTTTCCAGGCAAGAGTACTGGAGTGGGGTGCCACTGCCTTCTCCGCAGGTAACACTAGTGGTAAAGAACCCACCTGCCAATGCAGGAGTCATAGGAAATATGGGTTCAGTCCCTGGGTGGGTCGGGAAGATGCCCTGAGGAGAGCATGGCAACCCGCTCCAGTATTCTTGCCTTGAGAATTCTATGGACAGAGGAGCCTGGTGGGCTATAGACAATAGGGTTGCATAGAGTTGGACACAACTGAAGTGACTTACCATAAGCATACAAGGATAATTTAAATGCCCATTAGTTGGAAACTAAACAAATTATGTTATGTTCTCACCACAGTCCATTATGTAACTGTAACAAAAGAAGAAACTCTCTCCATGTGCTTATATACTTTATAAAGTATACTGCTTTATACTGGTAAGGGAAAAATGCTAAACATAGGACAATGTGTTTCATTCAGTCCTCAGAGAGTCCTCTGACTCTTTGCAATGAATGGACTGCAGCACACCAGACTTCCCTGTCCTTAACCATCTTCCAGAGCTTGCCCAAACTCATGCCCATTGTGTCAGTGATGCCATCCAACCGTCTCACCCTCTATCATCCCCTTCTCCTCCTGCTTCAATCTTCCCCAGCACCAGGCTCTTTTCCAACGAGTCAGCTCCTTGCATCAGGTGGCCAAAGTATTAGAGCTTCAGCCTCAGCATCAGTCCAATTAATATTCAGGTTGATTTCCTTTAGGATGGACTGGTTAGATCTCCTCACAGCCCAAGGGACTCTCAAGAGTCCTCTCCAGCACCACAGTTTAAAAGCATAAATTCTTTGGTGCTCAGCCTTCTTTGCAATCCAATCCTCACATCCATACATGACTACTGGAAAACCCATAGCTTTGACTAGACGGACCTTTGTAGGCAAAGCAATGTCTCTGCTTTTGAATATGCTGTCTAGGTTAGTCATAACTTTTCTTTCAAGGCGTAAGCATCTTTTAATTTCATGACCGCAGTCACCATCTGCAGTGATTTTGGAGCCCAAGAAAATAAACTCTGTCACTGTATCCCCATCTATTTGCCATGAAATAATGGGACCAGATACCATGATGTTCATTTTTTGAACGTTGAGTTTTAAGCCAACTTTTTCACTCTCCTCTTTCACTTTCATCAAGAAGCTCTTTAGTTCCTCTTTGCTGTCTGCCATAAGGGTGGTGTCATCTGCATATCTGAGGTTAACGATATTTCTCCCAGCAATCTTGATTCCAGTTTGTGCTTCATCCAGCCCAACATTTCACATGATGTACGCTGCATATAAGTTAAATAAATAGGTGATAATATACAGCCTTGCCGTACTCCTTTCCTGATTTTGAACCAGTCCATTGTTCCATGTCCAGTTCTAACTGTTGTTTCTTGACCTGCATACAGGTTTCTCAGGTAGAAGGTAAGGTGGTTGGTTTCCCAATTCTTAAAGAATTTTCCACAGTTTATTGTGATCCACACAGTCAAAGACTTTGGCATAGTCAATAAAGCAGAGTAGATGCTCTGCTGGAATTCTCTTGCATTTTCTATGATCCAATGGATGTTGGCAATTTGATCTCTGGTTCCTCTGCTTTTTCTAAGTCCAGTTTGAACATCTGGAAGTTCTCAGTTCACATGCTGTTGAAGCCTAGCTTGGAGAATTTTGAGCATTACTTTCCTAGCATGTGAGATGAGTGCAATTGTGCGGTAGTTTGAACATTCTTTGGCATTGTCCTTCTTTGGGATTGAAATGAAAACTGATGTTTTCCAATCCTGTGGCCACTGCTGAATTTTCCAAATTTCCTGGCATATTGAGTGCAGCACTCAATATAGGTATATACTATTGTATAAAAAGGATGGAGGAATAGACTAAGGGTATAATATATTTATGTTTGCTGTTTATACATAAAGAAACTCTGGAAAGAAGAGAAGAAATTGATAATAATGTGTATGTATGGCAAGGATAGCATGAGAGCCAGACAATAGAGGGTAAGGGTGAATGGGAAATGTTTACTGGAAAACATTTACTGATTTGTAAATTCTTGGATCATGTGAATTTATCATCTTTTCAAAAAAATAAATAATTTTTAAAATACATATTTTATTGTTGAGAATAAAAATTATTAACTTATCTCAATTAAAACTGGGATGTTAATATCAAGATACAAGGTATGTCCAATTTAGGTTCATTTCACAAAGGATAGACTACACAGAAGAACAGTACAAAAAGATCTTCACGACCCAAATAATCAAGATGGTCTGATCACTCACCTAGAGCCAGCCATCCTGGAATGCAAACTCAAGTGGGCCTTAGGAAGCATCACTATGAACAAAACTAGTGGAGGTGATGAGCCAGGGTCCAGCCCTGGTGAATCCAGGGTAATTTGAAGGGGAGATGGAATCGGCATCCTAGGAAAAAGCTATTTAATTAGAAATATAAAGAGAGATTAGAAAAGAATAGTGTAGTAGGAAAATTAGTGGAGAAAAAGATGCTGAATAACTTGGTTTATGTGGAATACCAATAAAACTCCAAGACAAGGAGTTTGCACCACCTACGTAGGCCACTGGCACCCACTTGAATACCGGAGAGTGCCCTGCCTTGGGCTCCCTCTCCCGTGGGTCTTAGAAGCCAGGGCAAAATTAGCAGGCTTGGCGAGTATCCACACTCCAGATGGGAATTCAGCCAGAAGGGGAAAGAAAGAATGACACGGGGGAATCAGTCTTTCCAGAAACTGATCCGTTTTCCTTATTTTTCAGGTTCGCTTATATACTTTATGTTATACATAGGGATGAATACAGAGTCACATGGGGTCAGCAGACCTGACCTTTATCAAAATCAGGAGCTTCATATAAATGTATACAAAAATGTCTTAGGGGTTTTACATCATCTTTTGGCCATGAGGCCTGCTGACATTTTATGGCCTTTCCTGATAACGGTCAGTCAACCAGAAAACTTATTTTTTTCCAGGGGTGATTTTTTTTCTTAAACCAGGAGCCACCCTCTGAAGGTACCAGATAAAGTTGCATTCCTATAGGGTGAGGGTGTAGTGGGTTACAATTAGGAAAGGAATTTATAGCCTAAGGATAAACATGATTAATCTTAAAGGTTAATACTTATTTCTCCTATATGCTAGTTATATATTTGTATAAGGGCAAGGAATATGGAGACTTAGCAGCAAATATTGGCCCAACAAATGAAAACCCTTCACCAGTATAATTTCTAACCAACCCACTATACTATACTAATAATTTTCTAACTTCTTAAAAAAGTCTGTATTTAGAGAGTTTAAAGCATCTCGTGCCTCTCACGGCTGGGAGGCTGTAAGCAATCACATGTGGCCGGACGAACCTGCTCGGGCAGGCTAGGGAAAATTCAGAGGAGTTTGTAAGTTGAAACACTCTTGTCACACCCAGGAATTTTTATTGACTGGAGCTGCAAGTTAACTCCTTCTCTGAGAGAGGTGGTGGGGGCAGCCTCCCATAAAGTCAGAGGTGTA
This sequence comes from Oryx dammah, assembly GCF_014754425.2. Lineage (NCBI taxonomy): Eukaryota > Metazoa > Chordata > Mammalia > Artiodactyla > Bovidae > Oryx > Oryx dammah. The sequence continues at coordinate 93,678,233 of NW_024070210.1, forward strand.
GGTGAGAGCATGAAGCAGTAAAGTAGGCAGACTCTGGTTTGGGGGGTAGATGCTCAGGAATAGCGGGTCTCCTGAGGCTCGATCCCGCCTTTGCGTAATGCCGAGCCTCCTTCCTCATGACTTTTGCCATGGGCGGAGTTCCTCAGGCTGGCTCCCAGCAGTGATGGAATTCTAGTTGAGCTATTTCAAATCCTAAAAGATGATGCTGTGAAAGTGCTGCACTCAAGATGGCAGCAAATTTGGAAAACTCAGCAGTGGCCACAGGACTGGAAAAGGTCCGTTTTCATTCCAATCCCAAAGAAAGGCAATGCCAAAGAATGCTCAAACTACCACACAATTGCACTCATCTCACAGCCTAGGAAAGTAATTCTCAAAATACTCCAAGCTAGTCTTCAACAGCACATGAACCATGAACTTCCAGATATTCAAGCTGGATTTAGAAAAGGCAGAGGAACCAGATATCAAATTGCCAACATCCACTGGATCATAGAAAAACCAAGAGAGTTCCAGAAAAACATCTATTTCTGCTTTATTGACTATGTTATGTGTGAATATCCTGTTCATTATACATAGACATCCTAGAAAGAGTAGAAAAATGGCAAACTTTTGCAGCAGAACAATTTTAGGAACAAAAAAGAAGAAAGGAAACAAGAAAGGAAGGGAGCAAAAGAAATAAGGATCTTTGAAGGTAATACCTAGATTAACTGTTGAATAAGTAAAGCAATAATCATTTTTCTAAACAGCAGGAAATAGATCCTCTTCAATGTACCTTTCAATAACCCTTTGAAAAATTTTCCACATAACTTTCTAATATTTTAAACCATACTTTTATATAAAAGTACTTAATACACTGAAACTAACAGCCAGTGGAGCAAGTTATCATAAACTCTTGGTGAATTATAGTTTCTAGTGACATCTTTTTTTTAGTCCTGTTTACAGCAGATTGCTGACATGGTTGCTTGTAGAGTTCTTTAAAATCGGTGATGACAAAGATGAAAAAAAAATGGAAGTGGTTTTACTGACTTATCTTGGATGCTATTTTGGTTTGTATCCTTATTCACAAATAAAGTTAAAGGGGAGTTTCTAAGCCCAAATTGGACATCCTAGAATATAGCTCTAGACTGCAAACAATAGCAAGGGTAACTCATGTTTTGTCAAACCTACTTTATCACCGATTTAGCTACTAAGGAAATCAGATGTTTAAACAGTTCTCATATTTTTGCAATAATTTATTAGAGAAGCAAAGGATAGTAAATTTTTTGGAAGCAAAATCAATGTCCAGGATGTGGGAAATATGACATGTGTTTTCCTTACAAGCAAAACATCCTTTGTGTGAAGCACATCAGACTGTCTCCAGACATCCTGGGAGCACCAAGTCGGCTTTCCTTTGAAGCAAAAGACAGTCATGCTTTTTTTTTTTTCTGTGGGTGTCTTTCCTTCTTTCCTTCCTTCTCTCCCTCCCTTCTTTCTTTTTGTTTCTTTCTTTCTCTTTCTTGATTTGTTTGATTCAATACAATTTACAGTCCAAAAAACTACAGGGAAAAGAGCCACATACGGACTGAACTTCTAGGAGAATTTTTTCTTATGCATTATCAGTATTTTCTACCATTATCAATGATTGCATACAGGAAAAATATAGCTGTTACACTCTAATTGAAATCTATTATATTGTTATAATCAGTCATAGGTTACCCAGTGGATTTCAGATTGCTGTATACACTGCAGTTGGTTGCGAAATTCTCTGATGTTATCTATTAGTAGAGAAACGTAAGATTATGCTGGATACAGTTCTCACTGCTTTTAAAGACAAGGCAAAGAGTAGATAATCAAAACACAAACACCAGGTTAAAAAAAAATTATGGCCACTTCAAGAACCAGGAATCTTAAGAAGACAAAATAGTAATCAGATGACTGAAGACACAAATTATGTTTCCTCAGATGAACCTCACAGCCTTGCATTTTGCAGTGGGGACAAATCCTTTATCTGCTGTGGATTTCTTGCTTAATCACAAGGTCAGGGTGGATATTGCTGATACAGTAAGCCCATCATTTGGTAGAACGGATTCAGTTCAGTTCAGATCAGTCTCTCAGTCATGTCCAACCCTTTGCAACTCCATGGACTGTAGCATGCCAGGCCTCCCAGAGTTTACTCAAACTCATGTCCATTGAGTTGGTGATGCATCCAACCATCTCATCCCCTGATGTCCCCTTCTCCTCCTGCCTTCAATCTTTCCCAGCATCAGGGTCTTTTCAAATGAGTCAGCTCTTCACATCAGGTGGCCAAGTATGGAGTTTCAGCTTCAGCATCAGTCCTTCCAATGAACATTCTGGACTGATCTCCTTTAGGATGGACTGGTTGGATCACTTTGCAGTTCAGGGGACTCTCAAGAGTCTTCTCCAACACCACAGTTCAAAAGCACCAATTCTTCAGCGCTCAGATTAGAGCATAACTATTGTAAGGGGGAAATCTGGTCGCTTGGGTTCTCTTTTCTCCACACACACACAAACTGTTTCCATCGACAGTATTCATTTTGGAAAAATCTCTTTAAAGAATATGCATGTCATGTGCTCTTTGTATTTGGTGACAAAGCTGTTTCTTCATTACCAGTAGGACTTAGGCTTTTGCTTATTTCCCATGTTGACCTTATGTCCAGTAGCATGCATTTGTAAGGATAAAATGGCTGCCCAGAGGATCAGTTGCATAACCCAGAGGTGAGGACTCTGGTTCAACGTGGGCAGCACCTCCAAGTCTGGGGAAGAGGCCGACGAGGTAAACGGAAGTTCTCACTCCAGATGTGGACAAAGGCTTCCAGGTGGAGGGCAGGTGGTGCTCAGAGGATAATACAAACATCTACTCTCAAAGCTGCTTTCAGTTCAGTTCAGTCACTCAGTTGTGTCTGATTCTTTGTGATCCCGTGGACTGCAGCATGCCAGGCCTCCCTGTCCATCAGCAACCCTGGAGCTTGCTTAAACTCATGTCCATCGAGTTGGTGATGCCATCCAACCATCTCATCCTCTGTCATCCCCTTTTCCTCCTGCCTTTAATCTTTCCTAACATGAGGATCTTTTCCAGTGAGTCAGTTCTTCACATCAGGTGGCCAAAGTATTGGAGCTTCAGCCTCAACATCATGCCTTCCAGTGAATATTCAGGACTGATTTCTTTTAGGATGGACTGGTTGGATCTCCATGCAGTCCAAGGGACTCTCAAGAGTCTTCTCCAACGCCACAGTTCAAAAGCATCAATTCTTTGGCGTTCAGCTTTCTTTATAGTCCAATTCTCACATCAGTACATGACTACTGAAAAAAACCATAGCCTTGACTAGACGAACCTTTGTTGGCAAAGTAATGTCTCTGCTTTTGAATATGCTGTCTAGGTTGCTCATAACTTTTCTTCCAAGCAGCAAGCATCTTTTAATTTCATGGCTGCAATCACCACCTGCAGTAATTTTGGAGCCCCCCAAAATAAAGTCAGCCACTGTTTCCACTACGTCCCCATCTATTTGTCACGAAGTAATGGGACTGGATGCCATGATCTTAGTTTTTGAAATGTTGAGCTTTAAGCTAACTTTTTCACTCTCCTCTTTCACTTTCATGAAGAGGCTGTTTAGTTCTTCCTTGCTTTCTGACATAAGGGTGGTGTAGTCTGCATATCTGAGGTTATTGATATTTCTGCCAGCAATTTTGATTCCAGCTTGTGCTTAAACTACCACATAGTTGCACTCATCTCACACACTAGTAAAGTAATGCTCAAAATTCTTCAAGCCAGGCTTCAACAGTACGTGAACCATGAACTTCTAGATGTTCAAGCTGGATTTAGAAAAGGCAGAGGAACCAGAGGTCAAATTGCCAACATCCATTGGATCATTGAAAAACCAAGAAAGTTCCAGAAAAATATCTATTTCTGCTTTATTGACTATGCCAAAGCCTTTGACTGTGTGGATCACCACAAACTGTGGAAAATTCTCAAAGAGATGGGAATACCAGAGCACCTGACCTGTCTCTTGAGAAATCTGTATGCAGGTCAGGAAGCAACAGTATAACCAGACATAGAACAACAGACTGGTTCCAAGTAGGAAAAGGAGTCCATCAAGGCTGTGTATTGTCACCCTGCTTATTTCCCAGCATACATCTCAGTAATCTGGGGTGTGTTCTTTTCTTTTCTTTTTTTTCTTCTCCTTACCTGAACTTTCCTGAGAATAAGAGAAGACATTAATGCAGTTTCAGTGGCAGCGCAAATTACTGCTAAAAAGCTTATAGACTTCAAAATGGAAGGCCCCCACAGAACCTCATTCCTTGTTTATTGATTTCTATGCTATACATTTATCAAACTGTCCTCCAGGTTTACATATACAGTTGATCACAAGAGGCAAATAAGATGTTCTGAGAATGCTTACTTTTTGGAAGGCACATTTACAGAAGATATATATGATTTTTTTTTATATGTAGTACCATGTTTATTGGATTACATAACCATTTAATGTACAATTGTACTACTGTTTTTACTAGGGTCTGATGTAAGAAATACACTATAGGCTGGGTGGTTTCCACAACAAACATTTATTTCTCACAGACCTGGAAACTGCAGAGTCCCAGATCAAGATGGTAGCACTTCCAGTGTCTCCTGAGAGCCACTTCTGGTTTTATTCACTCTCAGTGGAGAGCAGTCAAGCTCTGTGTCTGTTTATAAGGATGCTAATCTCATTCATCAGGGTTCCATTCTCCTGACCTAATTAGCTCCCAAAGGCATGATTTTCAAATTCATCACATTGGGAATTAGACTTAATATATGAGTTATTGAGGGACACAAACGTTCCATCCAGAGCCTATATTTTTTAAAAATGAAAATGTATCAATGACAGAGTTTTTGAGTGTTGGGTACCTGTCTCATTTCCCCTATATACCCACAGGGTTTTCTTGTTTTTATTGTTGTTTGCCTTCATTTTAAAAGAGATTTATTTAAGAATTTTTTTTCAGCTTTGTTGAGGTATAGTTGAAAAATGAAATGATGATACATTTAAAATGTACATAGTGACGATTCGGTGTGTGTATACATTGTGAAAAGACTCCTCCCATCTAGTTAGTTAACACACTCATCATCTCATTCCTTCTTTGGTGAGAACATGTAAATTCTATGCACTTAGCAAATCTCACTTGTATAAAAGTCTTATCAACTAGAGTCACCACATGATAAGACCCTTAGACCTTATTCTTAGGGTTTTTGACAGGGATAAAAGGAAATAGAAAAGCAGACACATGAACTTACAGATAAGGATCCTGAGGCTTAGGGTTGGCTAAGCTGAGCAAGACGGCAACCTTTGGAAGTGGTAGAGACAGAGTTTGAGGTCAGTTTGTTTGAGTCTACAGATCATGCTCGTAACGCCTGCTCTGGAGACCTCTTAAACTTGGGGCCTGGGGCTCAGGTCTCAATTTTCCCCAAGTCACAGCCCTTCATTCCCTCCTCCTGAGATAACCAGTGCTAACTGCTAGCCAGTTCCTTTCACGCTTCCTGCCTGCTCCTCTCTGTACAAGTCTGAGTGTCCCAGCATCACTGCCGGTCAGTAGGTCTTGAGCAGAATCTCAGCCTCTCTCACGCACATGTATGTGCGCACACGCACTTACATGGTTTTATATAGGGAGTGTGTTTTAAATAATTTATACATAAGTAGATCCTTTTTATGACTTCAGTCTTCTCTGGGTTTCCTTTTTTGGCATAGCTTCCTCTTCTCCAGTAACTACATTTAGTAATGTAGGACCTGTGTGTTTATTTCTGTCCTGTCCTCTTGCTCATATCATCATATCCACATTGCTATCTTTCCACCTCCTTACCCACTTACAGTAGATATAGATACATACATAAACACATATGAGTGTTTTTGGTCATTGCTTGTTTTATAAAAAATGGGATTGTATTATATTTTCTCTGCATCTTATTTCCCACATTTACTAGCCACCTAGTGGAAATCTCTCCAACTGTTATAGCCCTGATTAATTGCTTGTAATGCCTACATGATGTGGTGTGACTGTTCCCTGATTTCTTCAGTGTTCCCATATTGATGGACATTTACTTACCTTTTTAAGGGTTGCAATTAATAACCTTGTTTATATAACATTAAGTCCAGAAATTTATTTTCACAGGATAGAGTCCCAGGAGTGGGATTGCTGGTTGTATTTAAATTTTAATAGATATTGCCAGATTATTTAAACTGAAATGGTTTCATTTCCACTAATATCTTAATAGAGTATCTTTTTGGTCCTTATTGATTTGTAAGGATGCTTCATATATTATAGAAAGGAACCATTTATCCATATTAAGTTACATGTTAAAAATCTATCATATGCTTACTGACTTTATCAATTTGCTCCTTTCATAACTTCTGAATCAAAACACTATACATTATAATCTAAATTGTCTTCTAGTTATGTTTATTGTTTGTCTGGTTTTTTTGTATGTATGATATGATACAGGATTTAATTTTGTTTTTTTTCCAGATGATGAATCACTTGTACCTGTATTAGTTTTAAATGTATTCATTTTCCCCATAGAATTGAAATATCACTTTTGCTGAACACTGAACTCTCTCATTTCTTGATCTTCAGCAGTTAGGTATTCACATGGCTTTTGTTGGTTGAGATAGTGTGGTGGCTCACTCAAGTGATGGATTCCTTTCTTCTCTTTTCTTCAGGAAGTATGGCTTGACCTACTTCACCTTGCAGCCTGGTCTGGAAGTCTCGAGAGTGTGCTCATGTTGACTAGAGCTGGAGCGGACCAGAGAGCCAAGAGGCAGGTATGTGGATCACACCCGGACATAAGCCCTCCCTCACAGTGCAGGAGGGGGAAGGTTGCAGAGTAATTACCGCCCCTCCCCTGGCTCTCTTTAGGATGGCATGAATGCCCTCCACTCTGCCGCTCAGAGCAATAGCATGCGCATCGTGGACCACCTCATTCAAGATCTGTACCCGCAAGTCCTGGGCCAGCCTGATGAGGTGTGTTAGCTGTGGGTCTCAAATAAACCCCACTAAACTGTACTGTCTTCCTCTCCCTGCTGGAACTACCAGAGCAGCCGGCACAGACGGACCGGCCCTGCAGCTGACTCCTCCCGCACTCGGGCAGACCACAGAGCAGAAGGCAGTCATCGGTGCTGGCGGCGGCCTCGGCCCCTGCCTGTGGGCAAGGCAGGAAGCAAGGAAGGAGCAGTCTCTGCTCCCTCATCCTGGCTACGGGGTGGGCAGGATCCACCCTGTGTGCGCGTCCGCATCTTACTCTGGAGGCCTGGCCTCTTGGGAATGTGCTTGACCCAAGGCGGTGCTGCGATGAGCCATGGAGTATACGGCACTTGCACCATACTGGTCTCTATTTTCTTCTTTTCATAAGAAGCATGGTAATAATAATAACAGCTACAGTGGCTCTAGTGGTAAAGAACCTGCCTACAAGGCAGGAGACACAAGAGATGCTGGGGTTTGACCCCTGGGTCGGGAAGATCCCCTAGAGAGGGCATGGCAACCCACTCCAGTATTCTTGCTGGAGAACCCCCATGGACAGAGGAGCGGGGTGGGCTGCATACAGTCCATGGGGTCGCAGAGTTGGGCATGACTGCAGCAACTACGCACCACTTATGGAATGTTTGTCAGTGTGCTTGGCCCAGAGGAAAGCTGTGTCCACACATTATTTCAGTGAGAGCTCTAGAGCTTGGCACATAGGGGTGCCTAACGAATCATTGCTGAGTGACTTAAACTGTTAAACCCCATAGTAATCGTATAATGAAGAAATATTTTCATTTATACTGAGGAAGTCGAGGCTCAGAGACACTGAGTACCTGGTCTGAGGTCCCAAACTGGAAGGTGACAGAGCCAGGTTGGAATTCCGATCTGGTGACTCCAGGCAGTACGCTGTACTGTCCCCCTTCTCGGAAGACCCTGGGCATTGCCCATGCGCTAGGGAGTAGCCCTTTCTAGGCTCTTTTCACAAGGCAGTATCCTCTGTGGGGCTGGCATTTGGATTTCAAATGGGACCTCCTCTTCACTGTGCCTGTTGAACTTCATTCTCCATTGAAGACTCTCTAGCAGTTAATCAGTAATGTTCATTTTATTTCATCTCTTTTAGGAAACTTTCACATTTTTTTACCTCTATCTTAAAAATAATAACAAAAAAACTTCTGACAAATGAAGTCTATAAATTTCTTTCACTTCTTCTAAGTACAACTGAGCAACTACACATTTCGTAGCTTGGAGGCAGACAGACTTGGGCTGAGGTCTGGGCATATATTAAATATATAGGTTTAGCAAGTCCTCCAACTGCTGAAGTCCTCAGTGTCTGCCTCTGTGCATTGGGAAGAATAAAACCTATTTCATCGTAGCACCAAGGCATGATTTTGAGGGATGTCTTGACCTCCATGTCTCTTTTATCAGCAATATCTCCATTCTTTGATGTAAATGATTTTCATACTTCCTCAATCTTATGTACAGATACCTCTGCCTGTGAGCAAAATGGCAAGCCATTCTCTCAACTCTTTGCAACCAGACACCAACCCTAAGCCATTCCCATGTAGCAACATCAAAGCAGCCATTGCCGGGATGCTTAAATGAGCTAATGACTACAGATGCTGCTGCTGCTGCTGCTGCTGCTGCTGCTAAGTCGCTTCAGTCGTGTCCAACTCTGTGCGACCCCACAGACGGAAGCCCACCAGGCTCCACCTTCCCCGGGATTCTCCAGGCAAGAACACTGGAGTGGGTTGCCATTTCCTTCGCCAATGCATGAAAATGAAAAGTGAAAGTGAAGTCACTCAGTCATATCCGACTCTTAGCGACCCCATGGACCACAGCCCACCAGGCTCCTCCATCCATGGGATTTTCCAGGCAAGAGTACTGGAGTGGGTGTGCCATTGCCTTCTCCTAATAACTACAGAGCACTCAGCAAAGAGCCTCGCACAAGGTCAGTACTCACTGAATGGTAGCTGTTATAACAATTATTATAGGGTGAAACGCTGTCTGGTGTCCTCAGGCTGACAACCATCATCAAACAGCATTTAATGTCAGGATGAAGAAGTCAAACACTCCAGTTTCATCCATGCTAACTAGGAGTGTGGCCTACGACTGAATTCCATTCAATTCAAGTCAGCAGAGGTGTGTTCATAGCCTGTTTTGTATGAGATCAGGACTGTCTTCCTTTTCAGTGGGCTCTGGATGCTTTCCTGGGAGACAGCTGTGTGTGGGGAGGATCAGACAGGCTGAGGGGGCTCAATGACCAAAGCAGGTTTACGGGGCACCTTCCCCACTTCTGCAGCTTCCGCTGGCCTTCCTGTCTGTTATCTCTTCAGCTGGCTGAGTTTTCCCTGTCCCACTGCTTTCCCTCCAAGTCTGACCATTTGTTGAGCAAAGACTGAGGAACCCTGACTATGCAGCGCCAGGTACTCAGCTGAGAGATCCTAAAACGAAGCTGCCATGAGAACCACATGCAGAATGAGCAAATCATGAGTCCTCTGGGTCATCTAGGGAGAGGAGTCTCTGAGTCCCATTCCTAAAGAAACCTGGATTCATCCATGGGAGAGACAGTCTGTCCTTTGCCTGAGATCTGTGAGCGGGGTCAAGGATATTAGCCAAAGCCAGTGGGAACCGGGATCCAGAGCTCAGGGTCCGCTCATCCATTGTTGGTACCACATTAGTATTTGCTTAAAGGTATTGTGGCGCTCATGAAATGCACTGAAGGGAAAAGACTGCTCCACCTTCACAGCTGCCTTTCTTGCCCAGTTTCTTATCCACAGAGAGGGACTGAGAGCCTGTACACCCGCCCAGAGTTACTAATCCTTCTCATTAGCCTTGGAGGGAACTCCAAAAGCTCACAAGGAAAGCCGAACAGGGAGGTGGTTTTTATTAATCAAATGGATTTAAGTAGACCCAGAAGGGATTGGGTAGGACAGCAGAGGTGGGGGGCACTGGGAAATATGTTGAGGTGTCTCCCAACTCTGTAGCTCTAAAAAATATGTGACCCCTCCAGAGGAGAGAGATTAGAGCAGCCAGGAGAAGTTAAGGGTTAAGTAGTCTAGATATTTTGACTCTATGTGTAACTTCCACCTAGAGATCAAAACTAAGTACTCAGACCAAAAAGTTTGGAGAGGGAGGGACACTAAAGGGAACAGCCTCAGGGGCCACTCATGTATCTTTGGATATTTACAAAGTCTGGTGGTGCAACATAGGTTGGTTTCAGCTGTGAAAATAGAGGAACTTCCATTGATTTAAAGGAATCTTTACAGGAAATCTCTAGAGGTCCAAATGCAAAAAAACTCATCCTTGTTCAGAAGGCTGGAGATAATGAGCAGGAGGGTCTGGGAAGACAGTTTCCTCTGTGGACCTGTGGTCCACACTCACAGCCTTAGATTTCATCAAATCTGTTGCCTCTCGTCTGGGGAGAACTGACCCAGCGGCTCCCTTTCACAGCAGTTCCATGACTTCAGAAGCAACGCACTGCTCTTCCAGCACTTTTTGCTGAATGTTCTTTTTTCTCTCTCAAAATCCAGTTATGTAGGGACCCACCGCTTTCCCCTTTTGCTGAATTCAGCTGTGAATTCCTCATAGCAGGGTGAAGGGAAATTTCATGAGGAAGACACGCCCAGGAGGCACCGGGGCTCTTCCTGCTGGCCTCCACCGGCCTCCTCTCCTGGGAGGCCCTCCAGGACACCCTTTCTGGGGTCCGTGGGAAGGGATGGTCAGGTGGGACTTTGGGTGCCCAATTGATGGCTGTTTGTGACACTTTTACTCAACTTGGTAACTTGTCAAATAACCCTGCTGCTGATAAGTCGCTTCAGTCGTGTCTGACTGTGCGACCCCATAGACGGCAGCCCACCAGGCTCCCGCGCCATTTTTTTTTTCTTGGCCTGCGCAGTTTGAGGGATCTTAGTTCCCCTTCCAGGAACGGAACCAGCAGGGAGTGAAAGCTAGAGCCCAAACCGCTGGACCCCCTGGGAACATCCAAAGCTCCAGTTTTAAACAGGACACGGCTATGATTTTTTCTCAAACGGCAGAATATTCCAGAGTGTACATCTTGGACGTGCACGGTACAGACAAAACACCTGTGCGCCCACCACGCAGTTCAAGAAAAAGGAAATTGTCAAACTTTGAAAACCCTCAATCCACCGAAGGGAGGAACCACGGTCATGAATTTGGTGCCAATCACTTGCTATATATTTTTTTTTTTCGTTTTCAATTTAACAGCAAAGTCTGTAACAGAAATCAAACTCGGACATACACATACACAAAACATCTGAAACCCGGGTCTCCGCTCGGTGCGGCGTGGCGATGCCAGCCCGCCCGCCGCTTCGCCCCCTAGTGCTGACACAGGGGCGCCGCGTGAAGACAGCTTTCCCGAGCGGAAAGGCCGCCCACTTGCCTTATTTGCATACCCACCGCGCCCTGCACACCGTACAAGTTTAAAATGATAAAACTTCAAATTTTCTTTCACCTATGTGTTCTGAAATTAGACCTTTGTTTACAGAGTAATCTAGAAATTTTTGTTCAGGCACTGGCTCTCGGTGTTCGCTAGTCACTCTCACTGTGGTAGGCGTTCCTGTTACCCGAGCTGTGACTTACGGGGCTCTAGGTTATACTCTGGTTTCTCTTCAAATCGCATAAATCTTTCGCCTTTTACTAAAGATTTCCGTGGAGAGAAACAATTTTGAGTCTGAAACTAATTTTTTGAGGCCTTGCTTCGGCAAGGCTACCTATACTGGTTAATGAAAGAATTGTAATGGTTCATTAGAGGGATTAGTCAGACGGCATAAACTGTCTTGTTTATAATATGGGCGACTTGTGTTCGATCTCTGGGCGGGGAAGATTCTCTCGGAAAAAAAAATAGCCACCCACGCCAGTACTTTCGCTTGGAAAATCTTCTATGAGGACTTTATTCCATGGGGTTGGAAAGAGTTAGACACGACTGATCCACTTTCTTTCATTTGTGTGTGAAAGTAAGCTTGTTAAGCTGTGTATTTTCTCCTAGTCTTGGGGGATTATGGTAGACTCCCCACTGATTAAAGTGAAAATGAATGCGTGTTATGTTTAATTTAGTCAGTTCGTTTTGTCAAAGAGTCGGTTCTTCGCATCACCTGGCCAAATTATTGGAGTTTAAATTTCAGCACCGGCCCTTCCGGTGAATAATTCAGGACTGATTTTTTTTTTTTTTTTTAAGATATTAGGTTTTCTTACTAAGAGACTCTCAGCAGCCTTTCCCAACACTATAGTTAAAAAGCATCAATTTTTCAGTGCTCAGCCTTCTGATATAGGTCAATTCTCACACCTATACATGATTATTGGGAAAGCATGTGTTTGACTAGATGGACGTTTGTTGGCCAGGTTAGTGTCTCTGCTTTGTAATATGTTGTCTAGGTTGGTTATATCTTTTCTTCTTAGGAGTGAGCGTCTTTTAATCTCATGGCTGCAGTCACCATCTGCAGTGATTTTGGAGCCCCGCAAAAAATTCGTGGGCTGATTCCGCATATATTTGCTCTGAAGTGATGGGACCAGATACCATGATCTTCGTTTTCACTCTCCTCTTTCACTTTCATCAAGAGGTTCTTTAATTCTTCACTTTCTGCATAAGTGTGGTGTCATCTGCATATCCAAGATTGTTGATATTTCTCCCGGCAATCTTGATTCCAACTTGTGCTTCATCCAGTCCAGCATTTCTCATGATGTACTCTGTTGCTGCTGCTGCTGCTGCTAAGTCACTTCAGTCGTGTCTGACTCTGTGCGACCCCATTGACGGCAGCCCACCAGGCTCCCCTGTCCCTGGGATTCTCCAGGCAAGAACACTGGAGTAGGTTGCCATTTCCTTCTCCAACGCATGAAGGTGAAAAGTGAAAGTGAAGTTGCTCAGTCCTATCTGACTCTTAGTGACCAGGCTCCTCTGTCCATAGGATTTTCCAGGCAAGAGTTCTGGAGTAGGGTGCCATTGCCTTCTCCGCATTTATCGTGTAACTGGGAGTTTATGCTTCTGACTGCCTTATAAGCAGGGTGATAACATACAGCCTTGACCTACTCCTTTCCCGATTTGGAACCAGTCTGTTGCTCCATGTCTAACTGTTGCTTCTTGATCTGCATACAGATTTCTCAGGAGGCAGGTAAGGTGGCTTCCCATCTCTTGAAGAATTTTTCCGCAGTTTGTTGTGATCCACACAGTCAAAGGTTTTGGCGTAGTCAATAAGGCAGAAATTGTTGTTTTTCTGGAACTCTCTTGCTTTTTCGATGATCCAATGGATGTGGAAATTTGATCTTTGGTTCCTCTGCCTTTTCTAAATCCAGCTTTTCTAATCACAAGTGATTAATTGAATACCAGACCACCTGACCTGCCTCTTGAGAAACCTGTATGCAGGTCAGGAAGCAACAGTCAGAACTGGACATGGAACAACAGACTGGTTCCAAATAAGAAAAGGAGTGCGTCAAGGCTGTATATTGTCACCCTACTTATTTAATTTATATGCAGAGTACATCTTGAGAAACGCTGGGCTGAAAGAAGCACCAGCTGGAATCAAGATTGCCGGGAGAAATATCAATAACCTCAGATATGTAGATGACACCACCCTTATGGCAGAAAGAAATAAAAAGCCTCTTGATGAAAGTGAAAGAGGAGAGTGAAAAAGTTGGCTTAAAGCTCAACATTCAGAAAATGAAGATCATGGCATCTGGCCCCATCACTTCATGGGAAATAGATGGGGAAACAGTGTCAGACTACTTTTTGGGCTCCAAAATCACTGCAGATGGTGACTGCAGCCATGAGATTAAAAGACGCTTACTCCTTGGAAGGAAAGATATGACCAACCTAGATAGCATATTCAAAAGCAGAGACATTACTTTGCCAACAAAGGTCTGTCTAGTCAAGGCTATGGTTTTCCCAGTGGTCATGTATGGATGTGAGAGTTGGACTGTGAAGAAAGCTGAGCACCGAAGAATTGATGCTTTTGAACTGTGGTGTTGGAGAAGACTCTTGAGGGTCCCTTGGACTGCAAGGAGATCCAACCAGTCCATCCTAAAGGAGATCAGTCTTGGGTGTTCATTGGAAGGTCTGATGATGAAGCTGAAACTCCAATACTTTGGCGACCTCATGCGAAGAGTTGCCTCATTGGAAAAGACTCTGATGCTGGGAGGGATTGGGGACAGGAGGAGAAGGGGACGACAGAGGATGAGATGACTGGATGGCATCACCGACTCGATGGACATCAGTTCAGTTCAGTTCAGTCACTCAGTCGTGTCTGACTCTTTGCGACCCCATGAATTGCAGCACACCAGGCCTCCCTGTCCATAACCAACTCCCAGAGTTCACTCAGACTCACGTCCATCGAGTCAGTGATGCCATCCAGTCATCTCATCCTCTGTTGTCCCCTTCTCCTCCTGTCCCCAATCCCTCCCAGCATCAGAGTCTTTTCCAGAGAGTCAACTCTTTGCATGAGGTGGCCAAAGTACTGGAGTTTCAGCTTTAGCATCATTCTTTCCAAAGAACACCCAGGGCTGATCTCCTTTAGGATGGACTGGTTGGATCTCCTTGCAGTTCAAGGGACTCTCAAGAGTCTTCTCCAGCACCACAGTTCAAAAGCATCAATTCTTCTGCCCTCAGCTTTCTTCACAGTCCAACTCTCACATCCATACATGACCACTGGAAAAACCATAGCCTTGACTAGACAGATCTTAGTCAGCAAAGTAATGTCTCTGCTTTTGAATATGCTATCTAGCTTGGTCATAACTTTCCTTCCAAGGAGTAAGCGTCTTTTAATTTCATGGCTGCGATCACCATCTGCAGTGATTTTGGAGCCCAAAAAAATAAAGTCTGCCACTCTTTCCACTGTTTCCCCATCTATTTCCCATGAAGTGATGGGACCAGATGCCATGATCTTCATTTTCTGAATGTTGAGCTTTAAGCCAACTTTTTCCCTCTCCTCTTTCACTCTTATCAAGAGGCTTTTTAGTTCCTCTTCACTTTCTGCCATAAGGGTGGTGTCATCTACATATCTGAGGTTATTGATATTTCTCCTGGCAATCTTGATTCCAGCTTGTGCTTCTTCCAGCCCAGCGTTTCTCATGATGTACTCTGCATATAAGTTAAATAAGCAGGACATGAGTTTGAGTAAACTCTGGGAGTTGGTGATGGACAGGGAGGCCTGTCATGCTGCAGTCCATGTGGTTGCAAAGAGTCAGACACGACTGACCCACTAAACTGAACTAATTCTAATCCTGTCTCTCAAGGCTTTCAGCCATCAGGGAGGACTCAGCAACCAGCTCAGTTAAACAGAGTGAAGTCCATGGACTGACCTTGTCAACAATCTTCAGGTTACAGCCAGCCTTCAGGACGGTTTCAAGTTCCACATTTCCAAGATCAGCAGCTACATGCAAAGGAGTCTGCAGCCTCTGCCATGAAAAATTTCAAAAATATAATTCAAGCATGTTAAAGAGAGAAGAAAGTTGCATAATGAAAAGACACAGGAAAGCAAAGGTGTCCTCCACAGGCATAAGGGAAAACAGATAAGCTAACTTATTTTTAAACAGGAACAGGAGATATTAATTGCTGTGTTATTTATAACAATGAAAGATTGAAAGGAAGTTACATGCTTAATAAGGAGACTCATGAGATAAAT
Organism: Oryx dammah; assembly: GCF_014754425.2. Taxonomy (NCBI): domain Eukaryota; kingdom Metazoa; phylum Chordata; class Mammalia; order Artiodactyla; family Bovidae; genus Oryx; species Oryx dammah. Next base: position 93,693,844 of record NW_024070210.1, read on the forward strand.
TATGGTATATGCACATATTGGAAAAGTAGGCAACCATCACAAATGACTTTTTAAAATAATTTCAATAAGGGATACGTACAGTAGTAAGTTCATAGAGATACGGCGAAATGGTGTGTCGAGGAGGAGGGAATAAGGAATTACTGTTTAATGAATATGGAGTTTCAGTTTGGAAAGATAAAGCTCTGGAGACAGTGTGAGAGTTATGTACATGGTCAATATGCTTCATGCCACCGAACTGTACACTTAGAAATGGTTAGTTAAGTTTATCTTACATCTATTTTGCCACAATAAAAAATAATTTCAGAGATTTGTAAAAATGAAAAAGTGCTTGTAACATTTAAAACCTTAGGAAAAAACACTATCTAGCTGAGCTCAATTTATATATAAAAATAGACAAAGAGAAGAAAATGCATTGGTGATGTTAAGAATGATAACATCTAGATGGAGGGATTAGAGGTTATTTTTATTGCCTTCTTGATGCTTTTCTCTATTTTGCAAATTTCCTACATTATAGTGTATAAAAGGAGTGTCAGCATTTAATTCCTTTCTGAAATAACCATTAATAATTAACTGAAATAACCAGTAATAATACAAAAAGGACAAGAGTGTCTCAGAGAAATAGATGAAATCACAAGAAAATCACCCATCTTATACCTCCCACCAAAAGAAATTCTGATGTGAAGACATTTCTAAAATATTAACACAGAAAGGAACACTGGTTGCGACCCAGCCCAACTCCTAAACCAGAGGGAGGAAGCGACTTCCTCAGTGTCACACAGCTGGGCAGTACCATCCAGTCCAGGACTCTTCCTCCTAGAGCACAGGGCCAACCTGTTTGGGATGTTAACAGAATTAATATCAAAAAGCATTCACTAAAGACCCACTTTTAGGTGGCAGTGTGCCCCTCTGGAGGCTCATTATCTAAGATATGGAACTTACACTGACAGACTGATCAAAAGTCTATACCAACACGGAACAGAGACAAGTGTCACACACCAAATACCCATAAAACCTCCCTATGGTAAAACTGGTAGAAGGCTACAGGGCAGGAAATGCGCCAAAATATTAAGAGAGCTCTCTTTCTTTGGAAGGATTAGAACCAAATTGTAAGTTTTTAGCTTATTTATGTTTTCTTCCTTTTATACACAGTGTGTATTCCTAGTCTAACAAAAACCAGCAATGATGAAGAGTTTGATACCCTGGGTGGCAGTCTAGCAAGCCTCGTTCGCTGGAGTGGAGCTAGTGAAACCAGAACCACTTGTGAGTTCTGTCCATGTGGAGAGAAAGATGCTGCCCATAAGAAAAGATCTGGGGCATTAACGTAGCTGAACACACATGTATGTTGAATAACACGGAGGATTTTTCTTCCCTCTCACTTTTGGGATAGTAAAAGACCAGGGAGGAGAATGGTCCCTGGGGAAGGAAGGGACGGACAGGGAGTTAAGTCCCCATTCAGCTCAGGGCACCAGTGACCTCACAGGTTGGAGCTGGAGCAGAGGTGGGCATCAGTGCTCTGGCTTCACAGATGAGGAAACCGAGGACTACCCAGCGGGTAAGTGCAGGCAGCCTCACCAATCATGGCCGCTCCTGACCTTGGAGGGGGCAGCCAGGAAGGAGCGAGAGGTCCCGAGGCTCATGGGTTAAGACCCCTCTCTCTGAGAGTTTTCCTTCCCACTCCTGGCCTCTGGAGGAGGGCAGCCCATCCCACAGCAGGGCCCAGTGCAGACAGCACCCACACCCACCCTCTTAATTCTTCCACCTCAACATTTCCATTTCTAGCCAGCGACGGATGCCTTCTATGGAGCATTTGGTTCTGCTCCAATGACTGAATTCATGGTGATTTAAAAAAATTTTTTTTCAAGAGGTCTCTTTTGCCTTTGGGCAAAAAGAAGATACATTTACTGTCTGTCATACAGAAACAAAGCTTCCTTCTGGGGGAAAAGGGTTCCCTGCCAACTACAACATTTCACACTGCGGGAGGAGCATTTGATTTAAGAGGCTCTGGTGATTTACCGCCGAGCTACAGTTTATCTGTCCGAAGCACTGGGCCTGTTAAATGTGAACAGTTTAATAACACACTGGCTGAATCCCAGTTGTGTGTTTGAAAAAGACAAAATATGTGTGTGCAAGTGGGAGTGAGGGTGAGAGGAGGAAAGGATAAAAAATAAATGTGCCTGTTCCTCCCAGGAACCTTGATCAAAACTACCCCTAAACACACTGAGTTGAAACAAGAAAATTGACTGTCCAAGTTCTGACTTGCTGGTTTACCTGATTTAAGATATCAGTGCCATGCTGTGCCCTTAATAAGCTGTTCACCGCTGTGACAAGGTTGTTGAGAACAGCTAAATGAAGAGGGGACGCCTTAGGCTGCAGAAACAAATGACAATGTCAAATTCAAAGAATTCTGGCTTCAACATTCAGATCAAAAAGTGACTCATTTCAGCAGATAATGCCCTGAACACTGACACTGCCCAGCATGGTGGCGAGTCCTTCAGTAAGTCTTCAGCAAGCATTTGCCTGCCAAGGCCGCACAGCTAACCTGCTCACCGGCAACCCACCCTCCTGCATCATTTATTCTAGAACTTGATTCTGAGCACCTACAATTAGCCAGGCTCTTTTCAGGACGCTAGGGGTTTAGTCAGCATCCCGAAAAAGAGCCTGGCCTATGAATGAATGGAAACTGGCTTTTCCAGTAGTCATGTAGGGATATGAGAGTTGGACCATAAAAAAGGCTGAGCACTGAAGAACTGATGCTTTCTAACTGGGGTGCTGGAGAAGGCTCTTGAGAGTCCCTTAGACAGCAAGATCAAATCTGTCAATCCTAAAGGAAATTGGACCTGAATTTTCATTGGAGGGACTGATGCTGAAGCTGAAGCTCCAATACTTTGGTCACCTGATATGAAGAGCTGACTCACTGGGAAAGACCCTGATGCTGGGAAAGACAGAAGGTGGAAGAGAAACGGAGGACAGAGGATGAGACGGTTGGGTGGCATCACTGACTCAGTGGACATGAGTTTGAGCAAGCTCTGGGAGATAGTGAAGGACAGGGAAGCCTGGTGTGCTGCAGGCAATGGGATCACAGAGTCGGACGCGACTGAGCGACTGAACAAGAACAAGGGGTTCGATGGTGAACATGGCCTAGCCTCAGGTATCTTTCACTGAGTAGGGAAAGGAGACACTGATTTTTTTTTAAGTCACAAAATAAATATACAGTTACTAATTGTGTTAAGTACCTCGGAGGAAAACTGCAGAGTGGTAAGATAGCGTATGTGGGGGTGGGCCAAACTTTCCGGAGGTCAGAAAAAAAAACTTGCCTGAAGAACTGACACCTGAGCTCAAATATGAAGACTAAGAAATTACTGAATAGCTTAATTGCGGGACTTCTCAGAGCCTTCAACGAGCTAAAGTGCAATGGGAATAACCACAAGGAGGAAACGGCTGTCATAGTCCATATTTCCTAACTTGCCTTGAACTAGGGCTTTTTCTCCCTTGAGCGGGGTGTGGGACTAACACCCCCTCACCTAGGGTCCGTGCTCAGCCCTCCCACCTATGTAGTCTGGCCACCGTGTATTCACTGTGTCTGCTTTCCTCCCTCGTTGTGGCTAAAATGCCTGTCTTCCAGCCACGCACTGGTCACCTCCACCGCAGGCTCCTTACCAGCTCTGGCAAGCTCAGTGCCTGCCTCCACACTCACACACAGCCTCTCGCTGCCTCACTCCCACCCAGCTGCCCCTGGTCCCGGAGGCTCGAGAGAAAACACCTCCCTGGGGGTGGACAAGGCAGCCGCAAAGAGGGAAAAGGCGAGGAGAACACAGCTAAGGTGTGAGAGTGAGGTGAGGGGCAGCTAGTGGAGAGGGCGGGGTTGGGGCACAGGGAGGATAGAGCAGGGAAGCGGGTGCAGTGAGAGCCTGTGGACCACAGGAGCTGAGCTGAGAGGAGAGAGAGTGGCAACAAGGGGTGCAGATGCCTCGACGGTGAGTGCAGAGGACGGGGCGCAGTGCGATGACGCCAGTCAGCATCAGGAACGCACATACCACACATCCTCCTAACGGTACTACTCGCGTCCCCAATAGTTGAGTTCAGTTCAGTCACTCAGTTGTGTCCAGCTCTTTGGGACCCCATGGACTTCAGCACACCAGGCCTCCCTGTCCATCACCAATTCCTAGAGCTTGCTCAAACTCATGCCCATTGAGTCAGTGATGCCATCCAACCTCCATCCTCTGTCATCCCCTGCCCCTCCCACCTTCAATCTTTCCCAGCATCACGGTCTTTTCCAATGAGTCAGTTCTTTGCATCAGGTGGCCAAAGGATTAGAGTTCAGCTTCAGCATCAGTGCTTTCAGTGAATATTCAGGACTGATTTCCTTTAGGATGAACTGGTTGGATCTCCTCGCAGTCCAAGGGACTCTCAAGAGTCTTCTCCAACACCACAGTTCAAAAGCATCAATTCTTCAGCGCTCAGCTTTCTTTATAGCCAACTCTCACATCCATACAGTTAATATTCTCATATCCCCAACAGTTAATACTGTTTAAAGGCTGACAGCTTTTCATTCACAACCACCCCAGCAGTTACGTTTTCCATTCCACACTTTACATACTGAGAGCGTCAATTCCTAGGCAGGTTGAGAAGTCCAGGTACCTGAGGAGGAGAGACGGGCCTAGGGCTCTTGAAGACGAGATCAGTCCTGAATATTCACTGAAAGCACTGATGCTGAAGCTGAACTCTAATCCTTTGGCCACCTGATGCAAAGAACTGACTCATTGGAAAAGACCGTGATGCTGGGAAAGATTGAAGGTGGGAGGGGCAGGGGATGACAGAGGATGGAGGTTGGATGGCATCACTGACTCAATGGGCATGAGTTTGAGGGGCCTGGAATTCTCAAGGAGGAGGAAAGGACCAAGTCTTTTTTTTTCTTTTTCTCTTCATTCCTTAGTCTTAGTCACATAAAAGGTTTTTTTCTTTAAGCCCAGAACTGATGATTACACAACAAACAACTCAGCTTAAACTCTGTATTAAGGATGATATAACAACAATGTATCCTGCTTGAGGACAATTTCTCCTTCTGGAAAACCTTCTGACTAATCCTGTTATCTTAAAATGTGTATCATGGGAGTGGGTCTGGTAAAATCTTTAGATTGTCAGTTCTAATCCTGTCATTTTAAAATGTAAATTGTGGGAGTGGGTCTAATAAGATCTTTACAACCTTGAGGCATTCTTTTGATTCGCTGTAATAATTAAAAAGTAGCACCAGACACTAGCAAGGGGGGGCACTCTCTGTCCCCCTTCAGACGTCTATGTGAGAAGCTTTCTCTGCCTCTTTTTATACTTTAATAAAACTCTGCTACACAAAAACTCTTGAGTGATCAAGCCTGGTGCCTGGTCCAAAAGCTAAATCTTCTTCTTTGGAGATCCTGAATCACCTAAGCTATCAATTCAGAGGTTAAATCACCTCCTGAGGCATCTGAGCTAGGTAGTGGCAGAGACAGGATTCAAACCCAGATCTTCCTGACTCCAACATCAACACCAGCCTCCTTCAAACAGGAGCAGATGGATGGAAGAAAGGTGTAGTGATTGAGCAAAGAACCCAGCAGTACTCGGAGGAGGAGGAAAGGAGGGGCAGATGGGACCTAAAGCTGTGTGCATCAGACTGTCCAAGGGTGAGCAAGGGCAGTCGGAGACAGATGGGGCGGAGGGGCAGGCTTTCCATACAGACCTCTTCTGCTCTGGGAGGACACGGTCTCTATGACACCAAGCATGAAAAAAAAGAACAGATCCCTAATCCCAGGGACATAGGGAGGGTCCTTCCTGCTGGGACTACCAGCCTTGCTGTGGCCCCAAACCCTCCTGAGAAACAGGAGGCATCCTTGGATAGAACAGGCAAATTCAGAGCCTCTCATGCTATTCTCCAAAAACTACCAATCCTGGTTTAAATCACATCCCTTCTCTCCAGTTAATATAATAAATGGCAATGGCTTAAGCAAAATCAGAGCAAAGAATATTCTCCCAGGAGAAATGAAAGTAGAGTGAAAAATAGCATCTAATTCCAGCACAGATGGCCTTTGTTAATTCTGCCAGGGCCAACTTCAGAAAACCTAAATCAGTACAAATGACTGAATTTCAAAAGAAAAACAAAATCGGTCAGTGAAGGGGGAAAAATAATCCTTCTCCTTCCTATTAACAGCAGCGTCATCATTTTCCCAGACTGATAAATTTAATACAAGAATGGCATCTCCAGACACATGAGAAAGTTTAACTGCGGCAAATATAAATATTTAAAACACAAAGATTTCATTTTGTTCAGGAACTGCAACAACTTTCTAAAATTCAGCCCTTGGATTCTATTTCTCATGATTAAAACTCAGTCTGCAAAAGGAGTTGGTCAGCCCTCCCAAAAAGAATTCCTCCTTTGTGGTCACCTCTCTCTCTCCCCAGCATATCTGCAAGCAGGATTTTACAGCAGAGCCAAGCCTCACAGAGCTGGGATCAAAGTCCATGTTATTGCAATAGACTCACTTCCATCTTCTGGTGCCGATCAACATTCTCATTGAGAAGAAAGCTGACAAGTAATGCATGGCCATTCTGGGTTGCTGTCTGCGAAGCACTGATATTGATCTGTAAGAGACAGGTGGAGAGAGAAGGCAGGGAGGGATTCCCATTAGAATCCAGCATGCTTTCTGGTGTTCTTCTCATGGTTATCAATGAATACAATGAAACAGTATGACTCTTTTAAAGAGAAAATCCTATGTGTTTCTGATTATTGGGTGGGAGGTGCTCTTTGCTGCTTCTAGGTGAAGAGTCAGGTCCTAGGCATGCCTCAGGCAAATATGAGGAAGGAAGAAAGTACAAAGGGAACTGGGGCCAGGAAGTACAAAGGGAACTGGGGCCAAGTCTTCTCTCTATATACCCTGCTAGATTATATTCTTTGCAGCCAAAGATGGAGAAGCTCTCTTCAACAAAAACAAGACTAGGAGCTGACTGTGGCTCAGATCATGAACTTCTTATTACCAAATTCAGACTTAAATGAAGAAAGTAGGGAAAACCGCTAGACCATTCAGGTATGACCTAAATCAAATCCCTTATGATTATACAGTGGAAGTGAGAAATAGATTTAAGGGCCTAGATCTGATAGATAGAGAGCCTGATGAACTATGGAATGAGGTTCGTGACATTGTACACGAGACAGGGATCAAGACCATCCCCATGGAAAAGAAATGCTAAAAAGCAAAATGGCTGTCTGGGGAGGGCTTACAAATAGCTGTGAAAAGAAGAGAAGTGAAAACCAAAGGAGAAAAGGAAAGATATAAGCATCTGAATGCAGAGTTCCAAAGAATAGCAAGAAGAGATAAGAAAGCCTTCTTCAGCAATCAATGCAAAGAAATAGAGGAAAACAACAGAATGGGAAAGACTAGAGATCTCTTCAAGAAAATTAAAGATACCAAGGGAACATTTCATGCAAAGATAGGTTCGATAAAGGACAGAAATTGTATGGCCCTAACAGAAGCAGAAGATATTAAGAAGAGGTGACAAGAATACACAGAAGAACTGTACAAAAAAGATCTTCATGACCCAGATAATCACGATGGTGTGATCACTCATCTAGAGCCAGACATCCTGGAATGTGAAGTCAAGTGGGTCTTAGAAAGCATCACTACGAACAAAGCTAGTGGAGGTGATAGAATTTCAGTTGAGTGATTTCAAACCCTAAAAGATGATGCTGTGAAAGTGCTGCACTCAATATGCCAGCAAATTTGGAAAACTCAGCGGTGGCCACAGGACTGGAAAAGGTCAATTTTCATTCCAATCCGAAAGAGATGCAATGCCAAAGAATGCTCAAACTACTGCACAATTGCACTCATCTCACATGCTAGTAAAGTAATGCTCAAAATTCTCCAAGCCAGGCTTCAGCAATACGTGAACCGTGAACTCCCTGATGTTCAAGCTGGTTTTAGAAAAGCCAGAGGAACCAGAGATCAAATTGCCAACATCCGCTGGATCATGGAAAAAGCAAGAGAGTTCCAGAAAAACATCTATTTCTGCTTTATTGACTACACCAAAGCCTTTGACTGTGTGGGTCACAATAAACTGTGGAAAATTCTGAAAGAGATGGAAATACCAGACCACCTGACCTGCCTCTTGAGAAATCTGTATTCAGGTCAGGAAGCAACAGTTAGAACCAGACATGAAACAACAGACTTATTCCAAATAGGAAAAGGAGTACATCAAGGCTGTATATTGTCACGCTGCTTATTTAACTTATATGCAGAGTACATCATGAGAAACGCTGGACTGGAAGAAACCCAAGCTGGAATCAAGATTGCTGGGAGAAATATCAATAACCTCAGATATGCAGATGACACCACCCTTATGGCAGAAAGTGAAGAGGAACTCAAAAGCCTCTTGGTGAAAGTGGAAGTGGAGAGTGAAAAAGTTGGCCTAAAGCTCAACATTCAGAAAACGAAGATCATGGCATCTGGTCTCATCACTTCATGGGAAATAGATGGGGAAACAGTGGAAACAGTGTCAGACTTTATTTTGGGGGGCTCCAAAATCACTGTAGATGGTGACTGCAGCCGTGAAATTAAAAGACGCTTACTCCTTGGAAGGAAAGTTATGACCAACGTAGATACCATATTCAAAAGCAGAGACATTACTTTGCCGACTAAGGTCCGTCTAGTCAAGGCTATGGTTTTTCCTGTGGTCACGTATGGATGTGAGAGTTGGACTGTGAAGAAGGCTGAGTGCTGAAGAATTGATGCTTTTGAACTGTGGTGTTGGAGAAGACTCTTGAGAGTTCCTTGCACTGCAAGGAGATCCAAGCAGTCCATTCTAAAGGAGATCAGCCCTGGGATTTCTTTGGAAGGAATGATGCTAAAGCTGAAACTCCAGTACTTTGGCCACCTCATGCGAAGAGTTGACTCACTGGAAAAGACTCTGATGCTGGGAGGGATTGGGGGCAGGAGGAGAAGGGGACGACAGAGGATGAGATGACTGGATGGCATCATTGACACAATGGATGTGAGTCTGAGTGAACTCTGGGAGTTGGTGATGGACAGGGAGGCCTGGCGTGCTGCAATTCATGGGGTTGCAGAGTTGGACACAACTGAGCGACTGAACTGAACTGAACCCTCTCCTTGAGCCAGAAGAAATGAACTTGGTATTGGCCCCAAAAATGTCTCAACCCTCTTTCATTCTGACTGTTTACTAGTAACTGTCCCCTTGCAGGTACTACCTCAAAACAGCATGAAAGTGTTAGTGGCTCAGCTGTGTCGAACCCTTTGCGACCCCATGGACTGTGGTTCACCAGGCTTTTCTATCCATGGAATTCTCCAGGCAAGAATACAGGAGTGGGTGGCCATTTCCTCCCCCAGGGGATCTTCCTGACCCAGGGATCAAGCCCATGTCTCCTGTGTCTCCTGCTTTGCAGAGGGATTCTTTACCACTGGGCCACCTGGGAAGCCCCTGATTATCCCATCCTCTTGCAAAAGTCCTTGTAAGAAGAAAAGCTTAAAGATAGTAGTGTATGGTTCTAAGCCCCTGTGCTTTGGGTTGGTTGGTTATAAAGTGATAGGCAAGTGGAACAAATACTCACAGGATTGATACACACTCCGACCAATGGGAATCTAGCTTGAGCTGATACTAAATGCCCAAATGACCTTGAATAAATGGCCTCTCAAGGATGGGCCTCTATGTCTTCCTCTGTGACAATAACAGAACCACCTATGTTATTAGTTTTCTATTGCTGCAAATAACAAATTACCACAAATGTGAGTGCCTTAAACAATACAGACGTATTGTCTTACAGTTCTAGAGGTCAGAAGTCTGAAATGAGTCTCACTGAGTGAAAAGAAAGGCCTATAGGGAGGCTTTCAGGAGAATCCATTTCTTTGCCTTTTTCACTCTGCGGAAGCCACACCACACACCCCTCAGCCCCCCTCCTTTACCTTCAAAGTCAGCAGTGGGGTGCTCAGTCCTTCTGCATCCCTCTGACCTCCCTGCTGGCCTCATTCTTCTGCTTGAAAGGACCCTTATGATTATATTAGGCTCACCTGGATAATCTCGTTGTAGGGTCAGATGATGATTAACCTTAATTCCCCTTTGCCCTGTAATTTCACAAACTCACAGGTTCCCAGGATCCTAATGTGGACCTCTTTGAGGGGCTGTTATTCCAGGAACCACACCTGGTACCATTCTACGTCTCTTCCTCAAACCATCACAGTACTTGGGAAATATATGAGCTAGTAAAGGTGTGCAATGATCTTCACTATCATCTCAATAAAGCCACAAAAATTTATTGAGCACTTATTATGTATCAGACCCTATGTTAAATAGTGCGGGCGTGGATATGATTAGACTGACAATATCTCTGACGTTATGTTCCAGTAGGGGTGGACAATCAATTGATTGATATATAGATGGGTAGACTGGTAAATCAGTAAATCAACAGATTTAGAATAAGTCCATCTATTAGATTCTAGATGTTATTAGAAGAATAATGTCAGCTACTGGTAATGAACATGCTACAGTGAGAAGTGAAATAGTGTGACTGGATGATTATTTTTCAGTGAGTGATCAAGAAAACCTTCTTGAATAGGGTGACATCTAAACTGAGATCAGAATGGTAGGGAAATGCCCCCTAATGGAAGGATGTGATGCAGAAACAGGTTTGTAAAGAGCCCAAAGCCAGGAACCCAAAATGCTAAAAGGGCCGGTGGCATTTTAACCACAAGACACAACAGACACAGAGCGTATGACCTTCAGACTTTTTAAGCACTAAAGAAATATTTGAAATCTTCAAAAAAAAAAAAAAGTTGGTTCCAAAATACCAAAAGCAAACCACAAAATTGAAGTGAATAAATATTTAATCAACATAGTCATACTTCATTGATTGTTAAATACAATATTCATAAAGTATTCAAACACTGTAAACAATTTGTAGGTTAAATTTTTTCACATCCCTCAAATTTTCAAGTATGAGCAGAGTTCTAAGAAATCAATCATAAATTCACTTCAGTTCAATCACTCAGTTGTGACCAACTCTTTGTAACCCCAGGAATTGCAGCACGCCAGGCCTCCCTGTCCATCACCAACTCCCAGAGTTCACCCAAACTCATGTCCATTAACTCAGTGATGCCATCCAGCCATCTCATCCTCTGTCGTCCCCTTCTCCCACCTTCAATCTTTCCCAGCACCCAGGTCTTTTCCAATGAGTCAGCTCTTCGCATGGGGTGGCCAAAGTATTGGAGTTTCAGCTTCAGCATTAGTCCTTCCAATGAACACCCAGGACTGATCTCCTTTAGGATGGACTGTTGGATCTCCTTGCAGTCCAAGGGACTCTCAAGAGTCTTCTCCAATACCACAGTTCAAAAGCATCAACTCTTTGGCACTCAGCTTTCTTCACAGTCCAACTCTCACATCCATACATGACCACTGGAAAAACCATAGCCTTGACTAGACGGACCTCTGTTGGCAAAGTAATGTCTCTGCTTTTGAATATGCTATCTAGGTTGGTCATAATTTTCCTTCAAAGGAGAAAGTGTCTTTTAATTTCATGGATGCAGTCACCATCCACAGTGATTTTGGAGCCCCCCAAAATAAAGTCTAACACTGTTTTCACTGTTTCCCCATCTACTTCCCATGAAGTGATGGGACCAGATGCTATGATCTTCTTTTTCTGAATGTTGAGCTTTAAGCCAACTTTTTCCCTCTCCTCTTTCACTCTTATCAAGAGGCTTTTTAGTTCCTCTTGACGTTCTGCCATAAGGGTGGTGTCATCTGCATATCTGAGGTTATTGATATTTCTCCCAGCAATCTTGATTCCAGCTTGTGCCTCTTCCAGCCCAGCGTTTCTCATGATGTACTCTGCATAGAAGTTAAATAAGCAGGGTGACAATATACAGCCTTGACATACTCCTTTTCCTATCTGGAACCAGTCTGCTGTTCCATGTCTGGTTCTAACTGTTGCTTCCTGACCGGCATACAGATTTCTCAAGAGGCAGGTCAGGTGGTCTGGTATTTCCATCTCTTTCAGAATTTTCCACAGTTTATTGTGATCCACAGTCAAAGGCTTTGGCATAGTCAATAAAGCAGAAATAGATGCTTTTCTGGAACTCTCTTGCTTTTTCCATGATCCAGCGGATGTTGGCAATTTGATCTCTGGTTCCTCTGGCTTTTCTAAAACCAGCTTGAACATCAGGGAGTTCATGGTTCACATATTGCTAAAGCCTGGCTTGGAGAATTTTGAGCATTACTTTACTAGCATGTGAGATGAGTGCAATTGTGCGGTAGTTTGAGCATTCTTTGGCATTGCATCTCTTTCGGATTGGAATGAAAACTGACCTTTTCTAGTCCTGTGGCCACCGCTGAGTTTTCCAAATTTGCTGGCATATTGAGTGCAGCACTTTCACAGCATCATCTTTCAGGATTTGAAATAGCTCAACTGGAATTCCATCACCTCCACTAGCTTTGTTCGTAGTGATGCTTTCTAAGGCCCACTTGACTTCACATTCCAGGATGTCTGGCTCTAGATGAGTGATCACACCATCGTGATTATCTGGGTCGTGAAGATCTTTTTTGTATAGTTATTCTTTGTATTCTTGCCACCTCTTCTTAATATCTTCTGCTTCTGTTAGGTCCATACCATTTCTGTCCTTTATCGAGCCCATCTTTGCATGAAATGTTCCCTTAGTATCTCTGATTTTCTTGCAGAGATCTCTAGTCTTTCCCATTCTGTTGTTTTCCTCTATTTCTTTGCATTAATTGCTGAGGAAGGCTTTCTTATCTCTCCTTGCTATTCTTTGGAACTCTGCATTCAGATGCTTATATCTTTCCTTTTCTCCTTTGGTTTTCACTTCTCTTCTTTTCACAGCTATTTGTAAGGCCTCCCCAGACAGCCATTTTGCTTTTTTGCATTTCTTTCCCATGGGGATGGTCTTGCTCCCTGTCTCCTGTACAATGTCATGAACCTCCGTCCCCAGTAGTTCATCAGGCACTCTATCAATCAGATCTAGGCCCTTAAATCTATTTCTCACTTCCACTGTATAATCATAAGGGATTTGATTTAGGTCATACCTGAATGGTCTAGCGGAAAGTAGGGAAAACCCTACTTTCTTCAATTTAAGTCTGAATTTGGCAATGAGGAGTTCATGATCTGAGCCACAGTCAGCTCCTGGTCTTGTTTTTGTTGACTGTAGATAGCTTCTCCATCTTTGGCTATCAATCTGATTTTGGTGTTGACCATCGGTGATGTCCATATGTAGAGTCTTCTCTTGTATTGTTGGAAGAGGGTGTTTGCTGTGACCAGTGTGTTCTCTTGGCAAAACTCTATTAGCCTTTGCCCTGCTTCATTCCGTATTCCAAGGCCAAATTTGCCTGTTACTCCAGGTGTTTCTTGACTTCCTACTTTTGCATTCCAGTCCCCTATAATGAAAAGGACCTCTTTTTTGGGTGTTAGTTCTAAAAGGTCTTGTAGGTCTTCATAGAATCGTTCAACTTCAGCTTCTTCAGCATTACTGGTTGGGGCATAGACTTCGATTACTGTGATATTGAATGGTTTGCCTTGGAAATGAACAGAGATCATTCTGTCATTTTTGAGATTGCATCCAAGTACTGCATTTCAGACTCTTTTGTTGACCATGATGGCTACTCCATTTCTTCTAAGGAAGTCCTGCCCATGGTAGTAGATAATGGTCATCTGAGTTAAATTCACCCATTCCAGTCCATTTTAGTTTGCTGAGTCCTAGAATGTCAACGTTCACTCTTGAATTCCTGTTTGACTACTTCCAATTTGCCTCGATTCATGGACCTAACACTCCAGATTCCTATGCAATATTTCTCTTTACAGAATTGGACCTTGCTTCTATCACCAGTCACATCCACAATTGGGTATTGTTTTTGCTTTGGCTCCATCCCTTCATTCTTTCTGGAGGTATTTCTCCACTGATCTCCAACAGCAATTTGGGCACCTACAAACCTGGGGAGTTCCTCTTTCAGTATCCTATCATTTTGCCTTTTCATACTGTTCATGGGGTTCTCAAGGCAAGAATACTGAAGTGGTTTGCCATTCCCTTCTCCAGTGGACCACATTCTCAGACTTCTCCAACTTGACCCGCCCATCTTGGGTGGTCCTACACAGCATGGCTTAGTTTCATTGAGTTAGACAAGGCTGTGGTCCGTGTGATTAGATTGACCAGTTTTCTGTGATTATGGTTTGTTTGTCTGCCCTCTGATGGCTCTCGCAACACCTACCATCTTACTTGGGTTTCTCTTACCTTGGACGTGGGGTATCTCTTCACGGCTGCTCCGGCAAAGCACAGCCACTGCTCCTTACCTTGGAAAAGGGGTATCTCCTCACAGCCACCCCTCCTGACCTTCAACATGGAGTAGCTCCTCTCGGCCCTCCTGCGCCCATGCAGCCACTGCTCCTTGGACATGGGATAGCTCCTCCTGGCCACCGCCCCTGACCTTGGGCGATGGGTAGCTCCTTTCAGCCACGCTTCTGTGCTCCCACCGCTGTGCCACCTGAAACCCTCCCGGGGCTCTGCTCCTGGGAAGCGCGGCCTTTCATTTCGGGGCTGTCGTTCCCAGTCCTCCCCGTGCTTCTTCACGCCTCCGTGCCCTTACTCGGGCTCGGTCTGAAAGTCTACCCCGCGTCCTCCAGTCTCCTGGTACCAGGGTTCACTAGAACGCCCCGACCCACATCATACACCACCTCGGCTGTGAGGTCTGTGCTGTTTCTGAAACAGATTTTCCTTTGTGTTCCCACAGCACACTGCATGTACATCTGTCTGTGCATTTAACCCAGTATAATATGTGTTGTATGCCCTTCTTGCCCTGTAGGCTTCCAGAATAAGAACACACTCTACCTAGCAGGGTTCAGTCATGGTTCGGTCACTAAGTCATGTCTGACTCTGCGACCCCAAGCACTGTAGCCCGCCAGGCTCCTCTGTCCTCCACCATCTCCCAGAGCTTACTCAAATTCAGGTCCATTTAGTCAGTGATACTCTCTGCCTCATACTCTAACCATCATCCAGAACACACATTAAATATTTTTTGGTGAATAAGTGAATTGATTAACACATGAACCACTGTAAGTTACTTTAAAGACAAAGGGAGGGATCTTTCAGCATCACCTTTTACACCCTGTGGGTTTCCCTTGTGGCTCAGCTGGTAAAGAACCCACCTTCAATGCGGGGGACCTGGGTTCAATCCCTGGGTTGGAAGATCCCCTGGAGAAGGCAAAGGCTACCCACTCCAGTATTCTGGCCTGGAGAATTCCATGGACTGTGTGGTCCATGAGGTCGCAAAGAGTTGGACACAACTGAGCGACTTGCACTTCACTTTTCACCCTGTGGCACAAACACTTTTGTTTGCTCCTATGCCTTTCTTGAAAGCTGTTCTCACTCTTCCACTTCTGCTCTGCATGCTCACCTCTATGAACCCCTGCACATACCTCCTTGATCTCTGTATTTCTGGTGACTGGGTGAGCAGCACTGGACCGCAGGGCTGTGACCACGCATTGCTGTGAGGTGCAGGGCAGCGCTCCCCTCCTGCAACAGAGACCCACCTCAGGAGAGCTTCCCAGGAACATGCCCCGCCCACGGGCAGGGCTGCAGAGTGGCTTCCAGCGGCAGGGGCCACACTGGATAAAGCTGTGGCTCCAGCACTGGCCATGTTTTCCATAGTTTTAAGTGAAATTCATATTTTTAAAGTTTTAAATTGAAAATACATAGCTGTTTGAATAAGAAGGGAACAAAGCATCCATGTGTTTTGTTTTTTTTTTTTTTTACCTTCGCTGCTAATCTGCTGGTAAAAGGTGGAATAATGCAAGTAATTGTATATAACTTTTGGGAAGGCAAACTGTTGCAAGATTTCTGGGAGGTAGTTTTAGCAATATTATACCGAAAGCTTTTACAATGTGCAGCACCCTTTGACCCACACTTTCACATCTAGGAATTTCTGCTTTAAAAAAAAGCATCAAAGACGTGCACAAGGACATGGACGTCCATTCGGTGTTTCCTTCCCTGGTCAGGTGGGGCTGAGTCCCCAGAAGATCTCAGGGGAAGAAAAGAGCAACTGGAGCTGACAGTAGAAAACTCCATGTAGTCCTTTGATTTCAGACACTTCTGGAGCAAAACTGCTGATTCGGACAGTCCACTGAAAAAGTGGGTTGGTTTCATTGGGATATCCCATGATCTTTCCGACTGTAGTAACGAGTGAAGAACTCAACTACTCACCAAAATGTCATTGCCAATTCTATGCTTCCCTTTCTCTAGTCCTTGGTGAAAAAATAAAATTCCATCTCACCCTGTCCTTCTCTGTAATATGCAGATTAAGAAAGATAAGTTTTTCTATCATTTTGACGTGGACCCTCTCTGCCACCAAAAGAAATGGTTTTCTTCCCTTCTGAAAATCAGTCACAAACTCCAGTATTATTACACACTTATTGAACACACAAGACAACTGGCCAAGTGGGGAGCATTTTGAGGAGGGCAAGGAGGCCACGGCGGTGATTCTGGTCACGGCATTCTGGGTTTCTTCTTAGGGGGAGGTCATAACAACCTCTCTCACTTCAAACGAGATCCAGTTCTGAGTTTTCACCCCAAACTGCATCAGCACAGAATCATTTTCATGGGGGCAGAGAGTTACGTTTAGACATGGTCTTTCCAAAGCGTCTGGGGAGGCCCCACCTCACAGCCAGACTATCTTCCCTTTCAAACGGAACATTTTAACCAACTTTCTGCATTTATGGAACAGGTCTTTCACTCAGCTATTTATTGAGAAGCTGATTTTGTGCCAGACCTCATCTGAGTCACTTGCATGTCACTCAGTAAGCTTTGCCTTACTGATAAAAATGCTCAAAGCACAAATTCTCCAGGGTTTAATATTTACATGACTCATTGAGACATGAAAGAAAGAAAGTGAAGTCGCTCAGTTATGTCCGACTCTTTGCGACCGCATGGACTATAGCCTACCAGACTCCTCCATCCATGGAATTTTCCAGGCAAGAATAGTGGAGTGGGTTGCCACTTCCTTCTCCAGGAGATCTTCCCGACCCAGGGATTGAACCCAGGTCTTCTGCATTGTAGGCAGACACTTTACCACCGGAGCCACCAGGGAAGTCTTGACATGATAAGTCTTGTCTTGAGACATGACATTGTATCAACTGCTTCTTTTCAGGCCCTTCCTGCTTGTTAATGGGGCTTCCCTGGTTGCTCAGATGCTTGCTCGTATACTTATCTTTGACATTCACTAAGGATCAACAGGAAAACTCTTGAGAACAGGCCTGTATGATGTGGGATGGAGAAATTAGGAATTATCCAGAGAATACAGCTTAAGCTGTATGAGAGATGTTTAGGTGAGATTTGTTAGGGAGGAAAGTTCAAGGGTAGAATCTTCTGATTATGGTAATTTCTCCAACTTTTCACATTGCAAAGGGAGACTGCATTTTTCGATAGCCAAAACGTCATTTGGCTATTGAAAGAACAGTGAAACACCTATAGGAAAACTCAATTGTCTAACCTGAGATATTTAAAAGCAGGAAAAGAAGTTGGGGTGGCCAACTTGGTGGGCAGCAGAAGTATTTTCATCAACTAAAGAAAACATTCACAAATTGGCCTGCTATGTTGTCAACCAAAAGCTTAGCAAGATGTTTGAAATGTTAAAAGCAAGACACAAGACTCTTTATAAGTTTCCTGAATCTGAGATTTGTTATCTGATCTCCTGCTAATGTAAGATAATAAAAAGTAATGGTCACTGTTTGCTTGAGATAATAGCTCATGATTGTCCAACAACTTAAAGAAAAAGGAAGGAAAAGTGCTAAAATAATAAATGGCTTCCAAAAAAGTATGTATGGATCAGTCCTATGGGACTCTATACATGCTGGAGTAACACACAGGCACCAAAAATTCGCTTTATTTATATTTCTGAGCCAGATCTGTTGACAATTAGACCTATATCTCTAGCCCTTCAAAGTCTGAAATCCTGTCCTCATTGAATCACCAAGAAAGGACAAATCGAAAAGACAAGAGACTGCTTGGGGCCCTCTTTTGCTGGTTGTCAGATTAGATCCCTAATTGGAGATAAAGCTCTAGTCTTGAGCCACAAACTGCTGTTTAGTCACTAAGTCGTCGTCAACTCTGTTTGAGCCCATGGACTGTAACCCACCAGGCTCTTCTATCCATGGGACTTCCCAGGCAATTACTGGAATAGGTTGCCATTTTCTTCTCCAGGGGGTCTTCCCCACCCAGGGATCATCTCTTTCATCTCCTACTTGGCAGGTGGATTCTTTACCACTGAGCCACCTGGGAAGCCCCATGAGCCAGCAACAGCTTTTGGGAAATGACAGAATGATTGTGTCGGCTTAAACAAATACCTGCAAACAGTGCCGACAAAGGTCCATATAAACCAATCACAAAAAGAAAGACGAGAAACGCTGATTATATGCTAGATGAAAACATTCAGTCACACATTCTTACAAATGAGTCACTCATTTATTCAACAACTATTAACAATTATTAAGCATATATATATATATCAGATATTGTGCTAAGCAAAAGTGGCCAAGATAAAAAAAACAAACACCCTATCCTCAGGAAGCTCAGACTCCATTAAGGAAGATGAGCATATATGCACGTGATTGTAATGAAATGCAATAACCAACTTGGTGGTATGTGTGGGTATGTAACTCAGTTTGAGTTTGTGCCTGTGGTTGGGGAGGCAGGTGATAAGAAATGAGGGCTAATGCCCTGGAACAGAAGAAAAGAAGTCACTGCACTCAAGGATGCGCAAAGTATGGCTTCTCCTCTGGCATTCACAATTCATCTGTAGTTCCTCCAAGTCCAGATGCAGCTTACCGATCAGGAGTCATCTTTATCATAAGCAATGCTGCTTAGTAAGAGTTAATATTGTACTTTTGTCTTGTTTGTAGTGACTCAGAGCCAGAAAGTTAACTAAGGTTTAAATTCTCATGCAGAAAGGAAAGGCGATTTGTTAGCCCTTTATGCACAAAGGGCATGAATAACAAATGATGGTGTTCTGTCTGCAAGTGGACATTTGCTGCTTGTGTCTTTGCTTTTCCTGGGGAGAACCGCTCCCCTGCCCCTCTCCCTGCCAACACACACACACAACCATTAATTTAGTCCATTTACTGCTGTCAATGGCTAGGCTTTACCTGCCACGATCATATAACCCATGGTCACAGGAATTGGTTCAGGATTGGACACATGTTTCAGGCAGGGCCACACAGAATTACTGTGATTTATATATGAGTATTTAATGAGGGAGAAATTTTCTTTCTTATGAATCAAAATCCATAACACTATTCATAAGAATTTAAACTTGAGGCTGCTAGCAGCCTTCCTTCTCACTATGTGGAGAGTATGCTTATCCGTAATGCCAACAGAGGGACTTCCCTTGTGGTCCAGTAGCTAAGACTCCATGTTCCCCGTGCAGGGAGCCTGGGTTCCATCCCTGGTCAGGGAACTAAACCCCACATACCGCAACTAAGAGTTCACATGCTGCAAGTAAAGATCTCACATACTGCAAATAAGACCCAGCACAGCCAAATAAACAAATTTTTTAAAATGCCAACAGAGACAGCCAAGAGGTGGGCGGGAGCTGAATCTAGCCATGCCTGCCAGCCAGTGAGATACACACTTAAACTCTTTAGTTAGGAGTTCATAAACTATCTATAATGTTTATTCCAGATTAAACTGGAATTTTGTCACTCATAACAGAATTCTCACTAATACATATTTAGCAATCTGGGGAAAAACACTGCTGGAAATATTAAGAGTCTCTTCAAACTTAAAATGGCCTTACTCTTTTATCCTTGGTTGCTACAAAGTCTTGCATTTCTGCATGGTTAAACAAAGTGACAGAGGACCCACCCACAGAGAAAGTCTAGTCTGATAAGAAGTGGGAGGTTATCAAAGATAAAACATTTTTCCTCCCTGACAAAACAGCCATTGCTTTGAACTTTGGATGCTCTTTAAAAAATGTTATCATCAAAAAAAAGTGAAAGCCAAATTACACAAAATAAGGCCATTTAAAGTAGTCTGTATCTTATAAACATATCAAAAGGTAGCATAAAGAAAGACCAGCTGACAGTAAAATGAGATACAAATCTTTTCTCCCATTGCTAGTACATATTATAAGCAAAATAAGAAGTTTAAAAACGGGAGTTTTAATATAGTTTATTGTGTCTACTTTCATTTTTTAACAACCCAACCCTTTTAAATTATGTTCCAGTGAGCCTCTATCCAGTGCGGCAGTCTCCAAGAACAGAGACTGTCCTCACTATAAGGCAAGGAGATTTTCCCGCCTGGAGGACTGCGGAGCCTGGTGTCAGCGCTCAGGCTTCAGACCCCAGACAACCACAACTCAGTATCCTCAATCCCTTTCTTAATTAGCAAAAATAAGAAGGGTTCAGAATTTCTGTTCCTTTTTTTTTTCCTGTATTAGCTAAATGTGTACTTAACCTAATATGTCTTAATTCAATGCATTTAAATTGTTTGCACATGAATAAGTCTGAGGAGTTGCAGTTATTCTTTAAAATCATTTTTCATTTTTAAGTTTCAGTTCAGTTCAGTTCAGTCGCTCAGTCATGTCCGACTCTTTGTGACCCCATGAATTGCAGCACGCCAGGCCTCCCTGTCCATCACCACCTCCTGGAGTTCACCCAAACTCATGTCCATCGAGTCAGTGATGCCATCCAGCCATCTCATCCTCGGTCGTCCCCTTCTCCTCCTGCCCCCAATCCCTCCCAGCATCAGAGTCTTTTCCAATGAGTCAACTCTTCGCATGAAGTGGCCAAAGTATTGGAGTTTCAGCTTTAGCATCATTCCTTCCAAAGAACATCCAGGACTGATCTCCTTCGGTTGGACTGGTTGGGTCTCCTTGCAGTACAGGAGACTCTCAAGAGTCTTCTCCAACACCACAGTTCAAAAGCATCAATTCTTTGGCGCTCAGCCTTCTTCACAGTCCATACATGACCACTGGAAAGATCATAGCCTTGACTAGACGGACCTTTGTTGGCCAAGTAATGTCTCTGCTTTTGAATATGCTATCTAGGTTGGTCATAACTTTCCTTCCAAGGAGTAAGCATCTTTTAATTTCATGGCTGCAATCACCATCTGCAGTGATTTTGGAGCCCCCCCAAATAAAGTCTGACACTGTTTCCCCATCTATTTCCCATGAAGTGATGGGACCAGATGCCATGATCTTCATTTTCTGAATGTTGAGCTTTAAGCCAACTTTTTCACTCTCCTCTTTCACTTTCATCAAGAGGCTTTATAGTTCCTCTTCACTTTCTGCCATAAGGGTGCTGTCATCTGCATATCTGAGGTTATTGATATTTCTCCCGGCGATCTTGATTCCAGCTTGTGTTTCTTCCAGCCCAGCGTTTCTCATGATGTACTCTGCATGTAAGTTAAATGAGCAGGGTGATAATATACAGCCTTGACGCACTCCTTTTCCTATTTGGAACTAGTCTGTTGTTCCATGTCCAGTTCTAACTGTTGTTTCCTAACCTGCATATAGGTTTCTGAAGAGGCTGGTCAGGTGATCTGGTATTGAAATAAGGAAAACAAACACACACTTTCACATTAATCACTTGTGATTAGAAAAGCTGCATTTAGAAAAGGCAGAGGAACCAGAGATCACATGGCCAACATCCATTGGATCATTGAAAAAGCAAGAGAGTTCCAGAAAAACATCTACTTCTGCCTTATTGACTACGCCAAAGCCTTTGACTGTGTGGATCACAACAAACTGTGGAAAAATTCGTCAAGAGATGCAAAACCAGACCACCTTACCTGCCTCCTGAGAAATCTGTTTGCACGTCAAGAAGCGCCAGTTAGACATGGAGCAACAGACTGGTTCCAAATCGGGAAAGGAGTAGGTCAAGGCTGTATGTTATCACCCTGCTTATTTAACTTATATGCAGAGTACATCATGAGAAATGCGGACTGGATGAAGCACAAGTTGGAATCAAGATTGCTGGGAGAAATATCAGTAACCTCAGATATGCAGATGACACCATACTTATGGGCAGAAAGTGAAGAATTAAAGAGCCTCTTGATGAAAGTGAAAGAGGAGAGTCTAAAAGTTGGCTTAAAACAACATTCAGAAAACTAAGATCATGGCATCTGGTCCCATCACTTCAGAGCAAATATATGGGGAAGCAGTCCAAGAATTTGGGGCGGCAGGGGCGGGGGGGGGGAGTGCTCCAAAATCACTCCAGATGGTGACTGCAGCCATGAAGTTAAAAGACGCTCGTTCCTTGGAAGAAAAGATATAACCAACCTAGACAACATATTACAAAGCAGAGACACTAACCTTGCCAACAAAAGTCCATCTAGTCAAACATATGCTTTTCCCAAAATCATGTATAGATGTGAGAATTGCACTATATAAGAAAGCTAAGCACTGAAAATTGATGCTTTTCAACTAATGTGTTGGGAAAGCATCTTGAGAGTCTCTTAGTAAAATAATCTAATAAGTCCATCTTAAAGAAGTGAAGTTGCTCAGTCGTGTCCGACTCTGCGACCCCATGGACTGTAGCCTACCAGACTCTGAGGAGCCTCTCAGTCCATGGAATTTTCCAGGCAAGAGTACTGAAGTGGGTTGCCATTTCCTTCTCCAGGGGATCTTCCCAACCCAGGGATTAAACCTGGGTCTCCCCAGGTAAAGCACTGCAGGCAGACGCTTTACCTTCTGAGCCACCAGGGAAGGCAACTGCTTTTCCCAAAACTCGAGTCTTTGAGTCGGGAGTCAGCGTTTGTCCCAAGATATACATCACATTTTTCCAAGTAAGGTCATAAAGCAGAGTAACACCTTTAAAAGCTCTAATATATTTTTCTGAGTTCTCTAAATAGTCTCCCAGATCCTCCTTGATTCTTTTTCTTAGAAAACAGTCCTAAATTTTCATCGGAAGGATGAAACTGAAATTCTAATAATTTGGCTACTTGATGGGAAGAACTGACTCATAAACAAAACTGACTAAAGATAACACGCATACATTTCTACTTTAATCATTGGGAATTATACCATAATCCCCCAAAGCCAACGGAAAAAATAAACACCTGACCAAATGAGTAACTCAGTCGTCTCTGAATATTTGCAACCACATGAACTGTAACCTACCAGGGCTTTCCCATGGGATTTTCCAGGCGAGCATACTGGAGCAGGTTGTTATTTTCTTTTCCAGAAAATCTCCCCCACCCAGAGTTCAAACCCAGGTCTACACCCACCATTGTTTTAAACATTGCAAGTCTTTCATTAAACCAATATAGGCAGCCTTGCCAAAACAAGGCCTCAAAAAATTAGTTTCAGACTCAGAGTTGTTCCTCTCCACGGAAATCTTTAGTAAAAGGCGAAAGATTTATGCGATTTGAAGAGAAACCAGAGTATAATCTATACCCCCGTAAGTCACAGCTCGGGTAACAGGAACTCCTACCGCAGTGAGAGTGACTAGCGAACACCGAGAGCCAGTGCCTGAACAAAAATTTCTAGATTACTCTGTAAACAAAGGTCTAATTTCAGAACACATAGGTAAAAGAAAATTTGAGGTTTCATCATTTTAAACTTGTACGGTGTGCAGGGCGCGGTGGGTATGCAAATAAGGCAAGTGGGCGGCCTTTCCGCTCGGGAAAGCTGTCTTCACGCGGCGCCCCTGTGTCAGCACTAGGGGGCGAAGCGGCGGGCGGGCTGGCATCGCCACGCCGCACCGAGCGGAGACCCGGGTTTCAGATGTTTTGTGTATGTGTATGTCCGAGTTTGATTTCTGTTACAGACTTGGCTGTTAAATTGAAAACGAAAAAAAAAATATATAGCAAGTGATTGGCACCAAATTCATGACCGTGGTTCCTCCCTTCGGTGGATTGAGGGTTTTCAAAGTTTGACAATTTCCTTTTTCTTGAACTGCGTGGTGGGCGCACAGGTATTTTGTCTGTACCGTGCACGTCCAAGATGTACACTCTGGAATATTCTGCCGTTTGAGAAAAAATCATAGCCGTGTCCTGTTTAAAACTGGAGCTTTGGATGTTCCCAGGGGGTCCAGTGGTTTGGGCTCTAGCTTTCACTCCCTGCTGGTTCCTTTCCTGGAAGGGGAACTAAGATCCCTCAAACTGCGCAGGCCAAGAAAAAAAAAATGGCGCGGGAGCCTGGTGGGCTGCCGTCTATGGGGTCGCACAGTCAGACACGACTGAAGCGACTTAGCAGCAGCAGGGTTATTTGACAAGTTACCAAGTTGAGTAAAAGTGTCACAAACAGCCATCAATTGGGCACCCAAAGTCCCACCTGACCATCCCTTCCCACGGACCCCAGAGAGGGTGTCCTGGAGGGCCTCCCAGGAGAGGAGGCCGGTGGAGGCCAGCAGGAAGAGCCCCGGTGCCTCCTGGGCGTGTCTTCCTCATGAAATTTCCCTTCACCCTGCTATGAGCAATTCACAGCTGAATTCAGCAAAAGGAGTTTCAGCTTTAGCATCATTATGGGTCCCTACATAACTGGATTTTGAGAGAGAAAAAAGAACATTCAGCAAAAAGTGCTGGAAGAGCAGTGCGTTGCTTCTGAAGTCATGGAACTGCTGTGAAAGGGAGCCGCTGGGTCAGTTCTCCCCAGACGAGAGGCAACAGATTTGATGAAATCTAAGGCTGTGAGTGTGGACCACAGGTCCACAGAGGAAACTGTCTTCCCAGACCCTCCTGCTCATTATCTCCAGCCTTCTGAACAAGGATGAGTTTTTTTGCATTTGGACCTCTAGAGATTTCCTGTAAAGATTCCTTTAAATCAATGGAAGTTCCTCTGTTTTCACAGATGAAACCAACCTATGTTACACCACCAGACTTTGTAAATATCCAAAGATACATGAGTGGCCCCTGAGGCTGTTCCCTTTAGTGTCCCTCCCTCTCCAAACTTTTTGGTCTGAGTACTTAGTTTTGATCTCTAGGTGGAAGTTACACATAGAGTCAAAATATCTAGACTACTTAACCCTTAACTTCTCCTGGCTGCTCTAATCTCTCTCCTCTGGAGGGGCCACATATTTTTTAGAGCTACAGAGTTGGGAGAAACCTCAACATACTTCCCAGTGGCCCCCACCTCTGCCGTCCTACCCAATCTCTTCTGGGGCTACTTAAATCCATTTGATTAATACAAACCTCCTCCCTGTTCGGCTTTCCTTGTGAGCTTTTGGAGTTCCCTCCAAGGCTAATGAGAAGGATTAGTAACTCTGGGCAGGTGTACAGGCTCTCAGTCCCTTTCTGTGGATAAGAAATTGGGCAAGAAAGGCAGCTGTGAAGGTGGAGCAGTCTTTTCCCTTCAGTGCATTTCATGAGCGCCACAATACCTTTAAGCAAATACTAATGTGGTACCAACAATGGATGAGCGGACCCTGAGCTCTGGATCCCGGTTCCCACTGGCTTTGGCTAATATCCTTGACCCCACTCACAGATCTCAGGCAAAGGACAGACTGTCTCTCCCATGGATGAATCCAGGTTTCTTTAGGAATGGGACTCAGAGACTCCTCTCCCTAGATGACCCAGAGGACTCATGATTTGCTCATTCTGCATATGGTTCTCATTGCAGCTTCGTTTTAGGATCTCTCATCTGGACACCTGGCGCTGCATAGTCAGGGTTCCTCAGTCTTTGCCCAACAAATGGTCAAACTTGGAGGGAAAGCAGTGGGACAGGGAAAACTCAGCCAGCTGAAGAGATAACAGACAGGAAGGCCATAGGAAGCTGCAGAAGTGGGGAAGGCGCCCCGTAAACCTACTTTGGTCATTGAGCCCCCTCAGCCTGTCTGATCCTCCCCACACACAGCTGTCTCCCAGGAAAGCATCCAGAGCCCACTGAAAAGGAAGACAGTCCTGGGTCTCATACAAAACAGGCTATGAACACACATCTGCTGACTTGAATTGAATGGAATTCAGTCGTAGGCCACACTCCTAGTTAGCATGGATGAAACTGGAGTGTCTGACTTCTTCATCCTGACATTAAATGCTGTTTGATGATGGTTGTCAGCCTGAAGAAACCAGACAGTGTTTCACCCTATAATAATTGTTATAACAGCTACCATTCAGTGAGTACTGACCTTGTGCCAGGCTCTTTGCTGAGTGCTCTGTAGTTATTAGGAGAAGGCAATGGCACCCCACTCCAGTACTCTTGCCTGGAAAATCCCATGGATGGAGGAGCCTGGTGGGCTGTGGTCCATGGGGTCACTAAGAGTTGGATATGACCGAGTGACTTCACTTTCACTTTTCATTTTCATGCATTGGCGAAGGAAATGGCAATCCACTCCAGTGTTCTTGCCTGGAGAATCCCGGGGAAGGGGGAGCCTGGTGGGCTTCCGTCTGTGGGGTCGCACAGAGTTGGACACGACTGAAGCGACTTAGCAGCAGCAGCAGCAGCTGTAGTCATTAGCTCATTTAGGCATCCCGGCCATGGCTGCTTTGATGTTGCTACATGGGAATGGCTTAGGGTTGGTGTCTGATTGCAAAGAGTTGAGAGAATGGCTTGCCATTTTGCTCACAGGCAGAGGTATCTGTACATAAGATTGAGGAAGTATGAAAATCATTTACATCAAAGAATGGAGATATTGCTGATAAAAGAGACATGGAGGTCAAGACATCTCTCAAAATCATGCCTTGGTGCTACGATGAAATAGGTTTTATTCTTCCCAATGCACAGAGGCAGACACTGAGGACTTCAGCAGTTGGAGGACTTGCTAAACCTATATATTTAATATATGCCCAGACCTCAGCCCAAGTCTGTCTGCCTCCAAGCTATGAAATGTGTAGTTGCTCAGTTGTACTTAGAAGAAGTGAAAGAAATTTATAGACTTCATTTGTTAAAGGTTTTTTTGTTATTATTTTTAAGATAGAGGTAAAAAAATGTGAAAGTTTCCTAAAAGAGATGAAATAAAATGAACATTACTGATTAACTGCTAGAGAGTCTTCAATGGAGAATGAAGTTCAACAGGCACAGTGAAGAGGAGGTCCCATTTGAAATCCAAATGCCAGCCCCACAGAGGATACTGCCTTGTGAAAAGAGCCTAGAAAGGGCTACTCCCTAGCGCATGGGCAATGCCCAGGGTCTTCCGAGAAGGGGGACAGTACAGCGTACTGCCTGGAGTCACCAGATCGGAATTCAAACCTGGCTCTGTCACCTTCCAGTTTGGGACCTCAGACCAGGTACTCAGTGTCTCTGAGCCTCGACTTCCTCAGTATAAATGAAAATATTTCTTCATTATACGATTCCTATGGGGTTTAACAGTTTAAGTCACTCAGCAATGATTCGTTAGGCACCCCTATGTGCCAAGCTCTAGAGCTCTCACTGAAATAATGTGTGGACACAGCTTTCCTCTGGGCCAAGCACACTGACAAACATTCCATAAGTGGTGCGTAGTTGCTGCAGTCATGCCCAACTCTGCGACCCCATGGACTGTATGCAGCCCACCCCGCTCCTCTGTCCATGGGGGTTCTCCAGCAAGAATACTGGAGTGGGTTGCCATGCCCTCTCTAGGGGATCTTCCCGACCCAGGGGTCAAACCCCAGCATCTCTTGTGTCTCCTGCCTTGTAGGCAGGTTCTTTACCACTAGAGCCACTGTAGCTGTTATTATTATTACCATGCTTCTTATGAAAAGAAGAAAATAGAGACCAGTATGGTGCAAGTGCCGTATACTCCATGGCCCATCGCAGCACCGCCTTGGGTCAAGCACATTCCCAAGAGGCCAGGCCTCCAGAGTAAGATGCGGACGCGCACACAGGGTGGATCCTGCCCACCCCGTGGCCAGGATGAGGGAGCAGAGACTGCTCCTTCCTTGCTTCCTGCCTTGCCCACAGGCAGGGGCCGAGGCCGCCGCCAGCACCGATGACTGCCTTCTGCTCTGTGGTCTGCCCGAGTGCGGGAGGAGTCAGCTGCAGGGCCGGTCCGTCTGTGCCGGCTGCTCTGGTAGTTCCAGCAGGGACAAGAAGACAGTGCAGTTTAGTGGGGTTTATTTGAGACCCACAGCTAACACACCTGATCAGGCTGGCCCAGGACTTGCGGGTACAGATCTTGAATGAGGTGGTCCACGATGTGCACGCTATTGCTCTGAGTGGCAGAGTGGAGGGCATTCATGCCATCCTAAAGAGAGCCAGGGGAGGGGCGGTAATTACTCTGCAACCTTCCCCCTCCTGCACTGTGAGGGAGGGCTTATGTCCGGTTGTGATCCACATACCTGCCTCTTGGCTCTCTGGTCCGCTCCAGCTCTAGTCAACATGAGCACGCTCTCGAGACTTCCAGACCAGGCTGCAAGGTGAAGTACTGTCAAGCCATGCTTCCTGAAGAAAAGAGAAGAAAGGAACCCACACTTGAGTGAGCCACCACACTATCTCAACCAACAAAAGCCATGTGAATACCTAACTGCTGAAGATCAAGAAATGAGAGAGTTCAGTGCTCAGCAAAAGTGATATTTCAATTCTATGGGGAAAATGAATAGATTTAAAAGTAATACAGGTACAAGTGATTCATCATCTGGAAAAAAACAAAATTAAATCCTGTATCATATCATACATACAAAAAAAGCAGACAAACAATAAACATACTAGAAGAAAATTTAGATTATAATGTATAGTGTTTTGATTCAAAAGATATAAAAGGAGCAAATTGATAGTCAGTAAGCAAATGATAGATTTTTAACATGTAACTTAATATGGATAAATGGTTCCTTTCTATAATATATGAAGTATCCTTACAAATCAATAAGGACCAAAAGAGGTACTCTATTAAGATATTAGTGGAAATGAAACCATTTCATTTTAAACAATCTGGCAATATCTATTAAAATTTTAAATACAACCAGCAATCCCACTCCTGGGACTCTATCCTGTGAAAATAAATTTCTGGACTTAATGTTATATAAACAAGGTTATTAATTGCAACCCTTAAAACTGACAGCAAGGTAAGTAAATGTCCATCAATATGGAAACACTGAAGAAATCAGGGAACAGTCACACCACATCATGTAGGCATTACAAGTAATTAATCAGGGCTATAACAGTTGGAGAGATTTCCACTAGGTGGCTAGTAAATGTGGGAAATAAGATGCAGAGAAAATATAATACAATCCCATTTTTTATAAAACAAACAATGACCAAAAACACTCATATGTGTTTATGTATGTATCTATATCTACTGTAAGTGGGTAAGGAGGTGGAAAGATAGCAATGTGGATATGATGATATGAGCAAGAGGACAGGACAGAAATAAACACACAGGTCCTACATTACTAAATGTAGTTACTGGAGAAGAGGAAGCTACGCCAAAAAAGGAAACCCAGAGAAGACTGAAGTCATAAAAAGAATCTACTTATGTATAAATTATTTAAAACACACTCCCTATATAAAACCATGTAAGTGTGTGTGCACACATACATGTGCATGAGAGAGGCTGAGATTCTGCTCAAGACCTACTGGCCGGCAGTGATGCTGAGACACTCAGACTTGTACAGAGAGGAGCAGGCAGGGAGCATGAAAGGAACTAGCTAGCAGTTAGCACTGGTTATCTCAGGAGGAGGGAATGAAGGGCTTGGGGAAAATTGAGACCTGAGCCCCAGGCCCCAAGTTTAAGAAGTCTACAGAGCAGGCGTTACGAGCATGATCTGTAGACTCAAACAAACTGACCTCAAACTCTGTCTCTACCACTTCCAAAGGTTGCCGTCTTGCTCAGCTTAACCAACCCTAAGCCTCAGGATCCTTATCTGTAAGTTCATGTGTCTGTTTTTCTATTTCCTTTTATCCCTGTCAAAAACCCTAAGAATAAGGTCTAAGGGTCTTATCATGTGGTGACTCTAGTTGATAAGACTTGTATACAAGTGAGATTTGCTAAGTGCATAGAATTTACATGTTCTCACCAAAGAAGGAATGAGATGATGAGTGTGTTAATTAACTAGATGGGAGGAGTCTTTTCACAGTGTATACACACACCGAATTGTCACTATGTACATTTTAAATGTATCACAATTTCATTTTTCAACTATACCTCAACAAAGCTGAAAAAAAATTCTTAAATAAATCTCTTTTAAAATGTAGGCAAACAACAATAAAAACAAGAAAACCCTGTGGGTATATAGGGGAAATGAGACAGGTACCCAACATTCAAAAACTCTGTCATTGATATATTTTCATTTTTAAAAAATATAGGCTCTGGATGGAACGTTTGTGTCCCTCAATAACTCATATGTTAAGTCTAATCCCCAATGTGATGGATTTGAAAATCATGCCTTTGTGAGCTAATTAGGTCAGGAGAGTGGAACCCTGATGAACGGGATTAGTGCC
Organism: Oryx dammah; assembly: GCF_014754425.2. Lineage (NCBI taxonomy): Eukaryota > Metazoa > Chordata > Mammalia > Artiodactyla > Bovidae > Oryx > Oryx dammah. The sequence goes on from NW_024070210.1 coordinate 93,724,156, forward strand.
CTTATAAATAGACACAGAGCTTGACTGCTCTCCACTGAGAGTGAATAAAACCAGAAGTGGCTCTCACGAGACACTGGAAGTGCTACCATCTTGATCTGGGACTCTGCAGTTTCCAGGTCTGTGAGAAATAAATGTTTGTTGTGGAAACCACCCAGCGTATGGTGTATTTCTTACATCAGACCCTAGTAAAAACAGTAGTACAGTGGTTAAGTATGTAATCCAATAAACATGGTACTACATATTAAAAAATCATCTATAACTTCTGCAAATGTGCTGTCCAAAAAATAAGCCTTCTCAGAACATCTTATTTGCCTCTTGTGATCAACTGTATATGTAAACCTGGAGGACAGTTTGATAAACGTATAGCATAGAAATCAATAAACAAGGAAGGAGTGAGGTTCTGTGGGGGCCTTCCATTTTGAAGTGTATAAGCTTTTTAGCAGTAATTTGGGCTGCCACTGAAACTGCATTAATGTCTTCTCTTATTCTCAGGAAAGTTCAGGTAAGGAGAAGCAAAAAAAAAAAAAAAAAGAACACGCCCAAGATTACTGAGATGTATGCTGGGAAATAAGCAGGGTGACAATACACAGCTTTGATGGACTCCTTTTCCTACTTGGAACCAGTCTGTTGTTCCATGTCCAGTTACAACTGTTGCTTCCTGACCTGCATACAGATTTCTCAAGAGACAGGTCAGGTGCTCTGGTATTCCCATCTCTTTCAAAATTTTCTACAGTTTGTGGTAATTCACACAGTCAAAGGCTTTGGCATAGTCAATAAAGCAGAAATAGATGTTTTTCTGGAACTTTCTTGCTTTTTCAATGATCCAATGGATGTTGGCAATTTGACCTCTGGTTCCTCTGCCTTTTCTAAATCCAGCTTGAACATCTAGAAGTTCATGGTTCACGTACTGTTGAAGCCTGGCTTGAAGAATTTTGAGCATTACTTTACTAGTGTGTGAGATGAGTGCAATTGTGCAGTAGTTTAAGCACAAGCTCGAATCGAGATTGCTGGGAGAAATATCAATAACCTCATATCTTCAGATGACACCACCCTTATGGCAGAAAGCAAGGAAGAACTAAAGAGCCTCTTTATGAAAGTGAAAGAGGAGAGTGAAAAAGTTAGCTTAAAGCTCAACATTTCGAAAACTAAGATCATGGCATCTGGTCCCATCACTTCGTGACAAATAGATGGGGACATAGTGGAAATAGTGGCTGACTTTATTTTTATGGCCTCCAAAATAACTGCAGATGGTGATTGCAGCCATGAAATTAAAAGACACTTTCTCCTTGGAAGAAAAGTTATGACCAACCTAGACTTCATATTAAAAAGCAGAGATATTACTTTGCCAACAAAGGTTGGTCTAGTCAAGGCTATGGTTTTTCCAGTAGTCATGTATGGATGTGAGAGTCGGACTATTAAAAAAGCTGAACGCCTAAGAATTGATGCTTTTGAACTGTAGTGTTGGAGAAGACTCTTGAGTGTCCCTTGGACTGCAAGGAGATCCAACCAGTCCATCCTAAAAGAAATCAGTCCTGAATATTCACTGGAAGGACTGATGTTGAGACTGAAGCTCCAATACTTTGGCCACCTGATGTGAAGAACTGACTCACTGGAAAAGATCCTCATGTTGGGAAAGATTGAAGGCAGGAGGAAAAGGGGATGACAGAGGATGAGATGGTTGGATGGCATCACCAATTCGACGGAAATGAGTTTGAGCAAGCTCCAGGGTTGCTGATGGACAGGGAGGCCTGGCATGCTGCAGTCCACGGGATCACAAAGAATCAGACACAACTGAGTGACTGAACTGAACTGAAAGCAGCCTTGAGAGTAGATGTTTGTATTATCCTCTGAGCACCGCCTGCCCTCCACCTGGAAGCCTTTGTCCACATCTGGAGTAAGAACTTCCGTTTACCTCGTCGGCCTCTTCCCCAGACTTGGAGGTGCTGCCCACATTGAACCAGAGTCCTCACCTCTGGGTTATGCAACTGATCCTCTGGGCAGCCATTTTATCCTTACAAATGCATGCTACTGGACATAAGGTCAACATGGGAAATAAGCAAAAGCCTAAGTCCTACTGGTAATGAAGAAACAGTTTTGTCACCAAATACAAAGAGCACATGACATGCATATTCTTTAAAGAGATCTTTCCAAAATGAATACTGTCGATGGAAACAGTTTGTGTGTGTGTGGAGAAAAGAGAACCCAAGCGACCAGATTTCCCCCTTACAATAGTTATGCTCTAATCTGAGCGCTGAAGAATTGGTGCTTTTGAACTGTGGTGTTGGAGAAGACTCTTGAGAGTCCCCTGAACTGCAAGGTGATCCAACCAGTCCATCCTAAAGGAGATCAGTCCAGAATGTTCATTGGAAGGACTGATGCTGAAGCTGAAACTCCATACTTGGCCACCTGATGTGAAGAGCTGACTCATTTGAAAAGACCCTGATGCTGGGAAAGATTGAAGGCAGGAGGAGAAGGGGACATCAGGGGATGAGATGGTTGGATGCATCACCAACTCAATGGATATGAGTTTGAGTAAACTCTGGGAGGCCTGGCGTGCTATAGTCCATGGAGTTGCAAAGGGTTGGACATGACTGAGAGACTGATCTGAACTGAACTGAATCCGTTCTACCAAATGATGGGCTTACTGTATCAGCAATATCCACCCTGACCTTGTGATTAAGCAAGAAATCCACAGCAGATAAAGGATTTGTCCCCACTGCAAAATGCAAGGCTGTGAGGTTCATCTGAGGAAACATAATTTGTGTCTTCAGTTCTGATCGCTATTTTGCCTTCTTAAGATTCCTGGTTCTTGAAGTGGCCATAATTTTTTTTTTAACCTGGTGTTTGTGTTTTGATTATCTACTCTTTGCCTTGTCTTTAAAAGCAGTGAGAACTGTATCCAGCATAATCTTACGTTTCTCTACTAATAGATAACATCAGAGAATTTCGCAACCAACTGCAGTGTATACAGCAATCTGAAATCCACAGGGTAACCTATGACTGATTATAACAATATAATAGATTTCAACTAGAGTGTAACAGCTGTATTTTTCCAGTATGCAATCATTGATAATGGTAGAATATATTGATAATGCATAACAAAAATTCTCCTAGTTCAGTCCATATGTGGCTCTTTCCCCTGTAGTTTTTTGGACTGTAAATTGTATTGAATCAAACAAATCAAGAAAGAGAAAGAAAGAAACAAAAAAAAAAAAAAAGAGGGAGGGAAGGAAGGAAAGAAGGAGAGACACACAGAGGAAAAAAAAGCATAACTATCGTTTGCTTCAAAAAAAAGCCAACTTGGTGCCCCCAGGATGTCTGGAGACAGTCTGCTGTGCTTCAGACAAAGGATGTTTTGCTTGTAAGGAAAACACATGTCATATTTCCATTGATTTTGCTTCCAAAGAATTTACTATCCTTTGCTTCTCATTAATAAATTATTGCAAAAATATGATAACTGTTTAAACATCTGATTTCCTTAGTAGCTAAATTGGTGATAAACTAGGTTTGACAAAACATGAGTTACCCTTGCTATTGTTTGCAGTCTAGAGCTATATTCTAGGATGTCCAATTTGGGCTTAGAAACTCCCTTTTATCTTTATTTGTGAATAAGGATACAAACCAAAATAGCATCCAAGATAAGTCAGTAAAACCACTTCCACATTCTTTTAATCTTTGTCATCACCGATTTTAAAGAACTCTACAAGCAACCATGTCAGCAATCTGCTGTAAACAGGACTAAAAAAGATGTCGCTAGAAACTATAATATAATTCACCAGGAGTTTATGATAACTTGCTCCACTGGCTGTTAGTTTTAGTGTATTAAGTACTGTTATATAAAAGTATGGTTTAAAATATTAGAAAGTTATGTGGAAAGATTTTCAAAGGGTTATTGAAAGGTACATTGGAGGATCTATTTCCTGCTGTTTAGAAAAATGATTATTGCTTTGCTTATTCAACAGTTAATCTAGGTATTGCCTTCAAAGATCCTTATTTATTATGCTCCGTTCCTTTCTTGTTTCCCGTCCTCTTTTTTGTTCCTGAAATTGTTCTGCTGCAAAAGTGTGCCATTTTTCTACTCTTTCTAGGATGTCTATGTGTAATGAACAGGATATTCACACAGAACATATCAGACATGCACACAATACATACAGACACGTAAATCCCCTCACGTACACACACGCACCACTGCTGAACACCCTTCTCCTGCACACCTCAGTTTCTACAACTCACTGCCTGGAACAGATCCAGGTTTTGTGGAAGGTGAAGTTTACACTTTTCAGGAGCCCTCTTTAAAGCCAGAGTCAGAAAGCTTAACTGATGGCAGTTTACTTTTCTTCTTTTTTCAGATTTTACAAACTCATATAACAATGGAACACACTGGCAGAGTCCTCCATGTTCTTTGGAAGGAGTCTGTACAAGCAGGTCTCTTAAAGTTTACGCTTTATTTAGCATCCAACCCACCTCTGCCATCCCCACCTTGAACCACTCCACAAATCGTCCTAAACAACAGAGACAGCCCCCAGTCTGTTCACTCCAATGGACCCTGCCTTATGGGGCTGTCAGGAAATCTCCACAAAACCAAGCAGTAAGCAATCCATTTTTCTGGCAGTGGGACTTCTCCCCTAAACCCAGGCACTGAAGAACAAGTGAGAGCCGGGTCTCAGGAGAGGCCTCACTGCCCAACAGGCAGATGTACTATATTCCACAAGCAGTAAAAAGCAAACCCGTACTTTCCTTTGGATTTTAAATTTGGAAGGCTCCAACCACAAAGCACATTACTGATGAGAAAACAATGATGAACTGTGTAGCAAAAGACGTTCTGCCTTTCCAGAATGTGTGAGGCCAAAGTGATCCACAGGCTATGATCCAGGACCAAGTGCAGGCCCATAACCTTGACACCTGGCTACAGTGCCCACCCAGAGACTTAGCACAGCTGCACATAAAGACCTTGGGCACGTCCCCTCAGATCAGAACAATTAAAACACCCAGAGCCTCTTCTACATACAGCTTGATTCCACTATTAGCTTAAACATTCTGGAACTGCCAACAAAAGAGCTCCCCCTCATCTCATTTAGCAGAATCGTTTTTATTTTTATTTTTATTTCAGTTGCACTGTGTAAACCCACACTGCTATCACTTGTCACATCTGTGATTTCTACTACATTGTTCACAGCATTAATGTTAACCTTCTTTTCAAACAGCTTCTCCATAAGATGCAAATCATTGCTTTTAGCAGCATTCTGGAAGCTTCTCTCATTTGGCAGCTCTGAAAGCAAGCAAGCATGACTGAGGGAATCGAAGAGGGTTGAAGAGAAAGCAAACCTCATGTGGCAAACCTTGGGACTAAAAACCTGAAACCACAGCCTTGAGCCTTTCACAGTCTGCTATTTTGGGTGTGGGAACTTTGCTTCAATATTTTATAAAGCTGTATTATCAAGATTCCACATACTCCTCACACTGAAAGCGTTTTCACAGCCTTAAACATCTTCCTATCCCAAACAAAACATTCTCAAGGACCACCCTGAAGTCAGCAATGCAGAATATAGCTCTGGGAGGTTGGAGGATGGCCACTGACTTCTCAAGGGGCGTTGTTTATAAAATGTTTGTACAAGATTAGGCAGGGAGGAGCCCAAATACTCTATGCAAGCTTACAGAGATAAAACTGTTGTCAGCAGAACCCTGTGGGATGCCAGACCTGCAGAAACAAAACCATGGAACACAGCACATCATATAAATAGTCATGAATGAAGGTTAAAAGTGATAAACATGTTTTATTTTCATTTACATGAAAGGAGATAAAAGAAGATTTTCACTTTTACTAGAAACATTAATATTACTACACACTACGAACGTTACAGGTCACATGAAGTGAAGTGGCTCAGTCGTGTCCGACCCTTTGCGACCCCATGGACTGTAGCCCACCAGGCTCCTCCATCCTTGGGATTTTCCAGGCAAGAATACTGGAGTGGGTTGCCAGTTCCTTCTCCAGGGGAACTTCCTGACCCAGAACCCCATCTCCTGCATTGTAGGCAGATGCTTTACCTCCTGAGCCACAAGGGAACCCTCTAGGTTCTGTATGTACAGGTCACACACATAATACATATTCAGATGGCAGTTTTTATTAAATAGCTTAGAGAAGACTCCAGGATTTACTGAGTTGTTTTTTGTTTGTTTGCTTCTTTGTTGTTGTTTGTTGTTATTTTGGAATATTCAGTTCAGTTCAGTTGCTCACTCGTGTCCGACTCTTTGCAACCCCATGAATTGCAGCACGCCAGGCCTCCCTGTCCATCACCAACTCCTGGAGTTCACTCAGACTCACGTCCATCGAGTCTGTGATGCCATCCAGCCATCTCATCCTCTGCCGTCCCCTTCTCCTTCTGCCCCCAATTCCTCTCAGCATCAGAGTCTTTTCCAATGAGTCAACTCTTCGCATGAGGTGGCTGAAGTACTGGAGTTTCAGCTTTAGCATCATTCCTTCCAAAGAAATCCCAGGGCTGATCTCCTTTAGAATGGACTGGTTGGATCTCCTTGCAGTCCAAGGGACTCCCAAGAGTCTTCTCCAACACCACAGTTCAAAAGCATCAATTCTTTGGCGCTCAGCTTTCTTCACAGTCCAACTCTCACATCCATACATGACCACAGGAAAAACCATAGCCTTGACTAGACGGACCTTTGTTGGCAAAGTAATGTCTCTGCTTTTGAATATGCTATCTAGGTTGGTCATAACTTTCCTTCCAAGGAGTAAGCATCTTTTAATTTCATGGCTGCAGTCACCATCTGCAGTGACTTTTTTTGGGGGGCCCCAAAATTTTGGAATATAAAAGAGCTGAAAAGGGACTTCCCTGGTAGTCCAGTGGTTAAGACTTCCTGTTCCCACAGCAAGGGGCCCTCCCTGGTCAGGGAACTAGATCCCACATGCCACAGTAAAGATCCAAGATCCTGCTTGCTTAGTTGTAACTAAGAGCTGGTGAAGCCAAAGAAATACGTGTTTTTTTTTTTTTTTTTCAATCATAAAACTTTTAGAAGAAGACATAGGAGAAAAGCTTCATAAACTGGGATTAGGCAAAGAGTTCTGTCTTACACATGACTCCAGCTGCATGACCGTAAACGAAAACAATAGTAAATTGGACCTTAGAAAAATTTCAAACTTTGCTCTGTGAAAAATACTGTTAAGAGAATAAAAAAGACAACCTATAGATTGGGGGAACAAATATGCAAATCACACATCTGACAAACGACTCAACAGTAAGAAAACAAAATCCAATTTAAAAATAGGGAAAAGACTTCAATGGAACAAAGAGGAACCAAAGAGGATATATAGATGGCAGTAAGCACATTAGAAGATGTTCAGCATCATTATCTATTAGGGAAACATAACTTAAAACCACAAGGAGATATCAATATGCAGCTGTTAGAATGGCTCAAATTTTAAAACACCAACAATACCATATTTAAGTTCCTCTCTCAGGGCATCAAGGCCTTGCCTGAACTGGTTCTGTGTACCACACCAATATCATCCGCTCTCCCCTTCAATACCTAATATTCAAATAGTCTGGTCTTACTCCTCTTTCTTTTTCTTAAAATATTTATTTAACTGCACCTGGTCTTAGCTGCTGCACGCAGGACCTTCCCTTGCAGGGCACAAGATCTCAGTACTAGTTGCAGAATGCCAACATGTTGGATCTTAGCTTCCCCACCAGGGATTGAACTCAGAGTCTCCCACATTGTCAGGTGGAGTCTTAACCACTGGCCAACAGGTAAGTCTGCTTCCTTTTTTTTCAACAATAGATCAGTTTCATTCCTGCCTTGCATTTGCTATTCCTCTTAATTTTAATGCTTTCCCCCCCAAACTTCCCATGGTTCAGTTCATTTCAGTTCATTTCAGTTGCTCTGTTGTGTCAACATGGACTGCAGCATGTCAGGCCTTCCTGTCCACCACCAACTCCCAGAGTTTACTCAAACTCATGTCCATTGAGTTGGTGATGCCATCCAACCATCTCATCCTCTGTCATCCCCTTCTCCGGATCCCACCTTCAATCTTTCCCAGCATCAGGGTCCTTTCCAATGAGTTAGTTCTTTGCATCAGGTGGCCAAAGTATTGGAGCTACAGCTTCAGCATCAGTCTTCCAGTGAATATTCAGGACTCCTTTCCTTTAGGAAGGACTGGTTGGATCTCCTTGCAGTCCAAGGGACTCTCAAGAATCTTCTCCAACATCACAGTTCAAAAGCATCAATTCTTCAGTGCTCAGCTTTCTTTATAGTCCAACTCTCACATCCATACATGACTACTGGAAAAACCATAGCTTTGACTAGACAGACCTTTGTTGGCAAAGTAACATCTCTGCTTTTTAATATGCCATCTAGGTTGGTCATAACTTTTCTTCCAAGGAGTAAGTGTCTTTTAATTTCATGGCTGCAATCAGCATCTGCAGTGATTTTGGACCACCCAAAAATAAAGTCAGCCACTGTTTCCACTGTTTCTCCATTTATTTGCCATGAAGTGATGGGACCAGATGCCATGATCTTAGTTTTCTGAATGTTGAGTTTTAAGCCAGCTTTTTCACCCTCTTTCACTTTCATCAAGAGGCTCTTTAGTTCTTCAGTTTCTGTCATAAGGGTGATGTCATCTGCATATCTCAGGTTATTGATATTTCTCCTGGCAATCTTGATTCCAGCTGGTGCTTCATCCAGCCCAGCATTTCACATGATGTACTCTGCATATAAGTTAAATAAGCAAGGTGACAATATACAGCCTTGAGACTCCTTCCCCTATTTGGAAGCAGTCTGTTGTTCTATGTCTAGTTCTAACTGTTGCTTCCTGACCTGCATACAGATTTCTCAAGAGGCAGCTCAGGTAGTCTGGTATTCATGTCTCTTTAAGAATTTCCCAGAGTTTGTTGTGGTCCACACAGTCAAAGGCTTTGGCATAGTCAATAAAGCAGAAATAGATGTTTTTCTGGAACTCTCTTGCTTTTTCGATGATCCAATGGATGTTGGCAATTTGATCTCTGGTTCCTCTGCTTTTTCTAAATCCAGCTTGAACATCTGGAAGTTCACGGTTCACGTATTGCTGAAGCCTGGCTTGGAGAATTTTGAGCATTACTTTACTAGCATGTGAGATGAGTGCAGTTGTGCGGTAGTTTGAGCATTCTTTGGCATTATGTTTCTTTGGGACTGAAATGAAAACTGACCTTTTCCAGTCATGTGGCCACTGCTGAGTTTTCCAAATGTGCTGGCATATTGAGTGCAGCACTTTCACAGTATCATCTTTCAGGATTTGAAATAGCTCAGCTGGAATTCCTCACCTCCACTAGCTTTGTTCATAGTGATGCTTCCTAAGGCTCACTTGACTTCACATTCCAGAATGTCTGGCTCTAGGTTGGTGATCACACCATCGTGATTATCTGGGTCGCGAAGATCTTTTTTGTACAGTTCTTCTGTGTATTCTTGCCACCTCTTCTTAGTATCTTCTGCTTCTCTTAGGTTGATACCATTTCTGTCCTTTATTGTGTCCATCTTTGCATGAAATGTTCCCTTGGTATCTCTAATTTCCTTGAAGAGCTCTCTAGACTTTCCCATTCTATTGTTTTCCTCTATTTCTTTGCATTGATCGCTGAGGAAGGTCCCATGGTTGATTCCTTCCTATCATTCAGAGATTTGGCTCAAATATCCTGTCGGCCCTGATCACCACATCTCCTGTCCCCCGTCACAATCACATCACTCTATTCCATAGTCTCCATAGCATTTATTTATTTTTTTAAATTTATTTTTTATTTTACTTTATAATTCTGTATTGGTTTTGCCATACATTGACATGAATCCACCACAGTCCATAGCATTTACCACTACCTTAAAATATCTCATTCATTTATTTGCTTACTTATTTTATTATCTATCAACCCCCTACAACCAGAAATTGAGCCTGGGCCAGAATACGCTCTGTCTGCATCCCTACATCCAGAATGTTCATTTACATATTACTTTCTGCGTCTTTATGCGATGCTCTCTCTGCATCTCTACATCCAAAATGTGCATTTACGTAGTACTTTCTTGAAAATATTTCTAGAAAGAACGGCTGGCTAGCTGGATGGATGGATGGATGAACTAACTGAAGACTGTCTTGAGAAACTGATGTTCTGCACCCAAGGCTGGTCTTTCGGAAAGGAGGCATCGCAGCGAGGTGACATGGATGGTGTGCCTGTTAAGAGACTCGATGCTTAACTTTAAGGACTCTTAAACAGCATCCCTCAGTTTATGCTGGAAATTTATTCCCAAGGCACAGAGGAACCCCTCCATGCTTTAAAAACTAAAGTACAGAAAAATTAGGTGACTTATTTGAGGTCACACAATAAATTAGTGAAGGCTCAGGCTGTAGGAGATAACAGCACATAAAACTCTTTCCTTATTAGTAAAAGGGCTGAATGATTTCTTGGAAAATCCTCTTCCTTAATTTGAAAGAGGAACACTTTCCTTCCACCTATAGTGCAGGGTTAACCTGAAATAAAACGTCCTGAGAAACGTGAGCCAACCCTTGGGAGGGTGTGGCTCCCAAAGCTGAAACCCAGCCCACCTAGGGCGCGGGGGTGAGGATGGGCTCGGGTCCCTGGGGCACCCGCAGCTGCTCAACCGGTTCCCCAGGCCCGCCTCGCTCCGCCCCCGAGGGAGTTTCCAGACCTGTATCCGGACTCACGGAACTCGTTTCCGGCCGCCGCCGCCTCCTCCTGCGGCCGCTCTTGCTTGGGGCCCCGGGACAGGCGCCTCTAGGGCCGGCCGCCGCGCCCCTCGGGTCTCTCGCAGCCCCTCGCCGCCGCCCTGCGCCCTGGGGCGAGCGGACCGGGCTCCAGGTGCGACCCCGAGGCCCGCCCCGCTCGGGCGCCGCGCACACCAGGGCCCGCTCTCCGCTGCGGGCGCCTCCGCGGGCGCCTCGCCTGGGGCTGCAGTCCTGCCCGGGCGCGGCCGCCTTCAGGTGTGGCGCGCGCTGTGCTGGAAGCACCTACAGTGAGAAATTAAGAGGAAAGTCCCGGCCCCATTTAGGTGGTTCTGAGTACAATTTGGAGAAGACTCTTGAGAGTCCCTTGGACTGCAAGGAGATCCAACCAGTCCATCCTAAAGGAAATCAGTCCTGAATTAATTCATTGGAAGGACTGATGCTGAAGCTGAAGCTCCAATACTTTGGCCACCTGATGCGAAGAACTAACTCATTGGAAAAGACCCTGATGCTGGGAAAGATTGAAGGCGGGAGGAGGACAGACGATGAGATGGTCGGATGGCATCACCGAGTCAATGGACGTGAGTTTGAGCAAGCTCCGGGAGTTGGTGATGGACAGGGAAGCCTGGAGTGCTGCAGTCCATGCGGTCACAAAGAGTCGGACACGACTGGGCGACTGAACTGAACTGAATAGAATACAATTCGGAGTTGTCGAAGTTAGCTTTATAAAACCAACACTATTGGATCTTCAGTACTGAATCAATTCTAAATGGACTTCCAGAATTTTCTTTTGAATAAAGTACGACTCAGTTCCCTCTTCGAAAATGGAAAACCTTGGTATCCCGGTGTAACGCAGTGGTAACCTCCTGGCCTCCCCATCTTGGGTATTCTTTCTTTCTTGAAAGTGTTAGCGGCTCAGTGGTGTCCAACTCCTCGCGACCCCATGGACTATAGTGGCTTAGAAAGTAAAGAATTAATGAAATATAGTAAACTATGCTGGGCAATCGTATGCCTAGCTAAAATTCAAATAATAAGGAAGAAATGTACAATAGTGAACAGCCAGGATATCGCCACTGAATCCCTACTATACATAAACAGTGTGCTTGAAGTAGGAGTTAAATTAGAAGTTTAGCATATTCTGAGAGTGAAAAAAAGCCTCATAAAACAGAACTAGATTTGACCCCAGAACTGACCCACCTCTTTTGTTCACACACACACACACACACACACACACAGATAAGAGTGATGTTAGGAAAGAATTGCCTATGGTTTAGTGAAAGGAAAGAAAGTGGTGAAAGCTGAGAAGTAAGTTGGAAGGCCAAAGATTAGGCAACTGTTGAAGACTTGACAAAAGGAATGAAAAGAAGAGGTGTTATAAGGGCTGACAGAGTTAGTAACAGATGCAGGTTTGGCAGAGGTCTTGTGTGTGTGTGCTTAGTAGGTATCAGTTCAGTTCAGTGGCTCAGTTGTCACCGACTCTGCAACCCCATGGACTGCAACACTCCAGGCCTCCCTGTTCATCACCAGCTCCCAGAGTTTACTCAGACTCATGTCCATGGAGTCAGTGATGCCATCCAACCATCTCATCCTCTGTCGTCCCCTTCTCCTCCCCCCTTCAATCTCTCCCAGCATCAGGATCTTTTCCAATGAGTCAGTTCTTCACAACAGTTGACTAAAGTATTGGAGTTTCAGCTTCAGCATCAGTCTTTCCAATGAATATTCAGGACTGATTTCCTTTAGGATGGACTGGTTGGATCTCCTTGCAGTCCAAGGGACTCTCAAGAGTCTTCTCCAACACCACAGTTCAAAAGCATCAATTCTTCAGCACTCAGCTTTCTTTATAGGCCAATTCTCACATCTGTACATGACTACTGGAAAAACCATAGCTTTGACTAGATGGACCTTTGTTGGCAAAGTAATGTTTCTGCTTTTTAATATGCTGTCTAGGTAGGTCATAACTTTTCTTCCAAAAAACAAGCATTTTCATGGCTGCAATCACCATCTGCAGTGATTTTGGAGCCCCCCAAAACAAAGTAGACATATGTACATCTATGCATGGCAACCCACTCCAGTACTCTTGCCTGGAAAATCCCATGGACAGAGGAGCCTGGTAGGCTACAGTCCGTGGGGTCACTAAGAGTCGGACACGACTGAGCGACTTCACTTCACTTCACTTCACATGCATATGTATACATACGTAGGTATATATGAGTTTGAAATAATGACAGACTTAAGAGACTGTGATTAAATGGCAAGGGTATAAACTGTTTGCCTCTGAATTATCTTCTGTCTCCCTGAGCCTTCTGTAGATAGCAACAATTTTAGAAAATAAATTATCTCACACTTGTAAGCGGAACAGTCCAATATTATGATTTAATAGATGTGATCATGTTTTTAATACTCCCTATAATATGTTTTGAGTTTTTCTTGAACAACTGGTAATTCAACTGTGTATTACAAAGCAAATGATCCAACCAAAAAAAACAGGTTTTGCTCCAGGGGTATAAACGCCACCTCTCTGTGAAGTCCACGGACATCCTACCAGCACCAGCGATGCTCTAACATATAATTGCTTTTCAAAATGGGGAAAAAAATCAGCACCAGATACACTTTTCAAAATGAGGTATTTCCTCAAAAAGCATTTTTTTTAAGCCCTAGGTTAATGGTCATATTTTGAGCCTTTTCCCAAATATTTCCAAGCTACCTCGAAAGAACAGAGTAATAAAACATTTCTAAAACAAGCCTCTACCCAACAAAGGGAAAGAAGTGCAGTTCCCTGTTCCTGGAATGCCCATCCCTATGGCCCAGCTTGAGCGTAGCCATCTAGATCAACCATCACCCTGTCTTTCCAAAGAAAATATGGTAAGATAGTAACAGACATCAGTTTTTGGACAAATATTATTTATTCATTTATATGTCAACAAATAATAGTTAACGTCTGTTAAGTGCCAGGCTTTGTGCTTCGTGCTTAGAGTTCAGAGATCAGAGAGAGACAGCATCTCTAGCAGCCTACAACCCAGTAGAGAGAGACCACAGCAAAGTCGCAGCAAAGAACGTTTCAGAAACAGGGGCACAAAGGAGTGACTAATCAGTTTTCCTAGAGCGCAGGGACCATTTCCTGAAAGTGGTCGCTGGGCTGAATGGTAATCCTTGGGCTAATTGTGATGAATGGTCAAGTATGTTTATTGTGTATGTAGAGGGCAAAGGGGCATTCAGGAAGCACATTCTGGACAGAGGGAGCAACTGACCCCAAGACCAGAAGGGAGAAGCAGCTTGGTTTATTGAGGAAACTACAAGCTATGCTGTGTGACTTCAGTGTCCTTGAACGTCAAACCTGAGCTTAGTGTACATCAAGGACAGTGATTTGTAGGAGCTCATTTGTACTGGCAACCAAGAGCCGATTGTTAAATTTTTAGGAATTTTGTGAACTGGTTGACATCATGTCAATAGCTTGAAATCGGTCATGGAATTTGCACACGCATGCGTGCTCAGTCACTCCAGTCGTGTCCGACTCTATGCCACTGGATGGATTGTGTAGCCTGCCAGGCTCCTCTGTCCATGAGATTCTCCAGGCAAAAATACTGGAGTGGGTTGCTATGTTCTCCTCCCCAGGGGATCTTCCTGACCCAGGGATTGAACCAGGGTCTCCAGCACTGCAGGTGTTTTCTTTACTGCAGAGCCACCAGGGAAGCCCATTTGCACCACAGAAATCATCATATGCTGAAAATTCTACCTTTCTTCTCAACTCCCGCTGATCCTGGACAGAGCTGAGAGTTTTGACAGCTTTTGTTTCTAGCATAATGGTGACATTATGAAAATGTCATTTGTGGCTAATGTGTAATAAATGCACAAAGTGGTTTAGAGCAGGAAAAGCTGAGAAATCAGTTGGAAGGTCAGAGTTCAGGCACAATTTGTTCAGTCGCTAAGTTGTGTCTGACTCTTTGCAACCTCATGGACAGCAGCACCTCAGGCACCATTTATTAAATAGCGAATACTTTTTGTACTGAGTTGTCTAAAATGTATATATCCATGCCAATACTACTCTAGTGTTGCTGTTAAGTCACTAAGTTGTGTCCAACTCTTTGCGACCCCATGGACTATAGCACATCAGGCTTCCCCATCCTTCACTGTCCCCTGGAGTTTGCTCAAGCTCATGTCCATGGAGTCAGTGATGCTATCTAACCATCTCATCCTCTGCCACCCCCTTCTCCTCCTGACCTCAATCTTTCCCAACATCAGGGTCTTTTCCAATGAGTCAGCTCTTCGCATCAATTGGCCAAAATATTGGAGCTTCAGCTTCAGCATCAGCATCAGTCTTTCCAGTTCAGTAGTAGTAATACCACTCTATTAGTATATGGTATTAATTACTACAGCTTTTTAATAAATGTTGATATGTACTAGGGCCTGTCGTTCTACCTTGTTATTCTTGGGCCTTTGCTCTTCCATATAAAATTTAGGATCTACTTAACAACTTCCAAGAAAAACCATGAGAAGTTTTGTTTTGAATTTTATTGAACTTACAGAGTTAGGGGAGAATAGTTATTTTTAAAATAGCTATTCTTCCTCACTAGGAACACTTTTTAATTTCCTCAGACATACTGTTTGTCTTTCAGTAATATTTGGTAGTTTTAAAGGACTCAACAAATTCTGATAGATGACACCTCCCTACCTCCCCAGACCCTAAGGTCCCTTATAGATTATTATCATGAAAGAGATTATGTTTATTACATGTCCTAATTTGCTATTATTGTTGTACAGGAATGCTCCTGATTTTGTACATTGATCTTGTAGCCATAACCTTGAACTCCTTTATTAACTGTAGATTTGAAAAAATACAAACACATCTGACAATAAAGTTTCATTTTTGTTTCCAGTTTTTAATTCATCTTATTTATTGAATTGACTCCAGCAAAACAACAGAGGATACCCTTGTGTCATTCTTAAGGAGTGCTTCTAAAATTTCACCATTAAATGGTATGATTTATACAGTTTTTTATAGGTGAGACAGTTTACTAACAGAACCTGCTTCTGTTTGGGTGTAGCAATGTGCCTTGCTAAAAATTACATTTCCAGGTTCCCTTTAGTATGAGGAAGCCATGTGACAGTTTGGCCAATGAGATGGAAGTGGAAATTGTTACGTAGGGCTTCCAGGAAAGCTCCTTAAACTGGGACAGACTCATTGCCCTTTTATCCTTTTCACTTCTTTGTCTTCTTGCCTGGAACTCATGTGTAAGGCTGGACATGGAAAAGCCCATCCATCTTGTGACCAGAAGCTGGCCATGTGAGGCCAAGAAAATGAGACTGTGAACCCATCTTTGAATTACTGAGCTAACGCTAACCAATGAAATTCATGTTTCATGGGAAAACTAGAACTGATTTTTTTTTTTTTTAAGAGACAGATTGGGTTTCTGTAACTCACAGCTGAAATGAAATTCTGAAGTGGTGCTAAAAAAGTAGGGTGCTAAAACAAAACCCAGTATACAGAATTGACTTAGTGTTTAAAGGGAGGGACTTTGAGGAATGGGGACACATTTCATAGGCTGGAAAGATGGTGACTTGTTTGGAGATGATAAAATGTTTGGTCAACTTTGACAATTTGACCCTGGAGAGTAGACCAAATTCTGCTGTGGCTGTAGCATTAGGGGAAATGAGGAGAAAAACTGAAAATGTAGACAAGGGATGGCTCTTTCCGGCTGTGTTCAGCAAAGTCCTAGCAGAGAGAAATGTACCTTTTCTCTAATGAGGCAAATACCTGCAGAGATGGAGGAAAATTTCACCTCAATAAAGAAAGAAGTTTCTGACATTTTAGATTTTATTTAAATTTTATTTCTTTAATATAAATTTATTTAATTGGAGGTTAATTACTTTACAGTATTGTATTGGTTTTGCCATACATCAACATGAATCTGCCACAGGTATACACGTGTTCCCCATCCTGAACCCCCTCTCCCTCTTCCCTCCCCGTACCATCCCTGTGGGTCGTCCCAGTGCACCAGCCCCAAGCATCCAGTATCATGCATCGAACCTGGATTGGCGATTCATTTCATATATGATATTATACATGTTTCAATGCCATTCTCCCAAATCATCCCACCCTCTCCCTCTCCCACAGAGTCCAAGACTGTTCTATACATCTGTGTCTCTTTTGCTGTCTCGCATACAGGGTTATCGTTACCATCTTTCTAAATTCCATATATATGCGTTGCTGCTGCTGCTGCTGCTAAGTCATTTCAGTCATGTCCGACTCTGTGCGACCCCATAGACGGCAGCCCACCAGGCTCCCCCATCCCTGGGATTCTCCAGGCAAGAACACTGGAGTGGGTTGCCATTTCCTTCTCCAATGCATGAAAGTGAAGAGTGAGAGTGAAGTCGCTCAGTCGTGTCCGACCCTCAGTGACCCCATGGACTGCAGCCTTCCAGGCTCCTCCATCCAGGGATTTTCCAGGCAAGAGTACTGGAGTGGGGTGCCATTGCCTTCTCCAATATATGCGTTAGTATACCGTATTGTTTTTCTTTCTGGCTTACTTCACTATGTATAATAGGTTCCAGTTTCATCCACCTCATTAGAATTGATTCAAATGTATTCTTTTTAATGGCTGAGTAATACTCCATTGTGTATATGTACCACAGCTTTCTTATCCATTCATCTGCTGATGGACATCTAGGTTGCTTCCATGTCCTGGCTATTATAAACAGTGCTGCGATGAACATTGGGGTACACGTGTCTCTTTCAATTCTGGTTTCCTCGGTGTGTATGCCCAGCAGTGGGATTGCTGGGTCATAAGGCAGTAAAATATGGAACGCTTCACGAATTTGTGTGTCACCCTTGCTCAGGGGCTATGCTAATCTTCTCTGTATCATTCCAATTTTAGTATATGTGCTGCCAAAGCGAGCACTGACTTTTTAAAAAACTTGTGATACAGGTCATATATGAACAAGAGTATATAAAATATATATGTACAATTTAAATAATATTTCAGAAGTAAACACCCACAGTCACCACCTAAGACAATAGAGCGCTGGCAGTGTTTCAGCAGCTCCATGTGCATTCCTCAATCACATCCCTTTTTCTCCCCACAGAAGGTCATTATTCTATCTTGGAGACAATAGTTCTCTTTATAATTTGACTTATAGGAATACATTCTTAAAGCGCTATACACTGTTTTGAACTACATGCATGGAATCTTGCTGATGGCATCCTTCTATAATTTGCTTCTGTTGCTCCACATTACGTTTGTGATATTCATCCACCTTCTGATCATCTGTTCTTTCATTTTCACTAATGTGTAGAATTCTATTGTTTGCATCTACATGAAAATACAATGGTAGAATTTAGTCTATCAATGTTGACTATTAGGCTTATTTCCATATTTTTTGGTTATTACAGTGCTGCTATGTGTAACCTTGCAAATGCTTCCTAAAAACATGTTCAATTAGTTATCCCAAGACATTGTATCAGTTATGGTCCTGGCAGGAAAAAAAGAAACCATGTATTTTGAGATGAGTTTTAAAAAGGGGACCATTTACAAAAGTGAGCAGGTTGTGTGTGCTGTGCTAAGTCGCTTCAGTCATGTCCGACTCTTTGTGACCCCATGGACTATAGCCCACCAGGCTCCTCTGTCCATGGGATTCTCCAGGCAAAAATACTGGAGTGGGTTGCCATGACCTCCTTCAGGGGGTCTTCCCAACCCAGGGATCCAACTGCATCTCTTATTTCTCTGCATTGGCAGGCAGGTTCTTTACCACTAGCGCCACCTGGCCAGGGTGTGAGGAAAGCACAAAAGATAGGGCAGCACCTGGAGGGCTAATAAGGGCAAGACTCTGCTGCCACCTTGTAGGGTAAAAGGGTGAGGGGTAAGGAAAGGATTGTCAGAGCCTGGAGAGGCAGAGAGCAGAGAATGACATATGAAGATATGAAGAGGTTGTGACCTTTGTTCAAGGGACTTGACCAGCTTCAGAAAGCTATATGAGAGAATAAACACCCAACCTCATCGTTTTTCCTTGAAACCTTCTGCAGTGGCTTCTTGCTGCCATGATGCCTCACTGGACGTAGCGCAGAATGAAGGGCACAGAATCAATCAGGAGGGCAAATGGAAGACAACCAGCATATATACAGGAGTGCAGCTACACATCGAGTACACACGTCTTCAGAGTTACTAAAGAAGAGCCGACTGTTTTCCAAAGAGGTTGTTTTCAAAGAAAGAGTTCATAGGGACTTCCCTGGGGGTCCAGTGGCTAAGACTCCGAGCTCCTAACACAGGGGCCTGGGTTCCCTCTCTGGCCAGGGAACTAGAGTCTACACGCTTACAGCAAATAAAGATTCCACGTGCCGCAATGAAGATTGAGATCCTGAGTGCTGCAACTAAGATCTGGCACAGCCATATAAATAATTAAATACTTTTTTTTAAGGAGTTCATATTGCTCCACATCATCACCAAAACAATATCATTAGATCCTTTCATTCTTATGAATCTGGGAGAGATGCTATAATGTCTCTTTGAGGTTTTTTTTTCCCCCCATTTCCCCATTACTAAAATGGCTGAGGATGTTTTCATGTTTCTTGGACATATGGATTTCTATGTAAAGTGCCATTTAAAGGCTTTTGACCAAATTTCTATTGGTTGTCTTTTTCTTACTGATTCATAGGAATCCTTTGTGTATTCTGGATTATATACATTCTGAATACTAGTATTCTGTAAATTATATGTGTTGCAAATGTGTTCTCCCAAGTGGCTCCCTATATTATCCCCTCCACATAGGTAAGATTATAGGTGCTTATTCTTTGTGGTTTTGCTGTTTTTTTTAATGTCCCCCAAACAAAATTATAATAAAATGAGTTGGATTATTAGATAAAACAGAAAAGGATGTGGAGAAAATTCTAGGCAAAGAAAATAAGACTGAAAGTAACAGAGGTAGGAAAAGAGTGGAAAAGTAAGGAAACCATTTCTATGGCTAAAAAATTAAACATTTAAAGTTTCATTTAAAATTTTTATTAAATATTACTAAATGATAACATTTCATTAAATGAACAATCTAAATGAAAATAATTTATTATTTACTCTAATGTTGAAAAATCAATAAAAATAAACTTAAAATAGAAAAGAATAAGGTGTTATTTACTTTTCAATACAATAAATCAGTGCTTCACTGAACTTAATTTTGTAGAGAATTAATGTAAATAAATCACATGATCAAGAATCGCAGTTCTATAACTAGATATTCATCATAGCATACAATAATATTAGGCATGAAATTGGTATTCTAATAAACACTAAGCCTAATTTTAAACTATCTAGTTATTTAAAGTCAAATTACCACTTTGGCCAAAAGTTGTGTGAGATCCTAATTTACACTATTCCTAAAACATTATGTCTTTATACAATTAGGTATGAGCTATAAAATATGAAAAGAAGAAACAAAAATATGAGAATAAAAGATTCAGTTCCTTAAAGCAGTAATAGACAGTGGGTCCCATTTGCATGTTTCTATTAAATCATTGTTTTATTTCTCATAAAAACTCTTGATACCATGACAGCATTTGGAGCAACTACTTAAGCTAACAATTGCTAAGCTGTCTTCTTTCACGAATATTAATAAAAACATGATAGAAATAGAACTAAGATAAATGAGGTGTTTAAAACACATTAATCTTTTGAATTGCACATTCTTCTCTAGAAGATCATGATAAAAATAGAGTGTACAATTTATTCTTTTTTTTACATATCTGTGTAAAGTACAAATACAATTGCCAAAAAATGAAATATTGCCATTTAAAGTCCTAGATAAAATAATGACCTTGCATCTTAAATATTTCTTAAAGTGAATAAGTGCTTATCATTGGATAAAGAAATTTTAAATTAAAAAAATAAAATGAATAAGCATATTTTAAACAAAAGTTCTTTTAACACAGAAAATAATACTGTGATATTATTTTCCTGAAGGTAACAAAAGCATGCAGGCTAATTCTGCTAAGCTAATACTCTTCATAGAACTTGTGATAAATATTAGTAACAAATTCTCATGAGGTATCTGAAGATACTAGGAGCTAAAAATAATTATTCAAAGTTGTTGAAGATACTAAGATAAAGCAGAGCATCCAGTGCCAACAAAGTGTTTAAGTGCTAAAAAATTCTTATGCTATGATAGTTTTACCTGAACCTCTGAAAGCCCTTATAAATGTTTTTATATTCACTATAAAACATAATAAAGAAATCACTTCCTGATCTCATTCCCAACTTTTCATTTAAAAATTATCTCTAACAGAATTATCTAACTGAAGTATAACTGAAAGTGAAATTCTCATTGTTATCAAAAGAAGTATACAGAAGTAAATTAGTATATATTCCAAATTTATACAAAGGGATTATTGTACTTGCTTTTTACTAAATGAATCTGTAAGCTTGAAACAGGGAAAAATACATCCAGTTATTATAAAATAATGAATTTCAATCAAAAATTGATAAAATGTTCAATATTCATTTAAAAAATATATCAAGAGTGTGTCTGGGGTTGTTTGGTTTTGTTTTCTTTGATGCTGAGTACTTTGTCATCAATCCTGGCCTGGAATAAAACAGAACACGTGATTAAAATGCACGAAGAAGAACAATAACAACAACAGAAAAGCACAAAATTAAACGCATGAAGAGATTTTTTAAATTGCTTATGCAAATAACTGATTTTAAAACTTTTACTTAATGATTTATAAAAGCAAATTTTAACATTTCCTAAAAATCAGACCTCAAAATATAACAATTTCTTGGCCAGCTTTATTAAAACTCAAATGAGCCATACCTTTTTGCTTTGTTTCCAGTCTTCTGCACTCTGCCTGAGTTATCTTTAGAGGGAAGATAATGCATAATGAATAACATGAAATAGTAAAAACGGTTTCTAAAGATTTAAAGAGTTAAAGTTAACTGATTAAAGATAATAAAAATCTCTTTAGGACTACATAGTTTGAATTTGTAAATAATTTCTTTGTAATTTACTTATTTCATTAGTATTGCAGCTAATTTGGAAGCTGGGTCAGAGTCAGAACTACCAGAAAACAAGTTAAAGAGGCTTTCTGGCCATATAATTATAGCAAATTTACCACTGTGCCTTGGCAAACGTTCTCTGAAGGAGTTTCTTTTTGGATTAGATCACTCAGTTCTCTAAACCTTTAAGTTCACTCTGTGCTAAGTCAAGCCTAAACCAAAGATTTCCCCAAATTTCAAATCTAATGGCTTCAGCTAATTCTAGCCCATGGTAAGTAAGGTAACTAACATTTTCCTAAGTGGCAACATACACAAACTATCCCTTTAAAGTATATGTTTTAGATTTAATAGCAATCTGAATTTTAATAAAACATTTCTAGAAAATCAAGCTCTTAAAAAAACCCCATAAACTCACCAGTACTTTTGGTGCTTTCTTTGGGTTGGTTACATGGATTAATCTTATCCTTTCTCAGTTCCTGGATGATGCCTTTATTTAAGCAAACATCTACATGCACATTGAATAGGGTAAGATCTGAAGTCTTTTGTTCTAGGTTACAAACAGGACAAACTAGAACTTGGTCACTGATTACTTCACATAAATTAGGTTGGGGGGATTCTTGCCTTCTTAATGACCCAACATCTTCATTTTCCAATGAAACAGTACAAGAATTCTGAGGACAGTGTTCCATATTAAATGATTTGCTCCAAAGACCAGAACATTCCTCTTCGCTGGGCTTATTACGTAAAGCACTTGTATCTTCTGTATTTGATGGTTTACTGGTAGTCTCTACCATCTCTACAGGATCTACTGATGTGATCTCTGTATTCTTCTGGTGGGTTTCATAACCCTGCTTCTCACAGAGAGAAAGAGAATCACACACACTTTCTTTCTCGTTTACTTTTGTAGAGGAAGCGTGGGAACACGAGGACATTTTGGAGTTTCCACTGATGGAAGGTCCATCAAGACATGCATCTACGTGTTTATTGAAGGCTTCCAGACTGATGCTTCCTTGCTCCCGAAAGCAAACAGGACAGGTAAATGTCTGACAGTTATGTGATTTCTCCACTGTTTCTAAATTCTCACTCATCTTCTTGTTTAAAACTTGGAATGACTGTGATGTTTGCAAACTTTGTTTATTTATGGTTTCACATGTAGATGTGTCTTGGGGGCTTGCTTTCCTTTCAGATCGTTTTTTATCAAAGAAACTCTTCTTATGAGACATCTGTGCAGGTTTTAGAAACTGATCTTTGTCAGTTTTCTCTAGTATACACCCGGTGGCTGGAAGGGCTTGGTTTCCAGGCTGTAAGAAGCCAATAATGCTCCTTTGTTGGTGTTTCTTCTCCTCTTCATTGGGAAAACCAGAGAGCCGCACCCCTAAATTAAACCAACCATAATTAATCCATTTCCAATTCAACAAAACCAACTCAACTGTAAAGCATAAAGACATTTTGCGTAATAGTATTGTGACACTTATTAAAAAGCCTGTTTAGCCAAAAATAATAAGCAATAGTGCATAGTCGCTGAATTAAAGGATACTTTTCCAAAGGTGGTATTATGAATAGAAATTTACTCTCTTTATAATGCTGGGTATACTAAATAGTAAGTATTGGAGTTAGCATGATTATATATATATATATATATAGGTCTTTCCATTAATATGTGACTCACAATACCATTAAATACCGAGTAACTAATTGGAGTCTATTGCATTGATTCTTTAGCTCCTTTTTTGCAATAGGCTCTATTTTTTAGAATAATTTTAGGTTCTCAGCAAAGTTGAATATAAAGTACAGAGAATTCTCATATATGCCCTGCGTCCACACATGCACAAACTCCTCCACGATCAACATCCTCCACCAGAGTGGAACAGCTGTTACAACCAATGAACCTACACTGAGATGACATTATTATTCATAGTCCACAGTTTACATCACGGTTCACTCTTGGTGTTGTACAGTCTGGATTTTAACAAAGGTATAATGACATGTGTCCACCATTATAGCATCATACAGAATAGTTTCTCTGCCCTAGAAATCCTCTGTGCTCTGCCTCTGTTCCTCCCTCCCCCCACCCCTTGACAACCATTGATCTTTTCAGATCTCTACCATTTTGCTTTATCCTGTATTGGAAATTTTTGAATTTCCTATATTGGAATCATACAGTATTGTAGCCTTTCACATTGGTTCTTTAAGTTAAAAATATACACTTACATTTCCTCCATGTCTTTTCATCATTTGACAGCTCATTACTTTTCTTTTTTTCTCTCCCACCCTCTATCCCAATAGATCCCTTCTTTTATGTGCTGAATAATATTCTGTTGTCTGGATGTACCACAATCTCCATTCACCTACTATCTTGGTTGCTTCCAAGTTTTGGTAATTATAAATAAAGCTGCTATTAACATCTACTCTTTAGCTTTTTTAGTTAACATACTATATTCAAATTGACTTCCATGTGTGCTATCTTTCATATGTGGAAGTATGGCTGATGACCCCCATTCTTAGCAGTAAAGTTGGCATCTGGAGTGCTTATCCCTAAACATTCTCTCACTTGTTCACTTTGGAAACGTGGTTTGTTTGTCTTTTTTACCCCATGATGGGTAGAAATGTGGTTTTATAGTGCCACAATCCTGTATCTGTAATTCTGAAATCTAAAAGCTCTGAAAATTGTCAGCAACAAATGGTAACTGATGGCAAGATTGATGTGAAGCTATTTAGAGTCTTTACAACTCAGTGTGAATATTTTTTGTTTTGCTACAGAAATAATGAAATGTTTGATCATAAAGTGCTGCCTCAGATCCCAAAAGAGTATTACACAGGATACTCAACATGTACTGAATTTGCTTTCTAAAATTTGAAGTTTAAAATTTTGAAAAATGCCTAACCCCAAGGATTTCAGCAAGTATTGAAGGAAAAGAAGGACTCTAACTGATTCGTACAGAAATTAAACTAGTGATCATGGCTTCACAGGCATCAGGTTCTAAGTATCAAGAAAAACGAAAGTAGGAGAAATACAACTCCCTGAATGGGTCCACGAAGTAAAATGGAGGTGAGACTATTTCTCAAACTGACTCTTTGGAAATGTCTTGCAGATTTTAACAAAAAAACAGTAAAAGTTATACCCATAAGTCTTAATCTCAAGGGATGTGGAAAATCAGCATCAATTTCTGTTCTTAGCAGTTCTTTAGCTATAACAAATATTTCTTCTGCAGTTGACACAACAGCTGAAACTGTAGAGGCACGAGTTTTTACTTCAAAATTCACATTCTTTAGCTTAATGGTAACAGTTCTACCCTGTAACAAACAGAATACATTATTTTATATAGCTCTTTAACTTCTAGAAAAAAAGTTTTTTACATGTTAGAAAAATTCAGAAAGGTCTCTTATGTACAGAGAGTATGGAAGTATAATCAATTATTTACAAAACATGGTAATAAATATAGTCATAAAGAATAAATAAATAAAATCCATAAGTAATCTAAAAATCCCATTTTAGTCAGTAATTATTCCTTTCCTCCCCAACTGATTTTTTATGAAAGACTTTTATATAAAGGGCAAAGTTAACTGGTCATTTCTGTTAACTTTATTCTATACTGTAGAAACGTACACTATGATAATATAAGATGTTAACAATGAGGGAAACTGGGTATACTGGAAGTCTCTATATTTTCTTTGTAATTATTTTATAAATCTGAAATGATTCTAAAATTAAAAGTTTATTTAAAATTTTTTAAAAAAGAACTCTCTTTATATTTAAGGTATAATAAAGAAGAATTATAAGAAAATATTCATCAGATGGCCCTTTCTTTGTAATAACTTTTTAATGCTTTTGTATTACACTTTGTAATAACTCCATCTCTGTTTTGAGAGTGCTGGAAAAATACTAAACACAGGTCGTTGTGAGTGAATATTATAAAACACAAAGTTCAAAGACTTCCAGGTTTTGTTCTCAATGTATTAAGCAACCTGGATTAAGGCCTTGAAACAAAAGGCCTATTCCACAAAGTCACTATCTACCTGTGACATTAAACGATAATTGGAAAGGCATTTTAAAAAGTACAGTTCTAGAGAAATCCTTCTCTTTGCCTTATTGTTTAGTGCCAATATAACTCTGATTTTGAACTTATTCAAATGTACTCCCAACGTAATATAAACTCCTCTGGAAATATATTGGAGTCACTCCAGCCTTGTAAGTTGCTCCTCATAAAATGGCCTCATCACAGGTTTCAGGTAAGGGTCAGAATTCAATTTGTCTCTACTGAGGATAAGAACTCTTTTTATTCCAATCGCAAAGAAAGGCAATGCCAAAGAATGCTCAAACTACTGCACAATTGCACTCATCTCACATGCTAGTAAAGTAATGCTCCAAATTCTTCAAGCCAGGCTTCAGCAATATGTGAACCGTGAACTTCCAAATGTTCAAGCTGGTTTTAGGAAAGGAAGAGGAACCAGAGATCAAATTGCCAACATCTGCTGGATCATGGAAAAAGCAAGAGAGTTCCAGAAAAACATCTATTTCTGCTTTACTGACTATGCCAAAGCCTTTGACTATGTGGATCACAATAAACTGTGGAAAATTCTGAAAGAGATGGGTATACCAGACCACCTGACCTGCCTCTTGAGAAATCTGTATGCAAGTCAGGAAGCAACAGTTAGAACTGGACATGGAACAACAGACTGGTACCAAATAGGAAAAGGAGTATGTCAAGGATGTATATTGTCACCCTGCTTATTTAACTTCTATGCAGAGTACATCATGAGAAACGCTGGGCTGGAAGAAGCACAAGCTGGAATCAAGATTGCCGGAAAAAATATCAATAACCTCAGATATGCAGATGACACCAGCCTTATGGCAGAAAGTGAAGAGGAACTAAAAAGCCTTTTGATGAAAGTGAAAGAGGAGAGTGAAAAAGTTGGCTTAAAGCTCAACATTTAGAAAACGAAGATCATGGCATCCGGTCCCATCACTTCATGGGAAATAGACGGGAAAACAGTGGAAACAGTGTCAGACTATTTTTTGGGGCTCCAAAATCACTGCAGATGGTGACAGCAGCCATGAAATTAAAAGACGCTTACTCCTTGGAAGGAACGTTATTACCAACGTAGATAGCATATTCAAAAGCAGAGACATTACTTTGTCAACAAAGGTCCGTCTAGTCAAGGCTGTGGTTTTTCCAGTGGTCATGTATGGATGTGAGAGTTGGACTGTGAAGAAAGCTGAGCACCGAAGAATTGATGCTTTTGAACTGTGGTGTTGGAGAAGACTCTTGAGAGTCCCTTGGACTGCAAGGAGATCCAACCAGTCCATTCTAAAGGAGATCAGTCCTGGGTGTTCATTGGAAGGACTGATGCTGAGGCTGAAACTCCAATACTTTGGCCACCTCATGCGAAGAGTTGACTCATTGGGAAAGACTCTGATGCTGGGAGGGATTGGGGGCAGGAGGAGAAGGGGACGACGGAAGATGAGATGGCTCGATCGCATCACCTATTCGATGGATGTGAGTTTGAGTGAACTCCGGGAGTTGGTGATGGACAAGGAGGCCTGGCGTGCTGCAATTCATGGGGTTGCAAAGAGTTGGACACGACTGAGCGACTGAACTGAACTGAACTGAATTTGTTTTTAAATGCAAAATCTAACTCTCAGTTTAAGGTTGCTTTTTATTATTAAAAATTTAGAAAACTAAGAATACCACATAAAAATAAAGTACCTTAAGTCCCTTTTTCTGCAGATCTTGAGCAAGTTCACTGCAAAGTTCTTGGCACAAGCTGTACTGTTCTTCTGCTTTACTTATCTCACTGAATGTCCTACAAAGACAAGAATGATTTGGGTGCACAAAGTAAACTACAATTCAGGATAATTTAGAAATGATATAGTACATGCAAATGGCCTAGCATTAAGATACATTTTCTATAGTACTGAATAAAGTTTTCAGATACACTAAGATATAATTAAGTAAAAATATTCAAGATCTTCCTAAATAATGGGAGATTATTTATAGCTAAACTGATTAGCAAAGGTACATTTGTTCTCTATAATATTTTTAAAAGATGATTAAAGTCACCAACATATAAGGATAATGCCCCAAGAACTTACAAAACATTAGGATCTATAGGTATACAGACTTTGTTATAGAGGACTGTCTTAAGAAAGTACAAATGAGAACATCATGCCAATTATTGCATGAATATTGTCTGAAGAGAATTATCTTCAAGTAGATTTACGGGGTTGGTTCATGGCCCCTATATAAAGTTGTTTAATAGACAATTGGAAATGGGCTGGTAAGATTAAATGTAGAACTTGTGAGTTCATTTGCACAAGGGTGTTGAAGGTCATATTAAGGAAAAAGAGGAAGACACTAAAGAGAGAGCAGGATAACCAGTAAAAAACCCTGAGCAAACCCTAAAGAGTCATTTAGTGAAAAGTGCCTCTTCTAACCCAGTTGCTCACAGCAACCCAGTTCTCCTTCCCAGTGGCAACCAACATTGCCAGCTTCCTATTTATTGTTTGTTCATCTAGAATACTGTATGCATATAAAAAGTGTGTTATACTTTTATAAATGAGCAAACACTTCCCCTATATAAATAGTAAAATATCAGACATTGTTTACCACTTTACTTTTCTCATTCATCTTGGTGAGTTCCCTATAAGTAAATAATTTCCTCATTTTTATATGGCAGCTGTGCTGTGCTGTGCTTAGTCACTCAGTCATGTCCAACTCTTTGCGACCCCATGGACTGCAGCCCGCCAGGTTCCTCTGTCCTTAGGGATTCTCCAGGCGAATACTGGAGAGGGTTGCCATGCCCTCCTCCAGGGGACCTTCCTGACCCTGGGATCGAACCCAGGTTTCCTGCATTGCAGGCATATTCTTTACCAGCTGAGCCACCAGGGAAGCCCAAGAATACTGGGGTAGGTAGCCTATCCCTTCTCCAGGGGATCTTCCTGACCCAGGAATTGAATCGGGGTCTTCTGCATTGCAGGTGGACTCTTTGCCAATTGAGCTACCAGGGAAGCCCTTTACATGGCAGCATGATATCCTAATTTAAATATGTAAAAGAGGAACTCCCCAGGTCATTAGGTGCACGGACTCGATGGACGTGAGTCTGAGTGAACTCCACGAGATGGTGATGGACAGGGAGGCCTGGCGTGCTGCGATTCATGGGGTTGCAAAAAGTCGGACACGACTGAGCGACTGAACTGAAGATCATTTAACCAATCCTCTATTTGTAGAAACAGGTTATTTCCAACCTTTTGCTACTATAAAAAAAATGCAATTCACAATTTTGTATATGTGTAAAATGACATGGGATGACACCTGTGGAATGAATCTATAGATAAACAGAATAGTGGGATCAAAGTACACGAGAATCTTATCTTGACAGACAAAATCACTTGCTCCCTGTGGTAGGCAAAATAATGGTCCCAAAAGATGTCTACATCCTAATCTCTCAGAATCTAGTACTTTACATGGTGAAAGGAATTTTACACATGTGGCTGAATCAAAATGGGGGTGATGATCCTCGATTATCTAGGTAGGTTCAGTGTAATCCCTAGGTTCCTTATGAGGTAGGAGGGTAAGAGTCAAAGAAAGACAAAATGTGGGATCTGAAGATGGAGAACGGTGCCATGAGCCAAAGAATGCAAGTGGCCTCTAGAAGCTTTTAGTAAGGAAATGGATTCTGCTCTGGAACCTCTAGAGGGAATGCAACCCTGCTGACACTTTAATTTTAGGACTTCTGACCTTCAGAACCACTAATTAGCAACTAGCACACTCTCCTTTAGAGTTTAATACCTTTTTCACTCACATAGTTTTGCCAATGGAGTGTGTTCTTTGCCAACTTGATTAATGAAAAATGCTATCTCAGGTAATTTTTAATCTGTACTTCTTAAATAAGAGACTGGGATTATTTTCACATGTTTGTAAAGCCATTTGTACCTTCTCTTCCATTAACTAATTGGATCTCTGTTCATTTTTTCCTATTGGTTTGCTGCTCCTTTCTTAAGAAATAGTAATATTAGTTAATATTCTTATACAGCAAGCAATGTTTTCAATAACAAAATAGAAGACAAAATAGGAGGAAAAAAATCATTAAATAGGAAATAGGACAACGCTCTCTCACATTTGAAGCTTTTCCCCCTCTTTTCCTTTGGTTGCATGTGTGCATGCATGCGTGCTAAGTAGCTTCAGTCATGTCTGTCCCTTAGTGACCCAATGGCCTGGAGCCTGCCAGCTCCCTTGTCCATAGGATTCTCCAGGCAAGAATACTGGAGTGGGTTGCCATGCCTTATTCCAGGGAATCCTCCCGACTCAGGGATTGAACTTGTATCTCTTATGTCCTGCAATGCAGGATGATTCTTTACTGCTGAGCCACCAGGGGAGTCCTTTCCTTTGATTGCTCTTATGTAAATCACAGCCTGAAACAGCAATGTTTATCAAGTCATTTCCGGAGTGCGTTGTTTTAGAAAAGTTGTTCAGTTTTTCTGATCACACATTATACATGTGCAAAATGAACACAACCTTAGAGCAGGTCCAAGGTTCATTTTTTGTCGCTGAGCTGTCGCCGTGTGCAGGCTTTCTCCAGCTGCAGCGAGTGCGGGCTACTCTCTAGCTGTGGGGCGTGCGCTGCTCACTGCGGTGGCTCCTCTTGTTGCAGAGCACAGGCTCTAGGCTCTCAGGCCTCAGGAACTGCAGCGCAGGTTCAGTAGTTGCAGTGCATGGGCTTAGCTGCTCTGTGGCATGGGGGATATTAGCTCCCCCAACGAGGGATGGAACCCATGTCCCCTGCCTGGCAGGCAGACCCTTAACCACTGGACCACCAGAGACGTCTCAGTCCGAGGTTCTTAAATGTCTTAGTGGGACTGTGGTTCCTTGAGGAGGTAAGTGAGAGACTTCTCAGACAATGACATATATTCCAGGACAATAAGGTTCCATCAAGATTTCATCTGACTTCCAAACAGGATTGTAAACCACTGAATGAGATCACCTCTAAGCTCTTGTTCATCGAGATCTTACTATTTGGTGCCTTCAGTCATTTACCAGTATTTGAAGAACTTCAGGAAGAACTTCCATTATCATATCTTAAATTAACTACTAAGTATTATTTTTCTTATAAACAAACCTAGAAATTAAGATTTGGAATCCTAAAATTCTTGGTTTTCATTGAATAGGAACAAAACTAACATTAAAAAAAAAAACTGCAGTTAAATTTTTTCTTTTCCCATTGAGAGCATAGCAAGCAAGGATAATAAAGCATTGTACTAGAATATTTACTTTAGGGGTGTCAACTGCTAAAAATTGTTATCTGGTTTACAAATCGATTTTTTAAATTTCAGTGATATTTTATAAAAATTAGTTTAAAATTATACAAATTATGAATAATTAGTAATAAAACATTACCTCTCAACACTCATGCTTTTCCTCTCTCCATCCCTTGAAATGAAAAAAAATAAAAAGACTTTTATTTGCTTTCCAAACAACACTGAGTTCCTTTTAGTCAACCAAAATGATTTAAGATCAGCTACCCTTTAGAGATCTCAATAATATTTTGGATTAAAAATTATACATCATTAAATACAGTGAAGTTTTTAATCTAAAAACTATCACCAAAGAATGTAGATAGATAACCTAATAGAATTACATGTGTGATGGATCAAGTCTATATCTATCAAAGGACATATCTGCAAACAGGATATTATAAATTGTTTCTATTAAAAACGGGAATATCGAAACTCACAACTGATAAAATCAACAGAATGTGGTAGCATAATGGCTTTCAGTTATAAGATATAACTGAATTTTGAACAGTTTGATTATCTAGTTTTTGGCCTAGGACACATCAATACTAGCCTATTTATTACTTATACCACTCTGTAGAAGCTCAGTCAAAATGTGGTCTATGGCCATAGGATGATGACTGGGGATCCAAACCATCTAGTTAGGTTGGATTCTAGCTGCTCTGACAGGACTAGTTAAAAGCAAAAAGCTGAAATGACACATAGATTATTCATTTCCCAAATATTTCATGAACCAATTATGAATTGAGTACTGTTCTAGGCCTTGGAGATACAATGAAAAACAAAACAGACCAAGTGACTGCCTTTAAGAAACTTCTATCTTGGTGGAGGAAAACAAATGCAGAAATAAATAGAGAACAGATTAGAAAGTAAGAAGCACAAGAGATTAAAAAAATAAAGCAAATCAGGGAAACAGAGAATGTGGATAGAAAGGAAAGTAGGTTTGCTATTTTATATTATTAAAAATTACCCATGAGTTTCACTTAAAAGCATTATCTACATCTCTACCACTGGTTAGTATCTGCTATATTAAAAACTATATTGTTTTCAAGCACTATGGAAATAAAAAGAGGGTAATTTTTGGAATAAAGAAGACAGCTTTATTTTCCAAAATCTTCAAATACTGGATTATTTATAGTACTGTGATGTCCTTCTCTTATCTTTCATTACATCCACTCAGGATCAAAGTCAGCTACCTGGATTCGAAAGAATGAGGAGCACAGAAAGATGAGAAAAGCAACAGCATAGGCCTTACAATCTCTGTAAGACTTATCTCCTCAGTAATCTTTTAGTTTCAGTCCAGTCACTCAGTCGTGTCTGACTCTTTGTGACCCCATGAACTGCAGCACGCCAGGCCTCCCTGCCCATCACCAACTCCCGGAGTTCACCCAAACTCATGTCCATTGAGTCGGTGATGCCATCCAGCCATCTCATCCTCTGTCGGCCCCTTCTCCTCCCGCCTTCAGGGTCTTTTAGTTTACTTTAGTGTTAATTCTCATTCTTGTTTAGTGCCTTCTTTTCACCCACCCTGAACAGTGTACCCTTTTAGTTCTGGGATTCTTCTTTTTAAGACCAGGAGGAAAAAGCAGCAGAAGAAAACATAGGGCTTCTCCTCTAGTTGTTTCCCCTTCTCCGAGGTCTTTGCCTGGCTGGCCCCTTCAGACCTCCGCCACTGGAAGACTACAGCCAGCACCACCTCTTACCCTCTCAAGTCAATTTCTATGCCCCTACTCTGCCTTACTTTCTTCACTTGGTGACTTTCTTTTCCCCACACTACTCTGCACTTTATGAAGGCAGTATTTCCTCTTGTTTACTGCTATTATCCCCAGTGCCTAGAACGGTGCCTAACACAATGTACTCAGTAGAAGAGGAGAAATGCAGGTAGTCATTACATCTATTTGCTTAAAGAGTGAGTTCTGGGGCATAAGCCATCTTTCTTTCCTCAACAATCCGACCACCAGTATTTTTATGTTCTGAACAAAGAACAAGGCAGGTTCAGAAAAGAAAGCAACCATCGTTCCTCTTACCCATCTATCCAGTTGCTGGAGCCAACAACCTAGGAGGGATTCTTTACCCCTCATTTCCTTTTCTCTCATATCCAATCTTTACACTAATTCAAAAATTATATTCTGAGCTGAGCCTAAAAGAATTTAAAACATGTTATCCTTCTAGCCTCTATCTCAATGGTAAAAACTGTTATTTCAGCAGACAATAAAGAAAAAGCACAATGATTATATTATAGGTACAGATACCTTGCCAGATGTGTTGAACCTAGACCCAGGGAAATATGAAGGAAATGATGCCAAGATGTTTCAGAGAAAAGGAGAGAAAGTAATGCCCTCTGTTGGTACAGTTCTGTACAAGTAATAATTCCAAGGGCCTTTAACATTTTCTCTGTAACTTTTCCTATTCCAGAAACCTAGAAGAGAGTCAACATTTATCATTAATACATTTTAAAATTAAGGTAACAACTGATATTATAATCTTATCATACCTTTTATAACTCATAAAAGATATAAATAATGTCCTAGTTTCAAAAGTCATGCAAGAAAATGGCTTTAAGTAATTTGTGGCCGTATTTCCTAAACTAGTGTTACATGGGAATTTAAAACTTTAAATTCCATGGAGTTTTTAAGAAGCATTGATAAAAGGGTTTTGTGGTCATACAAACTCAGGGAATGGTAGGATAAATGACTTTTTATTCTCTTTTCATTTTTTAAAATCAAAGTTATAGTTGACATATACCATTAGTTTCAGGTGTACAACACAGTGATTCAACATTTATATATATTACAAATCAATCACCACAGTAAGTCTAGTAACCATCTGTCCCCATAAAGTGAAGTCGCTCAGTCGTGTCCGACTCTTTGCGACCCCATGGACTGTAGCCTACCAAGCTCCTCTATCCATGGGATTTTCCAGGCAATAGTACTGGAGTGGATTGCCATTTCCTTCTCCATAGAAAGTTATAATATTATTGACTATAGACTCGACTTTTTTTTTTTTTTTTAATAACTCTAAGTTTGTACTTCTTAATCCTCTTTAACTATTTCTTCAGAAATCAGAGTGTAGATATAGAGGATAAATGTCATATAAAATCTCACCTTTCTAATGGGTAAGTCCTTGATGAAGTCCATTACAGCTTGCCTGTTAGGTAGAATTTGGTATTGTCCATTTGGTTTATTCTTATCACTGCATACTTTTGCTAACATTGTATTGGGTGCAATGCCTTTAAAGAAGAACACTCCAATGACTCAAAGAACATGATGTGTATAATTTTAAAACATGTGATAACGATACATTAAAAAATTAAATATAAAAATCCGAAATTATGTGGAATGCTACTTTAAAAATGCATTTGATTAGTCTCTATCTCCCCAAGGCTTGCTATGGTTTCAGGAAAAGAAACTGTATTAGTTACTGTGGCAGCAGAAATGAGGAATATTTAAATCTCCATGGTATCTTAAAGTTTAATTTTTGAGTTTAAGGGATATATATTAGTTTCCTACTATATTTAGTAGGAATACAGTCTGTCTTATAGAAAAGATTGAGAATATAATTTAGGATGAAAGCTTTCTCTTTGAAAAGATCTTTTGTATAGATTACCCACATAAAGGAAAAAAAAAATCAAAGATTCTGGTTTCTAGTATATTTAAGACAATGATAATGAAATGTGCACATACTTATATATGCACACAAAGCAAACCACTTTTCAGAGAGGTGTTTTATAATTTCTAGGTGTCTTAATGATTAAGATAAGTGGAAACAGGTATATTCAAATATAATAGTTTATTTCAATTTTTATACACATCATTCTAAAATTTATTACTTATTCTCAAGCTTTGCCCTAGGAAGAAAAGACTAACCCAATTATAATACGGCTTTGCTAAAATAATCCAGGGTCCTCATGAATATCTGTTTCTACACTAAGACACAGAGATATCCTCATGAGTGACTGACATATGGAAAGCTCTTTTTCCCTTTACCAGATGATCCTAGATTGCTATGCAGCTTGCTGATGTTTTTTCTGTCTTGTCCATATCCTGTACGGTCAGCTGGGCCCTTTTTTTGTACTGTAAGTCTTCAAAGGGAAAACTGATAAATTATTATGTCCAAAACCAATTAAAATATATTTTGTGTTTTGAAAAAGATAGCTACATGAGCTTTATGGTTAAGTTTTTGCTTTGGACACATGGACGTTTCTGCTTAATTCCCATTTATCTATAGGTTCACAGCATTCTAAATAGGTAAACTGTCAGAAGTTAATTAAAAAACAGCCAAGTAAAATTTGTGAACTATATACTTTATAATGAGAAATGACTAATATTACATTTGAATTAGCTAGTCTGAAAGTTATAACTCTCAGAACCACCAATATCCTTTTAAGTACCTGCACTGGCTGTGAGGGTTGTTTTCTGCTCGATTCTGAAACGAATTTCCTTTACCACTTCCTCCGCTGATGTTCCAAAAACAATTGAGTTTTGGTGTATTTGAGGATTATTTGGTTCTTCAAAGTTCACTTGGAAAGGATTTCCTGGGGACTGCAGATCAGGAGGACTATCTTCAAAAAGGAGTGGAGAGATGGATCTTTCATGCTCATTCAGTTTATTGACTTCCTTTCCTGGTTTATCTAAATTGTAAACAGGAACAGTAATTCATCTTCATTCTAAGAAGTACATACTTCATGAATTATGTTTCCGTCAATCTTTTTAAAGACAAACAAATCTCATTTAGTTTTGTTTCTAACAACCAAGGTCAGAAACATTATCATTTATATTTTTAACTGTTTAACAAAGAAAACACTGATTCTAAGCTTTTCTTAAAAAAGAATATTACCCATTTCCATCATATACAGTTTAAAAAGAAATACTTTAGGTAAAATTCACTAATTTTTGAACAAAATTAGTTGAAAACTAGAGTTGGAATTAGATTCACAGTACTTTTTTCTTAAAAAAAAAAAAAAAAAAGTTTTTTTCCCTTTACTCATCTCTAGGAGAAAAAAGAACCTTAAGTTAGAATTTAAGAATAAGGAAAAGACATTAGGCAATCTAGAGTAATTATGCCTGAAAGACAGATTTTATTTTTAGGGGGAAAAAAACCTTATCGTTTTCTTCATTTATGGAAGAACTTTCCAAGTATTAAAATAATCTGAATTTTATTCTTTAAAATGTTGATTTTAATTGACTTTTCTTTTTTATAAAGTATCATTCTTACTAACAGCACATTTGAAATAAATAGAAATTATTTTTGGAAGTTATACTTCATTAAATATATAAATTCTTAAGGTCTAATCAGATTAACAATGATCTAAGTTTAAGGGTGAGAAGCCTTTATTATCAAAGGGCTATAAACTAATATTATTAAAAAATAAAGCAAAAATACTACTCTGATTATTACCTCTTTTTTTGATTACCTTTTTTTTGTGTGTGTGTTTTTCATGAATTTAAACTGTGAAATACGTTTAAATCTACACCAATGTCCTCACAAACAAATCCATGAACTTTACTTTCTGGGCTTAATGGAGAAGAAATCGGTTTAAGTGTAAAATTTATAAAAACAAGATTAACAATACAGCTTTCTGATCCATTCCATAAATCTTTTTTATTTTTAGCAGCCCCACGTGGCTTGTGGGATCTCAGTTCCCAGATCAGGGATTGAACCTGGGGCATAGTGGCCAAAGCACTGAATCCTAACCAAGAGACCACCCAGGAACTCCCTCCAGCTCATAATTTCATTATACATAAACGTTTTCCAAATTAAGGTACATACAGAAGCAAAGATTAAATTCTTAGTTTCAAGGCACATACAAATGCATTATACTTAAAAAATGAAGTTGGTTTTTTAGAAAGAGTTTACAGATAACGCAAATAATATGACAGACCCCTGATTAGTATCAAATTTAAAAATATGTAATATGAATTAAGTCACAGATATTTTCCAAATCTGAATTCCCAGGCCACTACAAAATAAGCCTTATTTTCAAATTATATATTAGCTGTTATTTATATACTTCAGTTCATTTTCCATTATCTGGTTTTAAAATACAGAACAATTCAGAGGAGATTAAGACTGTGGCACAGTTGAAATGGCATCTACCTGGACCCTTTTCCCCACCTAGATGTGTGGAAGTCAAGGTAAAGAGCTATGGCAAACCTGCAGGTCTAGTAAGGAATGTTCACAGCCCCCTTCTGCAGCTCCTTCTGCCATGCTTTATACCCAAGCTTTTGTCACAGCATCCTCACGTGAGGCACTGACTATGGAACACTATGACAGAAAGCAAAGCCTGCCGTTTTCAGGTTCTTTGTTCAGTCACTGCTGAATGGCATGGTTACCTTTTCAATCTGTCTACTCTGTGAGGCCTGGCTCTGCAACCAACCACTGAAGTGGTTTCTCATTTGCTTTCTGAAAGAAATATCTTTTAAGCCCCATAACTGAGGTGATCAAAGTGTAAAATTAAGGTTTCTGATAATCTGAAATACTAGATTAAAGATCCCATCTGGATGGCAAGTGCTAAAAAGTATTTGGTATAGTATTTTAGTTTTTTTATATTGGCTAGCACCATCCAGATTTATAAGAGAGAATAAACATAAAATTATTATTATTATTTTATTTCTATATAGACATGGTAGTTACCAATACTTTTCCAAAAGTATTGCACCTTTTAGAAAAGGGGCGAACAACAGAAAAATGCCTTGGACTTTAGAGGAAGCTATGTCAACCACCTGCTATGACTCCAATTCACTGTTGAAAGCTTCTCTTGGCATAACGTGAAATCAGACACGCCTGAAAGGCCAGGCCACAGGGACTTAGATAAGAAAAAAAAAAGTAAAG
Organism: Oryx dammah; assembly: GCF_014754425.2. Lineage (NCBI taxonomy): Eukaryota > Metazoa > Chordata > Mammalia > Artiodactyla > Bovidae > Oryx > Oryx dammah. Next base: position 93,761,963 of record NW_024070210.1, read on the forward strand.
TATTTAAATTGCCTAAGAATATGAAATATATGAAGAGGAAAGTACATAGCTAAATATTAAGAATGACAGGTATTAAAAATTCACATCCTCATAATGAGTTTTGGAGAAGGCAAACTCCAGTACCCCACTCCAGTACTCTTGCCTGGAGAATCCCATGGACAGAGGAACCTGGTGGGCTGCAGTCCATGGGGTCACTGAGGGTCGGACACAACTGAGCGACTTCACTTTCACTTTTCACTTTCATGCACTGGAGAAGGAAATGGCAACCCACTCCAGTGCTCTTGCCTGGAGAATCCTGGGGACGGGGGAGCCTGGTGGGCTGCCGTCTCTGGGGTCGCACAGAGTCGGACACGACTGAAGCGACTTAGCAGCAGCAGCAGCATAATGAGTTTGGATGTACAGTAAATGAAAAGAACATTAGTAGGGAATGAAAACACTTATCTTAGCCCCAGTATAATTTTTGATAACTTATTGTGAAAGTAACTGTTATAGGGTCTTCTCAGGAGGCACAGTGGTAAAGAATAAGCCTGCCAATGCAGGACACGCAAGAGACGCAAGTTTGATCCTTGGGTCGGAAGGTCCCCTGGAGTAGGAAATAGCCACTCAGCCTAGTATTCTTGTCTGGAAAATGCCACGGACAGAGGAGCCTGGCAGGCTACAGCCCATGGGGTTGCAAAGAGTCGGACACAACTGAGCATGCCACGCCAAGAATACAGGAGACACTGAGGGAGTGGTTCAGTGTAACTGTTGATATTTAATGGTTCCCCTCCTTTCTCTTGTGAAAAGTTAAGGAATAGAGTAAGATTTTAAGCAATCTCAGGCTTTGTGTGTCACTTCCCCAAACAAGTTCTACTAAGAGCAAAACACCTTTTGCTTCAAGACTCTACGTCCAGAAACTGTTTACTGCTTATCTTGTTTAATGTTTCCCTTAAAGAGAGAGACCTTAGAGCTCTAAGCCAGGTGATGAAATTATGATTTGATATCCATATTAAATTTGCTCCTAAGATGTGAGCCCCAAACCATGGTAAGCCTGTCCCCTCTGAAGCAGTTACTGACTTGTGCACATGAAACGTGGCTGTGGGTTTCAGGCAAACCCTCCATTTCCTCCTTTGCATCCAGGTGAACTTTGCCCAGGGGTCCAGGGCAGCGCTGGCATGTGAAGTAATCCCACCTCAGACAGAGAGTTGACAGAGTACAGGTACTATCTGCGTGGTTTTTGGCATTGTTTTAGATAGATGATAAGGGTCCCTTTTGAAAAAACCCTTAGGGTCATAAAACTTCTGTTTCATTATATAGAAAAAGAGTCAAAATAAGGTCTAAGGCAAAGAAGGGAATTGGAGAGTCATTAATTTAGGCAAGGTTAGAAACAGTAATCACAGTAACCAGATTATGGAAAATCTATGAAATAAAGGGGAAAAACATCCCATTCAATGTTTTAGTATGTTTGAGACTAATTTTTTTTTAAGTGTATTTTCTATTATTAACAGCTCTGACCAAAGGCTACCTTAAACAGAGACCCTCCTCAGATTCAATGCAATCCAACCCTTGGTTAAGTTAGATCTTAGGAAAAAAAAACTGCTATGAAATTACTTTGGGTAGGGACTCTGCACACTCAAAGTCTAGAGATTTAAGAATTTAATTTGGTTTAAAAGTGACATTCCACACATTTATCTCAGAAATCCCACTGGTATATTTAAGTTTCTGATTTTCATTTTTAATACTTTTTCATAATAAAGCTATATCTAGTCCTACATCTATCCCTGCTAACTGGTTGATCCAAAGGATTTTTTTTAAAAGTCTGATCATTCTAATAAATTGCTTACCGTTTTCTAGAGAGTTTCCTGCTGTGATGAAATACTTCCTTTTGTCCTCAGGCCAATTTTTTCTTTCCTCTAAATGCTTTGTTATATTCAGGTAGGCTTCATCAAGACTCATGGCCATAAAATTGGGATCATAATCAGTAAGGATTTCCTTAACCTTCAAAAGGAACATGTTTAATATCATTCTGATAGGCAGAGAAAAAGTTAAGCAACATAATTTTAGGTAGCAAGTCAAAAGCAGAAGTGGGAACAACAGGATCTTGCTCTCCTTTTATGACCTTTTTTGTTCATTTTAAAAAGGCATAATCTTACATGAAGGTACTATGTTGCTTTAGAAAGTAGTTCTACTTCAATTAAGTATATCTATAAAACTTCACTCAATAATATATGTATCCATTCAGAAAACAAAACAGCTACCAGGATTTAGAATGGAAAAGATGACAAAAACTGTAGTGTTAAGTCTATGACTATATTAAATGATGGGGAAAAGTCTGGAGTTGCATTTTGGAATAAAAGAAATATGTAAAGACATCAGAATCTCTGCATGATTCCAGAAATGCCTTTTATAGAAGATAATTTTATTATATGAAACTATGAAGTTTTTTAACCACTGAAGTATTAGCTGAAATTAAAGGAAATGGTTGCCAAAATAATATATGTATTAGAAAAACATATTTGCTGAAATATGTAATGTTTCATCTAGTGTTTTAAAGCTGTCTGTGGTATCATGAGAACATTTTTTTAGATGTTTTATTAAAAGAAAGTTTTTTGCTTAATATAACTACGAACAGCTGAATCAAAGGTAATTTTAGAAAATGTGACAAAAAACTTGGGCAAGCTCTACTCAGAAAGTACCTTAATTAGCTTTGTTCTTATAGAAGAAATCATTTTTACAATGTGCTCAGATGGAATCTTTCTCGTGAAAATGGAACTGGAAAGTCAGTAGTTGGCAGCCAACTACAATGATTCTGAATGAGAAGTGCTCTCTGGAGACAATGAGTACTCACTAACTTCCTTTACATAAGATACTTCTTCAAGAACAAAAATAGACAGGCTCCAGTAAAAATGAAGTACTGAGGCTTGTAGAACAGCTACAGCAACTCCATTCTTTTGGATAAAACAAAAATGGCTTTTTCTTAAACTTTTAAACAAGCCATAAATATTAATGCATTTGTTGTCAGTGAATCTGCACTATAGTTCATTTACAGATAAGAACACACTTGTCATCTGCAAATAAACTTGTTAGATCCTGATCAAATTTGAAGACAGATTTCTCTAACTTATGTAAATAACTAAAGGGAACTAAAACAATTTGGTTCTCATTGTTATGCTGTCAGAAGTTTTACTGACTTAAAGCAGAACTTAAAAGTCTTTGAAAGATTTTCAAACTTATTAGTATTAAAAGCCTACGTGGCTCAGGGGTAAAGAATCCTCCTGCTAATGCAGGAGACGTAGGTTTGATCCCTGGGTCAGAAAGATTTCCTGGAGAAAGAAACGGTAACCCACTCCAGTATTCTGGCCTGGGACATCCTATGGGCAGATAAGCCGGGCAGGCTACAGTCTATGGGGTTGCAAAAGTGTCAGACAGGACTCAACAACAACAACAGATACACGGTAACCCGTGTGAAGGTGCCTCCCCTTCCCTACCACCTTTGCAGATGCAGGCAGCAAAGCACTTGCTTCCACAGACTGGTTTTTGAAAGAATTGTTAAAAACGTAAAAAAAATTGGGGTGGAATATCATTTTAATTTGGGGGAGTTTTCATTTCTAGGGGAAATGAGGTGGAACACAAATCAGAAGAGTGAATCTAAAGACAGTTTACATGACTAAATGGTAATAAGTGTGAGACTGGAGTTTTTAAGTGTTTCGATTCAGACAGCAGTCTTTAACACAGTGCGTTTTGCCACAGTAGTCTAAACATATTTTGACATCGTACACTGAAATTTCAGTTTCTGACTTAAGTTTTAGCACTGGCATGATGGTCCAGTTATTACCAAAACTAGAGGAAAGGACAGTTTTTCATATATCACACTTTAGGCAATTTTCATGAATAACCATCTCTCTCTTTTTCGGAGATCTTCTTCAAAGCAATAGACTAGTCCCCTTTTTCTTTGATTATGGTTTTCGGGATATTAAATGCTCATAAGCACCTTCACTAGATTATGGGGCCAGGAGAGCAGCTAATCAAAATAAGCTAATTTTGTCACTGTTAAAAAACATTGATAAAAAATTTACTCAGAAAAGAGCTTGGAATTAATGTTATGGGATTAAGTCTGTAGATTATAAATATAAGGTGACTCTAGAAGAAAATGTACATTGCACATTAACAGAAAAATAGCTAAAGTTAATTTAGGTTATAATTGAGGTAACGCAGGGTTTTCTGGGGAGATAAGAATTTTCTATGCAGATGAGAAAACACATGGAAAAGCAAAAAAACAAAAAACAAAAACTGGGAAATAGAAGGGTATAGTCTGGACATATATGCAGCTCAATATTCGATACATAAGCTGAGGAAGTGGTAGAAGGGAGACTTACAGGGGTAAGCTAAGGATAGATTCTGCTGTGCTATGGTATTTGGACCTGTCTCTCTATATGACGTGAAATCAACAAGAGGCTATAAGTAGGAATGAGATAGCAGACTTACCTCTCTGCTCACAGCTTGGTATTTGTCAAAGTTTGGGGGCACTATAATAAGCTGTGGGCAGAGTCTTTTAGCAATAAATCCTGGCATGGCTGCACGGACACCAAATCTCCTTGCGTGGTAGTTTGAAGTAGTCTGAAAGAAAGCGGACCACACGGGGAAAAACATTCAAACCAAAATTGACATATTGATTGATGCTTTCAAAAGAAACACATTACTGATATGCATTTTCAGTTCAAAGACATTTCTTTTATAGGCTACTGTCTCAAATCAAGCTTTTGCCTTCGTCATATCATGGTATATATAGTACCACGACCCTCTCCCACTGCTGTCTCATATTTATAATGTGACATGAGGTAAAAAGCAAGACTGTGCTATTAAAAAGGTTCTTTTACATTTCAAGTAACTAAACTTCGTTGGCTTTAATGAATATATGTAATATAGTACATATAGATGTTTAGATAATAGAGGGAGACGTTACATGAAAGTTATAGTAGTATAAAGCTATATAGTACAAATAGTATGGAAGTTACAGAAAGTAAAAGTATATCAAGTAATAGTATAGTATAATAGTATGGATTTAGAATTTGCTCTATTTGGGATTTGGGAAATTTTTCATCTACAAAAAAAAGAAATATATGGTCTAATATATGGTCAGTTAAATTAAGTCTCAAACATGAAATGATTAAAGCACAAAAGAACTTTTAAAATTAAGCTTTATTTCTTAAGGCTGGAATACCTTTTTTGGTGAACACATTTTAACTAGGAGATGGTACTTAACAATTATGAGAGTAAACAGGAAAACATTACTTATTAAATCCTGCTGATGAAAATACCTGGCAACAATCTAGGCTAATGTGGTAGGCCACAGTACCATTTAGAAAAAATTAATCACAAATGGAATCCTTGGAATCTAAAGTGAAAATTCAAAGAATGTAAAACAAAATCTACCAAATGAAAGGGTATTTCAGAAATGATAATATAAATTTGCCATTTATAGTTTTCAAGTGGCATTTAAAATATCTTGATAGTAATCAAAACTATGCTAATCCTAGGTCAACATTCTGGAATAGAAAATGCAGACAGCACTTGGAAGATGAACCAATGCTTTAAATATTAATATGAAGAAACCTATTGGGATTGATATTAAAAAAGCTAGATCTACAGTACAGTAGAAAAACAATTTTATATATGATGTCCTTTAACCTTTAGGTTTGCGGGGGATTGTAAATCACAGTCACAATCTTTCACAGTTCCTCCTGTCAAAAGGTGGGTTCTAGTTCCTCTTACCAAGAGACTAGTGCTGTGACTTGCTTTGACCAAAGGCATGTGAGGGAGTGACATTATATGAGTCCTGAAACCTAGGCATAAAGAAGTCTGCAGCTGCTGCCTTTGCTTTTGTGGGGTCCAGCAACTATGTGAAGATTTCGTGTCAGATTACAGAGATCTTATTAACAGGATTTAATAAGACCATGTGGAGGAGAAAGCACCATGTGGAGGAGAAAGCCCATAGCTGGAGGGACGTTAGTGAAGCCATTTGGGATCCTTCAGCTCCAGGTAAAGTCCTAGCCAACCCCAAGTCGGATAAACAAACCCTCCCCATTGTACTCTGCTCGAATTACAGAGTCGTGAGCCCAAATGAATGTTCACTAAGTACTAAAGAGGTTCATGTGCATAATTTCACATCAAAACATGGTGATATGTATTCTTAATAACACTGAATATACTTTTTTTCAAGTATTAGTTGATGATCTGTAGGAAAGGCGAGTATACTTTCCTATAAAGATTATTTTAGAACCAGGACTGTCAGTTGCCTAAATACTTGTGGGAGCAGAGATAATGAACAGACTGTAGTTTCATAATAAAATAACAACTAAGGAATCATGTTAATAGCTATCGAAGGCATTGAAAAGAGTTAGAACAAGGAAGAACCTTCCTTATTTCTCTTGCATGTTTTTTTTTTAAACCAAACTCATCTATTTCAGTTGCCATTTCTAATTCCCAACACATTTTTGGCTACACACAGCTATTCTGGTCACTTTTACCTGCGATGGTGAGGGTGGCAATAAAGAAAAGCCACACAGTAACAGAAATGCAAAGGTTTCAAGTCATGGAAAGAACTACTTAGTTACAGTACTTATATTAATAAAACATGCTACTCCAAAATTGGTGTTGGTAAACTTTTTCTGTAAATGTTCAAACACCTTAGGCTTTGCAGATCATATGGTCTCTGTGGCAATTACTAACTCTGCTCTTTTAATGAAACAATAATGAATGAGTGGGTGTGACAGTGCTCCAATAAAAATTTTTAAATTTTTTACTGGAGTAGGTGCCACGGTGGTAAAGAATCCGTCTGCCAATGCAGGAGGCACAAGAGATGTGGGTTCAATCCCTGGATTGGGAAGATCCCCTGGAGTAGGAAATGGCAACCTGCTCCAGTACTCTAACTTGGAAAATTCCATTGATAGAGGAGCCTGGCTGGCTACACAGTCCATGGGGTCGCAGAGTCGGACACGACTGAGCCCCTAAGCACACACATATAGTTGATTTACGATGCTGTATTCAATAAAATTTTATCTACAAAATAAGGTAGCAGGCTGTATTTGGCCTGTAGGCCACTGTTTGCAAATTTCTGCTTTAGAATAACATTTCTTTTTCTTTATTTTTCAATTCTCTTTAACTAGAACAGTTACTTAAGAAAAATATAATTTGCAACAGAAAGATAAAATGTCACTCTATCATTTACCAGGTTTGTAACATTTTCTTGAGAAATCTGTATGCAGGTCAGGAAGCAACAGTTAGAACTGGACATGGAACAACAGACTGGTTCCAAATAGGAAAAGGAGTGCGTCAAGGCCGTATATTGTCACCTGCTTATTTAACATATATGCAGAGTACATCATGAGAAACGCTGGGCTGGAAGAAACACAAGCTGGAATCAAGATTGCCGGGAGAAATATCAATAACCTCAGATATGCAGATGACACCACCCTTATGGCAGAAAGTGAAGAGGAACTAAAAAGCCTCTTGATGAAAGTGAAAGAGGAGAGTGAGAAAGTTGGCTTAAAGCTCAACATTCAGAAAACAAAGACCATGGCATCCGGTCCCATCACTTCATGGCAAATAGATAGGGAAACAGTGGAAACAGTGACAGACTTTATATCTTTGGGCTCCAAAATCACAGCAGATGGTGACTGCAGCCATGAAATTAAAGACACTTACTCCTTGGAAGAAAAGTTATGACCAACCTAGATGGCATATTCAAAAGCAGAGACATTACTTTGCCAACAAAGGTCCATCTAGTCAAGGCTATGGTTATTCCAGTAGTCATGTATGGATGGGAGAGTTGGACTATAAACAAAGCTGAGCACCAAAAAATTGATGCTTTTGAACTGTGGTGTTGGAGAAGATTCTTGAGAGTCCCTTGGACTGCAAGGAGATCCAACCAGTCCATCCTAAAGGAAATCAGTCCTGAATATTCACTGGAAGGACTGATGCTGAAAATGAAACTCCAGTACTCTCTCTGGCCATCTGATGGGAAGAACTGACTCACTGGAAAAACCCCTGATGCTGGGAAAGATTGAGAGCGGGAAGAGACGCGGACGACAGAGGATGAGGTGTTTGGATAGCATCACCGACTCAATGGACATAAGTTTGAGTAAACTCCAGGAGTTGGTGATGGACAGGGAGGCCTGGTGCGCTGCAGGCCATGGGGTCGCAAAGAGTTGGACATAACTGAACTGAATTGATAACACTGGGAACATTATAAAACACTTCTTTGAATTCATCTTCTTGTCTGTCAAATGGAAATAAAAATGTGTACCTCAAGTGATGTTGAAAGGATTCAGTAAATGAATACCTATAAAACACCTAGAAAAATATTCTGATAGAACTGGTAGAACTTAAAGAGGTCTTTTCCTTTCATGAACCGATTACTTGAATATGAATATGTCATGAAACTTCTTTTTTGTCTGCAATACTTACCAGCATACTCATTGATCCTACTGCCATGGGTTTATCCTTCAACTCTGGATTGTCCCTCGTTTCTACAGCTGCGTAGAAAGCATCCATGTCAATGTGCACTATGGTACTGCTCAGATCCCGGCTCTGTTCCAATTCCATTGCAAATCTGTCAACCTCAATTTTTACAAAGTTAACACATTTTAGGAATATAATATTGAAATAGCAATAATCCTAACACTAACCTTTTTTTCCCCCCACTCCACTTGCGGGATCTTAGTTTCCTGACCAGGGACTGAACCCAGGCCATGCCAGTGAAAGCACCAAGTGCTAACTGCTCAACTGCCAGGGAAGTCCCAACACTAATCTTATTTTTAGTAGATGTCTGTTTGTCTTCGTCCATCCCATACCTATCTATGTATATTTGATTACTGTTTATTAAGACTGGTAATAGCTTTTATTTCCACGAGGACAGGCAGTCTGTTCTCAAATATCATTCCCTCCCAACTCTTTCATTTTTCAATACCCACAAGTACATAATAGGTACTTAATAAATATTTACTGAATGAATAAAGCATTCCAACTACTTATATATCAAATAATTCTACTGCTTTATAAATTTGGAAAACTTACTGTAACTAAAAGCTTCTGTTTAGGTAAAATAAACAACTTCTATTTGACTCATAATATTAATGTCTTAAAATACTAAGAAGGGAAATGTACAATAAACGATTATACTTCTTTGGCATATGATGTTTATATTGAATAGTACTGTACAACTGATTGTCTTAAGGCATGATGTAAACATTTCCTCTGTAGAATTGCTATTTTAAGGCTAAAATTTGATAATTGGTAGTCTATTTGAATCAAAATTGAAAATTTAATCTACAATTTATTTTTTCATGAAATTTCAACAATAACAATGAGAAATTTTGAAGTTTAAACAATTTTGTTTCTTTAGAGAAAAACAGTTAGACTGATAAGAAAGAAGAAAGAGAAATGAAAGAAATAACCAAAGTAGGGCAGTGAGAAAGGGCTTACGTAGCAAACATACCCATTCCCAAGTGTTCCGTTTTTGTGGCATCTACTGTGCAGGCTGAAAAAGCTAAATATACAATATTCTAGTTTCCTCTGCAGCTGAGGGTGGCTATGTGACCATTTTAATCTAGTAACATATAAGGAAGTCAGTAAGGCCATTAAGTAAAATCAGGAAGAGAAGAGAGAAGAAAGCTACTGAATGAAAGAGAATACATGAAGAGTGTGGAGGTGTGACTGGCACATGGTCCAAGTTTAACAAATGCAAGTCTAACTCGTAAAAGGATCACTGGAAAACTTCACAACAAAGCAATAAAAACTTAAGAGAAAAGCAGCCAGAAGTAAGCAAGTGGGGTGAGCTCTGAATGAGATGTGATAATCCCTAGACTAGGTTTTCTAAAAGGTGGAGACTTTCAGGGGGGTATAATGGAGCCTTTTCCCCTTGTTTGACTTCTACCTTGTTTTCATTGTGCAGAAATTTTCTTTTCAAGGTCTTCTTTCTTAATGTTATAGTGACACTAGTTAACTCCTAGGTTACAAGTTAAAACTGTAACTCCTTTATCCTTCAATTAAAAATCATTTTAGAAAAAGTAAAACCAAAAACAAACAAGCAAACAGGAAAACCCTGAGAAAACAAAAAACTGCAATTCCTCTTTTGTAGACAATCACTCTGATTCATATTTGTCTCCAATAGCCACAGTGAGGCTTTCTAGAGGATCCAAACTTGTTTAGCCTAAAACTCACTGAATAACCTAGCTGCTCTGTGTCTTCTTCAGGCTGTTCCTCTGCGTACAATGCCCTTCCTAGTTCTGACACCAATCCTTCAAGGATCGGCTCAGACACCCCTCAATCACAACTGGATCTCTGACCTCTGTGCCACAGAATTCAATGTTCCCTTATTTGTTTTCTTGCTCTTATTATGGCACTTACCATACTAGATTCTAAATTGTGAGTTCCATCAGGAGAAAGACCTTATCTGCTTTAAAATTTTTTCCTCATTGGGAGATTAAAAGGTACAAACTTCCAGTTATAGAATAAATGAGTCATGACAATGAAATGTACAACATGGGGAATAATATTATAATGACTTTGTATGATGATAGATGGTAACTATAGACTTACCATGGTGATCATTTTGTAACATACAGAAATCAAAACACTATGTTGTACACCTGAAACTAACACAGTGTTATAGGTCAACTGATCTACCTCAGTTAAAACAAAAAAAAAGATGAATAAGATTTGGGGTCTAAGGTACAGTATGATGGCTATAGCTAACAATACTCTACTGATTTGTGAAAGTTACTTAGAATGTAAATCTTAAAAGGTTAGCAACATGAAAATAAATAATGGCAACTATACAAATAAATTCCTCATAAAAGAGAAAGGGAAGAGAGACTTATATACCCATTTATATTTATCAGTATAAATTTTATTCTTTTATATATGGACATGATTTAGCATTGAACAAAATATATATATATGCTTATTACATACATATAATTTATATATATATCTCATTTAAAAGGAGAAAACAGTATTTGTAGAAAAAGTTTGGATAAGGCTGATTTCATGCAGTGAGACACTACATCTAATAAACAGAACTTTTTAACATTATTCCAATTTATCATCCAGATTTAAAATAAATATTTCTTCCAGTACTTCAATTTTAAAATAGAGAATAACATCCCGACATTAAAAAGATGTAAACAAGTCATGGAGACTAATAAAAACAAGGGTAGATTAACCCAGAAAATGTGCCTAAGAATTGAGTTGACTGAGTATAAGGGAGCTGCATCTGAAATATCTTAACCCAGAAACACTGAAAAGGAAGAAGATAATAAACAGAAAGCAAGCCAAATGGGGGGAAAAAACACCTCTCCTTAGACTCATAAGTTAATGCTCTGACAGTTTCTTCAACAATCTATTCTCTTTCTGTGCTTACAGCAAGTGTACAGTTGCCAAAAGGAAACCTCGCCACTGAATGACTCACACATTCCACTTTCCTTTACTATCTCTCATTGGTCACCCTTTTCTGAACTCTTTTCTTCTACATCTACCAAATGCACACCACTGCTTTTTTCCAGTTTCATCTGCTGAAATCCTCATTCACGGTTTCCTTCCCTCCATTTCTCTTTCGGAATGACTTCCAAGTCTCATCCCTCTTGCTACAGTTCAGAGCCAGTGTGTGTCACAGTGGGTAAGGGCTTTGTTTAGGTCTCAGGCCTGCCACTTACTAGTTAAATGACAGTGGGCAACTCAACCCCTCTCATTTTTACCTTATTTGTAAAGAGGGACTGGCGTGCTACAGTCCATGGAGTCACAGAGTCGGACACGACTGAGTGACTGAACTGAACTGAAGGAGAGACTAAACCAATTGCAAAAGATGGAAGGAATTAAAAGAGATACCCATGTAATGCACTTATCTAGGGATATGGTAAGGGCTTAGTGATATTACCTATAGTTTTTAAGGTAGAAATGATATTTGTTGATTATATTATATGTAATATGCAAAATGCTTATGTTAACTCACCTACTGGTCAAATTAATTGAGAGAATACTTATTATCCCCATTTTATATATGAAGCTAAAGCTGAGGAAGATTATGTAATTTGCTCTAAGTCATAGAACTGGTAAATGTTAGAACTAAACCTGGAAATCAGGTTTCTCTAAAGCCTATACTCTTTCCATTATATCATGATACTTCCCTAAAACAAAATTTTTTTTAAAGTATTTAACACTGAAATAAGCTCAAATAGAGTTCTAGTGGCATATTTTATATCGATATTATATCTTATTTACATTAAAAATATTTTTAAAAGATTTAGGAGATTACTTCAGAAATACTGTTTTTCATTTTCTTAACTTAGTATTAACCTAAAAATTGTGGAATAAATCCGAGTTCTCCAAATCAACCGTTAAAGTGGTCAAAATTCACTGATTTACTCAGTAGTTGCCATTTAATATAACATGGATGCTTATCTATTCAATCCATGAGCTCAAGTTACAATAAGATGCTTTGACAGCTACAAAAATGATTATGCTTTTAAGAAGTTTAATGAGGATGGGATTGGGTAGGGATACTTAGGTTCTGAAGAAACATCAGGTGAGTTTATGCCTTCAGAGCTTACTTATTACATATAATAAAATATCTATTACATATAATAAAATATAGTAAAATAAAATACTATTTGGAAATTTCATTACTTCAAAACAGAAACACGTTTTCCATGAAAACCTCTGTTCTTTCAGATCTTCTAGCCTCCTTAGGATTTCCTCAATCCCCTCCCACTTATATAACTTCTTTTAAAGGAAGCTCAAAAACTGAAACAATTTTACAATCAACAAAAAACACACTTCCTTCCATTTCCTTTGTAAAAGATGTCACAGAGCCTCCCATGGAATAGTCAACTAAAACTGTTAACAAAATGTGAAGTTCTGCTACACAATGTAAGGGATTCTCTATTTCTTCAGATTATTAGCATATTAAGGATATGAGTTTTAAAAGTAGTATAAACAGCAAGACGTTGCTATGCCACTCCTATGTATTACATCTTTAAAACTTTATTAAATATATTTGTAGGCTATAAATAAAAAAGAGTTCCAGAAACTAAACCGCCTAAGGAGTAACATCAACTTAAAAACAATGTTACTTTGGACGGGGTGGAATTTCTTTTCAACTTGATGAAATAATGCTTAATCTTGTATGAAAAAAATGATGGATGAAAAGAAAATGTTTTTCTAAAGAAGAGTGGTGAGGGGGAGTATTAAACTATGTTATTATCATTCAATAAATAAAATTGCATGGTACGTATTAGAAAAATCTTTATAAGTGACAGACAAAAAATATTTATTATATGATAAGATCTATAAATGAGGAGAAATAAACTCTAGAAATGTGAGCAAAGAATATTGCTTTGGACTGCTAGTTGAACCCTGAAATCTATTCTCTTCCTTTCATAGTAATAGATTTTTAGCTGAACATATGGCTACCCACTTAAGAGAATATATTTGATAGCTTCTCTTGTACTTTTGGCCATGAAACTCAAATGTGAGTTAAGGTAACACACGTAACTTCTCTTTCACTTGCTTAATAGCAAATTACTTTTCTTCAATTAAGTTTTCTCCTTTTCTTTCTTTCAATGTATAACAGAACCTGAGTCTCTAAATTACTATGGGGATCAGAACCACCAGAGCAGCTGGGACTACTTAACCTATAATGTGGGAAAGAAATAAACTTATTTGAACCATTATATTTTAGAGTCTCTTGTGCCAGTTATTTAGCCTATATCCTAAAAGAATAACAGAGGCTATTCCCACAAGAGGGAAATACTGATGTCTAACTTATATGTGAAAAGACATTCTTTCTCTGTTGTAATCAAAGGAGGGCAAATTAAAACAACAATAATATTTTGGACATTGTATCAGCAAAAACTAAAAGACTGATAAAGTTGAGAAAACTGAGTTTTACACAAGTATGTGAGGAAACCAGCATTTTTATATTGAAAATGTAAAATGGTACAATCTTTGGCGACAGTAACAGGACAAGAGTGCAAAGATACACAAATACCAACGGTCATCACAATGTCATGTACCTCCCTAGACTGAGCTGCCATGAAACATTAAAAATGATGATTTGACAAATTATCTTCAGTCACGATAGCAGACTACTTAACATAGAAGATAAAAAACTAGCCTGTGCTCTAGGAAAGCATATGTCCAAAAAAAATGACATACTAGTTTGGTAAAGAAAACAAAATTTATAATACCTGAACTCCCATCATGAGAAGAATTTTATAGCATACTTGATTAATGTTATAATTTTATTGCTATGTTATAGCTTAAAGTACTTTGTAAAACTGAATCAGATTTTGATAGAGGGTAGAACTCTTTAAATGTAAACTTTAGTTTTACTGCCTTGAGATCTCAATCTACCACCTAATGCCTTACAGACTGGCTCTTCTCAAACTTTTCTACTGAAAGAACTTGTAATACCATAGGAAATTAAGCATTTATTCCCCAAAGATGCCAAAGAAGCCAAATGACCCCTAACTTTTAGAAGTCTTGTGTTTTATCTTAAAAATTCATGTACATTTGGCATTCTACCAAGTACTTTCAAATTTAATTAGTTAACATGTTCTCCCAAATCTTTTTTGAAAAACTAGTTTTTCAAAAAACATGTCACATTTATCTTGGGGCCTTTTCGAGCTGCAACGTATGTATCTAATAAAAAGAACAAAAGCTTTGGATTAAATCCTAGCTCTGGCAACTACCTGTCATACGAAGCTGGGCAAGTCACTTAACCTAACTAAAGGCTCCATTTACTCTAATGGAGGTGACAATGCTTAGGTGTGGGTCTTTATGTAAAAACATTTGGGCAATTTTTTACAAAGTTGTGTGCACATTTGTTAAATTTTTATGCTTTACAATGTAACAAACATTTAAGTTTCAACTTGTTTTCAGTTATAATTTGACCATGATGCATTTTAACTACCAATTATTATTCTACCAGCAACTACTATATTTAGCAATTGAATTAATACCTGTAATTGTGCTTTCCTTAGCTGCTGGCTGGTAATTTGAGCTTTTTGTTGCATCATATTTTCAATTCTTTGGTTGACTTGCTTTTCTTTCTTGAGCTCATTTCCATAAAATCTGGACCCCTAATGTAGGAAAAGAATGCACAGCATAAGAGAAAGGGCTGAAGGAAAGCATCACTGTGAACTGATGGCTAAGAGTACAGACTCTAGAAAGAGAATGGCTTGAATTCAAAACTAACCTCCATTACTTACTAGCTCGGTGACCCTAAAGTTCATTTTATTATGCCTCAGCCTCCCTAATCTGTAAAATGAACTTACAGTTACCTAAATCACAAGATTGTTGTGAGGCAGTAAGCACAGTACAAACTCTTCAAGATGAGTACAGATCTCCATTTGGGAAATAAAAGCATATCCTAGGTGGGATCCTCCAGGCACATCCAAGGATTTAGTCAGCTGGGTCATCAATTATCTTCTTTACCTTCATTGAAAAATTATTGTAAAAAATTAACAGAAACCTCATTAAATACTCAGAGATCAGAAGAGGGAGCTCTGGCCCCCTTTGATGATAGCAGAAAGCAACAAAAAGAACAAAGACTTTCCTGGCAACGACGCAGCCAATGAAAAGTCATGGCCTCTGTTTACTATATACCCTTGTCAACTTCCTTTTCTCCTCTTGGAAAGAGTTCTCTTTGTTTTTGCTGAGCACTTGCACGTGGCTTACCACGGCTGCAGTCCTTGAACTGCAATTCTCTGCTAATCTCAAACAAACCCATCATTTTTTTTAATGGAGAAATAATTAGCGGTCTGTTTTAAGTAAACAGTACTTTAAAATATTTAATATTAGCCATTAAATAAAATGTAGAAAGTAACTTTTAGAAAATCATCTATCATTCCATCAGTGAACATATTATCTACCTATTTATAAGACTGATGGCCACTGAGATCATTTTTACATTTTGGCTATCATGAAAAATGCTGCAATGAACAATTGTGTACATATTTTATGTGGTCACATGTTTTCATCTTCCTTGGATATGTAACTGGGAGTGGAATCTCTGTGTTACATGGCAACTCCCTGCTTAACCCTTTGAGGAACTGCAAAACTGTTTTTCAAAATGGCAGAAGCATTTCACAAGTCTACCAGCAATGTATGAGGATACCAATTTCTCCATATCCTTGCAAAATCTGTTAGTTTGTCTTTATTACAGCAATTCTAGGCTGTAATACTATGAATGTATCTCATTGTGGTTTTGGGTTTTTTTGGTTTTTTAGCTACATTGGGTCTTCGTTGGGGCATGCAGGGGGCTTCTTTAGTTGTGGTACATGGGCTTCTATAGTTGGGATTAGTTTCCCAACCAGGGATTGAACTCGTGTCCCATGCATTAGAAGGTGGATTCTTTTTTTAAAAAATTTATTTAATTGGAGGCTAATTAATTTATAATATTGTGGTGGGTTTTGCCATACATTGACATGAATCAGCCACGGGTGTGCATGTGTTCCCCCATCCCAAACCCTCCTCCCACCTCCCTCCCCATCCCATCCCTCTGGGTTGCCCCAGTGCACCTGCTTTGAGTGCCCTGTTTCATGTATCAAACTTGGACTGGTCATCTATTTCACATATGGTATTATACATGTTTCAATGCCATTTTCTCAAATCATCCCACCCTCACCTTCTCCCAGAGTCCAAAAGTCTGTTCTTTATATCTGTGTCTCTTTAGCTGTCTTGCATGTAGGATCATCGTTCCCATCTTTCTAAATTCCATATATATGTGCTAATCTACTGTATTGGTGTTTTTCTTTCTGACTTACTTCACTCTGTATAATAGGCTCCAGTTTCATCCACCTCATTAGAACTGACTCAAATGTGTTCCTTTTAACGGCTGAGTAATACTCCATTATGTACATGTACCACAACCTTCTTATCCATTCATCTGCTGATGGACATCTAGGTTGCTTCCATGTCCTGGCTATTGTAAGCAGTGCTGCGATGAACACTGGGGTACACGTGTCTCTTTCAATTCTGGTTTCCTTGGTGTGTATGCCCAGCAGTGGGATTGCTGGGTCATATGGCGGTTCTTTTTCCAGTTTTTTAAGGAATCTCCACACTGTTCTCCATAGTGGCTGTATTAGTTTGCATTCCCACCAACAATGTAAGAGCATTCTGTTTTCTCCACACCCTCTCTATCATTTATTGTTTGTAGACTTTTTGATAAAACCCATTCTGACCAGTGTGAGATGGTACCTCATTGTGGTTTTGATTCACGTTTCTCTGATGAGTGATGTTGAGCATCTTATCATGCGTTTGTTAGCCATCTGTATGTCTTCTTCAGAGAAATGTCTGTTTAGTTCTTTGGCCCATTTTCTTGATTGGGTCATTTATTTTTCTGATATTGAGCTGCATAAGCTGCTTGTATATTTTTGAGATTAATTCTTTGTCAGTTGCTTCATTTGCTATTATTTTCTCCCATTCTGAAGGCCGTCTTTTCACCTTGCTTATAGTTTCCTTCATTGTGCAAAAGCTTTTAAGTTTAGTTAGGTCCCATTTGTTTATTTTTGCTTTTATTTCCCTTACTCTGGGAGGTGGGTCATAGAGGATCTTGCTGTGATTTATGTCAGAGAGTGTTTTGCCAATGTTTTCCTCTAGGAGTTTTATAGATTCTGGTCCTATATTTAGATGTTTAATCCATTTTGAGTTTATTTTGTGTATGGTGTTAGAAAGTGTTCTAGTTTCATTCTTTTACAGGTGGTTGACCAGTTTTCCCAGCACCACTTGTTAAAGAGACTGTTTTTTCTCCATTGTATATTTTTTCCTCATTTATCAAAGATAAGGTGTCCACAGGTGTGTGGATTTATCTCTGGGCTTTCTATTTTGTTCCATTGATCTATATTTCTTTCTTTGTGCCACTACCATACTGTCTTGATGACTGTAACTTTGTAGTATAGTCTGAAGTCAGGCAGGTTGATTCCTCCAGTTCTGTTCTTCTCTCTCAAGATTCCTTTGTCTATTTGATGTTTTTTGTATTTCCATACAAATTGTTTAATTATTTGTTCTACTTCTGTGAAAAATACCATTGGTAGCTTGATAGGGATTGCATTGAATCTATAGATTGTTTTGGGTAGTATACTCATTTTCACTATATTGATTCTTCCAAGCCATGAACATGGCATATTTCTCCATCTATTTGTGTCCTCTTTGATTTCTTTCATCAGTGTTTTATAGTTTTCTATATATAGGTCTTTTGTTTCTTTAGGTAATTTTACTCCTAAGTATTTTATTCTTTTCATTGCAATGGTGAGTGGGACTCTTTAATTTCTCTTTCTGTTTTCTCATTGTTAGTGTATAGGAATGCAAGGGATTTCTGTGCATTAATTTTATATCTTGAAACTTTACTATATTCACTGATTAGTTCTAGTAATTTTCTGGTTGTGTCTTTGGGGTTTTCTAGGTAGAGGATCATGTCATCCGCAAACAGAGTTTTACTTCTTTTCCAATCTGGATTCCTTTTATTTCTTTTTCTTCTCTGACTGCTGTGGCTAAAACTTCCAAAACAATGTTGAATGGTAGTGATGAGAGTGGGCACCCTTGTCTTATTCCTGACTTTAGGGGAAATGCTTTCAATTTTTCACCTTTGAGGATAATGCTTGCTGTGGGTTTATCATATATGGGTTTTATTATGTTGGGTTATTCATCGCTCAGTCGATAAAGAGTCTGCCTGCAATGCAGGAGACCTGGGTTTGAATCCTGGGTCAGGAAGATCCCCTGGAGAAGGAAATGGCAACCCACTCCAGTATTCTTGCCTGGAGAATTCCATGGAGCCTGGCAGGCTAAAGTCTATGGGGTCGCAAGAGTCAGACACGACTGAGCGACTAAGCACACAGCACACATGTTCCTTCCATGCCTGCTTTCTGGAGAGTTTTTATCATAAATGGATGCTGAACTTTGTCAAAGGTTTTCTTTGCATCTATTGAGATAATCATATGGTTTTCATCTTTCAATTTGTTAATGTGGTGTATCACAATGATTGATTTGTGAATAATGAAGAATCCTTGCATCCCTGGGATAAAGCCCACTTGGTCATGATGTATGATTTTTTTAACATGTTGTTGAATTCTGTTTGCTAGCATTTTGTTAAGGATTTTTGCATCTATGTTCATCAGTGATATTGGCTTGTAGTTTTCTGTTTTTGTGCTATTTTTGTCTGATTTTGGTATTAGGGTGATGGTGGCCTCACAGAATGAGTTTGGCAGTTTACCTTCCTCCGCAATTTTCTGGAAGAGTTTGAGTAGGATAGGTGTTCAGTCAGTTGACTTCAGTCACTCAGTAGTGTCCGACTCTTTGCAACACCATGAACTGCAGCACGCCAGGCCTCCCTGTCCATCACCAACTCCCGGAGTTCACTCAGACTCATGTCCATTGAGTTGGTAATGCCATCCAGCCATCTCATCCTCTGTTGTCCCCTTCTCCTCCTGCCCCCAATTCCTCCCAGCATCAGAGTCTTTTCCAATTAGTCAACTCTTCGCATGAAGTGGCCAAAGTATTGGAGTTTCAGCTTTAGCATCAGTCCTTCCAAAGAACACCCAGGACTGATCTTTAGAATGGACTGGTTGGATCTCCTTGCAGGCCAAGGGACTCTCAAGAGTCTTCTCCAACACCATAGTTCAAAAGCATCAATTCTTCAGCGCTCAGCTTTCTTCACAGTCCAACTCTCACATCCATACATGACCACTGGAAAAACCATAGCTTTAACTAGACGGACCTTTGTTGGCAAAGTAATGTCTAGGATAGGTGTTAGCTCTTCTCTATGATGGGTCTGTTAAGATTTTCTATTTCTTCCTGGTTCAGTTTTGGCACGTTGTACTTTTCTAAGAATTTGTCCATTTCTTCCAAGTTGTCCATTTTATTGGCATACAGTTGCTGATAGCAGTCTCTTATGATCCTTTGTATTTCTGTGTTGTCTGTTGTGATTTCTCCATTTCATTTCTAATTCTGTTGATTTGATTCTTCTTCATTTTTTTCTTGATGAGTCTGGCTAATGGTTTGTTTTTTATCTTCTCAAAGAACCAGCTTTTAGCTTTGTTGATTTTTGCTATGGTCTCTTTTCTTTTGCATTTATTTCTGCCCTAATTTTTAAGATTTCTTTACTTCTGCTAACCCTGGGGTTCTTCATTTCTTCTTTTTCTAGTTGCTTTACGTGTAAAGTTAGATTATTTACTTGATTTCTCTCCTGTTTCTTGAGATATGCTTGTATTGCTATGAACCTTCCCCTTAGCACTGCTTTTACTGAGTCCCATAGGTTTTGGGTTGTTGTGTTTTCACTTTCATTCATTTCTATGCATATTTTGATTTCTTTTTTGATTTTTTCAGTGATTTGTTGGTTATTTAGAAGCGTGTTGTTTAGTCTCCATATGTTTTTATTTCTAATACTTTTTTTTCCTGTAGTTGACATCTAATCTTATTGCACTGTGATCAGAAAAGATGTCTGAAATGATTTCAATTTTTTTGAATTTACCAAGGCTAGATTTATGGCCCAGGATATGATCTAACCTGGGGAATTTTCTGTGTGCACTTGAGAAAAAGGTGAAATTCATTGTTTTGGGGTGAAATGTCCTACAGATATCAATTAGGTCTAACTGGTCCACTGTAGAATTTAAAGTTTGTGTTTCCTTGCTAATTCTGTTTGGTTGATCTATCCATAGGTGTGAGTGGTGTATTAAAGTCTCCCACTATTATTGTGTTACTGTTAATTTCCCCTTTCAGACTTGTTAATATTTGTGGAAGGAGGATTCTTAACCACTGAACCACAAGGGAAGTCCCTCATTGTGGTTTTAATTTGCTTTTTCCTAATGACTAATGTTGAACATCTCCTCATGAGCCATTCTTATATCTTCCTTAGTAAAGTGTCTATTTATATGTGTTGCACATTTTTTGATTGGGTTGTCTTCTCATTAATGAGCTGTAAGAATAATTCATATTTTCTGGATGTAAGTCCTTTAACAGATGTGTGTTTTGCAAATAGATATTTTACTCTAGTATGTTACTTATCTTTGTATTTTTAATGGTATCTGCCAAACATTGTGAAATTTGATGAGAAATATAAATTAACGCTACATTGCATTACCGAAGACTGGCAAATCCAAAAGTACAGTAACACACTGTGTTGGTACGGATTCAATATACTCTTATATATTGGCACTGGAAATGTAAATTGATACAACTACTATGGAGGGCAATTGAGCAATTCATTGAAAAATACACATGTATATATCCTTTCAAGCTATCTGTATTTGGTTCAGGGAATCTCTCCTGTAGTTATATTTGCACATATGTAATAAAGTTATGAAATACAAGGTTATTCACTGTAGTATTATGTGTAAAGATGAAAGACCAGAAATGACTTATATGTTCATTAACTAAGATTCTGGCTAGTTCAATAAATTATAGTATATCCACCTATGCAGGCATAAAAAAGAGGGAAGATCTTTAATTTCTTATACAGAAAGACTACCAAGATATAACTGAAACAAAAACAAAAACACCCACAATTGTAGTAGCCTCCTCTTGAGGTGGGAAAAAAGGGCTGAAAAAGAAGATATACGTTATTTTGCTTTAACAAGCATACTATGTGCATGTTAAGTACCAAGCAGAATGCAAAAGCATTAGCAGAGAAGGGAGATTATTCTATATGCAGATGTGTGTTTATATACAATTTTATATATTAATTTTATATATTAAATTTTATATATTAAATATATAACAATTTTATATATTAAAATTTTATATATTAAAATACTTAACAATTTTATATATTAAATATATTTTAATATATATTTAACAATTTTATATATTAAAATACTTAAAATGTCATCTAGAACATAATAATTTTCTTTTTTAAAAAAAGTAAAAAGGTTACTAAATTAAAGATACTGAAAGGAAAAAGAAACATACTTTTGTGGCTTCCATTATAATTTTGTTGATTTTCTCTTTATCTAATCCTTCCATTCCAGCTTTATTATCATTAAGTCCCATCCTAAGCAGAAGATCGTCTTTGTAATTGTCACTCTTCTCCTTTGTGCTACCCATGGTGTAAACCTGAAGAAAAGAAAAAAGTTAATGGTAAAATGGCTCTTTTTATTATCTGAAAAAGCACATAAAACAAACATGTTTTTCAAAGCATTCATGGAGGGCAAGGGTTTGGGAGAGCAGTGTCATTTTAAAAATGACATAGAAATCAGCAAAACAAAAATGACAGTTAAGATTTTTTTGGCTACTGAAAAATAATTAGTACTCAGATTTTAAAATTATTATCCCAAGATTTATACTCTTGGAGGGAAGAAAGGGATTAACATTTCCTGCCAACTCTGTGCCAGTCACTATGCAGGGTGCTTTACACTTGAATTTCACACATCAGCCCTGGAAGATAGATATTATTATCCTCAATATAAAGAGAAAAGAAACCTGAGTTATAGAACATGCCTACTGACAGAGATTTGATAAGTGACAACATTTGTGTCCAAAGTTCATGTTTTTTTTCCCCCTATTTAATGCACTGTTTGGGCTTCCCTGGTGGCTCAGACAGTAAAGAATCCACCTGCAATGTGAGAGGACTGGGTTTGATCCCTGAGTTGGGAAGATCCCCTGGAGGAGAGCATGGCAACCCACTCCGGTATTCCCGCCTGGAGAATCCCCATGGATAGAGGAGCCTGGTGGGCTACAGTCCATGGGGTGGCAAAGAGTCAGACACGACTGAGAGACTATAATCACTGCACAGCACAATCCACTGTATGAGAAATAAATACAGAATAACACTTGCCCTGCCAAATGTAAGTTCAATAGCATTTATTACCTACTGTTTGCAGAGTTCCATTCTTAAATCAGTGAAAAAATACAGGGAAAAAAAAAATCTATCCCCTTGCAGGAAATCATTACACTTTGCAATGTCATATCACTTCTGAGGTTAATTTCAAATAATAATTCTTTAGGATCTTAATATAACTCTTTATAATTTACCTTCACATACATTAGCTTTTAAAAACAATTAAAACAACCGCAGAAAATAGCTTTGCTCATTCTCATGTTAGGGAGAAAGAAATTTGAATTTCAGGAAGGTTAAATGAATTGCCCACCATGACTCTGATGAAAAGCAAAAGATCTAGGATTTCACCAAGTCTTCTTACTCCAGATCTAAAGCAGCTACCATGACATCACAGCTGCCTCCAGTTTGGGGCTCTTCTACTCTGGTGGCTCAGACTGTAAAGAATCTGCCTGCTATGCAGGAGACTCAGGTTTGATCCCTGGGTTGGAACTACAGTCCATGGGGTCACAAAGGGTTGGACACGACTCAGCAACTAACACTTTCATTTTTTCACATACTACAAATAAATGGCCAGGTGAATAGCTGCCATGAATCCACAACAAATTATGACCATAATTTCTCATCTGGATGATTTACAGCAGGCTCATTTATTCTACCAGAGAAGGCAATGGCACCCCACTCCACTATTCTTGCCTGGAAAATCCCATGCACAGAGGAGACTGGTGGGCTGCAGTCCATGGGGTTGCTGAGAGTTGGACACGACTGAGCGACTTCACTTTCACTTTTCACTTTCATGCACTGGAGAAGGAAATGGCAACCCACTCCAGTGTTCTTGCCTGGAGAATCCCAAGGACGGGGGAGCCTGGTGGGCTGCTGTCTATGGGGTCGCACAGAGTCGGATATGACTGAAGCAACTTAGCAGCAGCATTTATTCTACTCTGCCTTGAGGCCCTTCTCTCCCCATTGACCCCCCCTTCCCTTTTTTCTATTTTAACATCACCATACATAGTTACAAATGTTTTTCTTGTGATGAGAACTTTTAAAATCCATTCTCTTAGCAATTTTCAACAATACAATATCGTATTAACTATAGTCACCATGTTGTGCATTATATATTTTATAATCGAAAGTTTATACCTTTTGATTCCCTTTACCTATTTCCCCCACCCACTACCTCTCACCTCTTCACTCCACTCCCCATCACTGCCACTGGCAACTACCAATCTGTTCTCTGCGAGTTTTCTGTTTTCGGTTTTAGATTCCACATGTAAGTGAGATTATACACTATTTTTCTCTGATTTATTTCCCTTAGTATAATGCCCTTAAGAGGATCTTTTCTTGAGAGTTGCTTTCATTTTTAGTACCAGCAAAGAAAAAAGTAAATTATAAAATGAAATTTGAATACTGTGATTATTAGTGATGGTTCCATTTGGAAAAAAATAAAATAAACCTGTATATCACAATAGTTATCAAACTTTGCTACACATTACATCCACCGCAGAGATCTTAAAACCCTTGATGCCCAGCTTGTATGCCATACCAAGTAAGTCAGAAAGTCTAGGAGAAGAAGTCAAATATAAATATTTTTAAGAGATGCCCAGATAATTCCAGTGTGCAATGAAGTATAGG
The DNA here is from genome assembly GCF_014754425.2 of Oryx dammah. Classification (NCBI taxonomy): domain Eukaryota; kingdom Metazoa; phylum Chordata; class Mammalia; order Artiodactyla; family Bovidae; genus Oryx; species Oryx dammah. The sequence goes on from NW_024070210.1 coordinate 93,786,402, forward strand.
AACCACTGGTGACTAAGGGAATATAGGTTGATTTTCTGTTATCCTTTGAATATTCTTCTCTCCAGCTTTCACATTCAGCCTAATATTATCCTGTATTTTGCCTTATGCTTTAGTAATCCAATAGTCTCATTTTCTAGTAAAACAGGAGAATGTAATTCATTCATAATTTTCCCAGACCAACACTACTGAAGAATGAAGAGGCTAAATGAAGACAGCCTACTTTAAAGCTGCATTCTCCTTTAAATGGTGACATATATGAAAGGAAAAGAAACAATTATTGAATGCCTACTACTTCACATATAGTATATTACTTAGTCCCCAGACTCTTGAGAATTAATTTTAGTCCTTAATTGGTGAGAAGAACTGGGTTATAAGCAATATTGGTGCCAGGCAAAGTTGTGAGACATGTCGTTTTCAATTACCTTGCTGCCTGGTTGATGCCCCACTGGCAGGCAACATATATCCAGTTTCATGGGCACAGATTTACTTTCATCTACATGCTAATGACTTCCAAGTTTACACTTCTAGTCCAAATGCCTGCCTGACATCTCAAATTTAACAAATCTGAAATGGACCTTCTCATCTGCCTCCATCCCCCAAACCAGCTCAATTTTCAGCCTTCCTCATCTTAGCTGAGGGCAACTCTAATACCTTCTGATGGAACATGCAAAACACCTTGCAGTCATTCTTTACTCTCCTCTTTCTCATACACCCCGCATCCAAACTGCCAGGAAGTCTTGTGGGCTCTACTTTCCAAGTCCGAAATGCAGTACTTGGATACAATCTCAAAAACGACAGAATGATCTCTGTTCATTTCCAAGGCAAACCATTCAGTATCACAGTAATCCAAGCCTATGCCCCAACCAGTAACTCTGAAGAAGCTGAAGTTGAACGGTTCTATGAAGACCTACAAGACCTTTTAGAACTAACAGAACTAACACCCAAAAAAGATGTCCTTCTCATTACAGGGGACTGGAATGCAAAAGTAGGAAGTCAAGAAACACCTGGGGTGACAGGCAAATTTGGCCTTGGAATACGGAATGAAGCAGGGCAAAGACTAATAGAGTTTTGCCAAGAAAATGCACTGGTCATAGCAAACACCCTCTTCCAACAACACAAGAGAAGACTCTATACATGGACATCACTAGATGGTCAACACCAAAATCAGACTGATTATATTCTTTGCAGCCAAAGATGGAGAAGCTCTATACAGTCAGCAAAAACAAGACCGGGAGCTGACTATGGCTCAGATCATGAACTCCTCATTGCCAAATTCAAACTTAAATTGAAGAAAGTAGGGAAAACCACTAGACCATTCAGGTATGACCTAAACAAGATTTCTTATGATTATACAGTGGAAGTGAGAAATAGATTTAAGGGACTAGATCTGAGAGAGTGCCTGATGAACTATGGATGGAGGTTCATGACATTGTACAAGAGACAGGAATCAAGACCATCCCCATGGAAAAGAAATGCAAAAAAGCAAAATGGCTGTCTGGGGAGGCCTTACAAATAGCTGTGAAAAGAAGAGAGGCGAAAAGCAAAGGAGAAAAGGAAAGATAATAAGCATCTGAATGCAGAGTTCCAAAGAATAGCAAGGAGAAATAAGAAAGCCTTCTTTGGCGATGAATGCAAGGAAATAGAGGAAAACAGAATGGGAAAGGCTAGAGATCTCTTCAAGAAAATTAGAGATACCAAGGGAACATTTCATGCAAAGATGGGCTCGATAAAGGACAGAAATGGTACGGACCTAACAGAAGCAGAAGATATTAAGAAGAAGTGGCAAGAATACACAGGAGAACTGTACAAAAAAGATCTTCATGACCAAGATACCCACAATGCTGTCATCACTCACCTAGAGTAACACATCCTGGAGTGTGAAGTCAAGTGGGCCTTAGAAAGCATCACTACGAACAAAGCTAGTGGAGGTGATGGAATTCCAGTTGAGCTATTTCAAATCCTGAAAGATGATGCTGTGAAAGTGCTGCACTCAATATCCCAGCACATTTGGAAAACTCAGCAGTGGCCACAGGACTGGAAAAGGTCCGTTTTCATTCCAATCCCAAAGAAAGGCAATGCCAAAGAATGCTCAAACTACAGCACAATTGCACTGATCTTACATGGTAGTAAAGTAATGCTCAAAATTCTCCAAGCCAGGCTTCAGCAGTATGTGAACTGTGAACGTCTTGATGTTCAAGCTGGTTTTAGAAAAGGCAGAGGACCCAGAGATCAAATTGCCAACGTCTGCTGGATCATCGAGAAAGCAAGAGAGTTCCAGAAAAGCATCTATTTCTGCTTTATTGACTATGCCAAAGCCTTTGACTGTGTAGATCACAATAAACTGTGGAAAATTCTGAAAGAGATGGGAATATCAGACCACAGGACTTGCCTCTTGAGAAACCTATACACAGGTCAGGAAGCAACAGTTAGAACTGGACATGGAACAACAGACTGGTTCCAAATAGGAAAAGGAGTACGTCAAGGCTGTATATTGTCACCTTGCTTATTTAACTTATATGCAGAGAACATCATGAGAAACGCTGGACTGGAAGAAGCACTAGCTGGAATCAAGATTGCCGGGAGAAATATCAATAACCTTAGATATGCAGATGACACCACCCTTATGGCAGAAAGTGAAGAGGAACTAAAGAGCTTCTTAATGAAAGTGAAAGTGGAGAGTGAAAAAATTGGCTTAAAGCTCAACATTCAGAAAACGAAGACCATGGCATCTGGTCCCATCATTTCATGGCAAATAGATGGGAAACAGTGGAAACAGTGTCAGACTTTATTTTGGGGGGCTCCAAAATCACTGTTGGTGATTGCAGCCATGAAATTAAAAGATGCTTACTCCTGGGAAGGAAAGTTATGACCAACTTAGATAGCATATTCAAAAGCAGAGACATTACTTTGCCAACAAAGGTCTGTCTAGTCAAGGTTATGGTTTTTCCAGTAGTCATGTATGGATGTGAGAGTTGGACTGTGAAGAAAGCTGAGCACCGAAGAATTGATGCGTTTGAACTGTAGTGTTGGAGAAGACTCTTGAGAGTCCCTTGGACTGCAAGGAAATCCAACCAGTCCATTCTAAAGATCAGTCCTGGGTGTTCATTGGAAGGACTGATGCTAAAGGTGAAACTCCAATACTTTGGCCACCTCATGCGAAGAGTTGACTCATTGGAAAAGACCCTGATGCTGGAAGGGATTGAGGGCAGGAGGAAAAGGGGACGACATAGGTTGAGATGGCTGGATGGCATCACCGACTCAATGGACATGAGTTTGAGTGTATCCAGGAGTTGGTGATGGACAGGGAGGCCTGGTGTGCTGCGATTCATGGGGTCGCAAAGAGTCGGACACGACTGAGTGACTGAACTGAACTGAACTACCTCAAAGTGTACCAGGAATGTAACCTCTCACTATTTTCACACTAGTCGGAACCACCATCATTTTTTTCCTGGATTATTGCAATAGCCTCTTAAATCATCTCTGTTCCTGCTCTTGCCTTCCTATAATCAATTATCAACTCAGTAGCCAAACTGATTCTTCTAACCATGTGTTATGTCATGGCACCTCATCTCACTCTAGAATAAAACCCCAAATCTTCACAGAATCTGTATCACTCTTACTTGTTACTTGTCTACCATCATACCTAATGTTCTACCCTGCTTGCTCACTGCTGTCCAACTTTGCTGTTCTCAAATCTGTGAGGCACTCTGACCTTGAGGCCTTTTGCACCGACTGTTCCTTTCTCCTGGAGGGTTCTTTGGCCAGTTCTTTGACTAAACTCCCTTATCTCCTTCAAGTCTTTGCACCTTCTAATGAGGGCATACCCTGACTCCCTATTTAAAATTGTAGCCTGGTTATCCTTCCCATACCCTCTTCCCAATGCCCTACTGTTTTGCATAGTTCACTTAGTATGTTTATCACTCCCTAACACACTTTCTTACTATGTTTGTTGTCTGCCTCCCCTGTGAAAACGTTAAGTTCCATGAGGGTAGTGAACGTGGTTCTCCCACTGATGTATACCAAATGCCTCACACAGTGCTTGGCACAGAGTAGGTGGTCAATAAATATTTATTATATGGTTGAACTCAGTTTACATCTTTTTCTTAATTCTTTTATTCACATAGCAAGGTCACTTAATCACATTAAAAGACTGGGAGAAAAACTGCTTTTCTGAAGTTAATCATTTAAAAATACTATTAATTTTCCATTATTTTCATATTATATACATAAGGACAAGTCTATGAGCTTAACAACTTTTGATTTTATAAGCCTTATCTTCCTATGATATTTAATGGTTAAATTGGTTTATTAAAGCTTTTGAGACTTATAATGTAAGAATATTTGCAATTTACATATTAGAATGCTTGCTAGGCTCCATTAATATTAAAAAATTCTACCTTATATTTCTACCTTGGGAAATTAAGTTACTTTGTTAAATCTAATTTCTTTGATTAAATATTCTTCAATTCTATCTAAATATAAGAAAAATCAGTGAAGAAAGATAAACAACATACTAAGCTTTAGTATACTTGAATCTCTATGTGCTACTTTTGGTACTATCATTTATGTTATTATGGTGATTCTTTTGCTTTTAGTATTTCTCATTTTCAAATTTCTAAAATTTCTCATTAGTACTGGTTATCTGTATTCTTCCCGTTAGTTCTCACTGAGTTTTTTTTTTACCTAAAGTCCAAAATTGAAAGGGGGAGTGCCTAACAGAGGTGATCGCATACTATAACAAAGTATGATAATTTTCCATATTTTTCTGGGAAGTGAGATTTAGTATTATTTCAAACAGCTTTGTGAGGGCAGCATATAATGGAAGTGCCTAGTATGGTGTCTGGTACATGATAAAACCTCAATCAATACTTATTATTACTAAAGTTAAGCCAAATATCTAATGCTATGAAAATCACCTGTCCTACTTTTCTCTCTTTAAGATAAAGAGACCCTAAAGGGGAAGTGGGTACACTGTGAGTATCCTTGGAAAAAGCTGATGTTCACAGATCATACAGAATTTTGTTTGTTTTGCTTCCAAAGAAGTATTTGTCCTCCGGATACTATGCATTCACATATAGTCCCATATATAGTCCCAAGGCCTATGAACGGATATAACTGTGCCTTATAAACAAAAAGTTTTTTGAGAAAGAAAACAGTCAAACATTTTTATTGTTTGATATTATAGAATACAGTCTGTTTCACTTCAGCTCAGAAGCACAAACAGTAAATACACAGCTCAAAGGAAAGAACTCCAGGTCCTTGTGGTTTAGCGTACTGGTTTAAAAGTACATTTTCTCTGAAAATATTCAAATTTTTCCAGTCTAATTCTACCACTGACTATTCAGGTTACCACTTAAAAAATGCAAGGCCAACCTCTATTTTTGGTGATAGTAACACTGGAAAATTAGAAGTTTTCAGAAGGAATTCTAAGTAAGTTTTATGCGGTAAACTTCCTATTCCTTATTAAAAAAAGCACATAAAACTATATAAATAATATCACAAGTGCTTAGCATATTGAACAAAGTCACTTGGAATTAATCTATCAGGAAACAGGCAAAATATACAAAGGGTAATAAGAGAGAGAAAGAGAGGACTGAACAGGAGAAGAAGGAAGAGGGCAAAGAAGAGAAAGAAGGAAAACTAAACTATAGTAGGTTTCAAGGTGGAACTTGCTTCTTATTTCTAACATATGATAATCAAACTCAATACCCCCCTTACCTCCCCCAAAAAACCATTATGTACCTTAAGAACAAATATTTTTAAATTCCTCAAATATTCAAATATTTAATATGTTTGTTTGAACAGATTAAGTACCCATAAAAACTCTAGACTGCGATTAAATGTTCTTTTTACCATTACAAGAGTGAATTAAATGTAATAAATTAAGACTACTCAAATTTTAATGTAGTAATTTTCAAATTAATGTCTGACTTACTTTTCCTTTTTCACTTTTATTTATTATAAACAAAATACCTTTTAAAATGTCAAGAAAGTGAAAAAGTCAAATCCCAAGACTTTAACAGATTGTGTTAATTTGTTAACATGTTCCTCTCCAATTATTTCACATACACATGTGAACACACACACGCAAATCACGTGACTACAATTTTTATATGCTGGGAATGAAAGCACAGAGGAACCACTGTATTTTCAGCTTTACCTTTTTTTATGTCCTGGCAAAATAAGATGGACAAAAATTTCAAAATAATTTGCGATACGATTATTTGCAAGATCTAAAAATTTATATGTATCACTAAGAGAAATAACATAACTAATGTAACCCCACAGATCATAAATCAAGAGGATGTATGCTAAAAGAAAACTCAAGTTCAAAGTTCCCTGGTGGTTCAGTGGTTAGAACTCAGGCGCTTTCAACTACTGTGGTCAGGGATCAAACCCTGTTCCGGGAACCAAGATGCCACAAGCCACACAGTGTGGCTAAAAAAAAAAAAAACAAAAAACCCCACAAATAACCAAACTCAAGTTCTCACTAAGGAATTAAGGTCTACTCTTTAAGAGAGAACCATGCATGTATTTTCTTCCATTGCCTTTTTACTTCCTGAGTTGCTTATTTAATTTATTCCAAAGAGAGTTGGATATAACTATGGCCCACGCTGGGTAGGGCCACCCAAGATGGACAGGTCACAGCGGAGAGTTCTGACAAAAAGTTGTCCACTGGAGAAGGGAATGGTAAACAACTTCAGTATTCTTGCCTTGAGAACCGCATGAACAGTTTGAAAAGGCAAAAAGATTGGACACTGAAAGATGAACTCGCCAGGTCGGTAGGTACCCAATATGCTACTGGAGATCAGTGGAGAAATAACTCCAGAAAGTATGAAGAGATGGAACCAAAGCAAAAACAACACCCAGTTGTGGATGTGACTGGTGATGGAAGCAATCCGACGCTGTAAAGAACAGCACTGCATAGGAACCTGGAATGTTATGTCCATGAATCAAGGCAAATTGGAAGTGGTCAAACAGGAGATGGCAAAAAGTGAACATCAACATTCTAGGAATCAGTGAATTAAAATGCACTGGGATGGGTGAATTTAACTCAGATGACCATTATATCTATTATTGAGGGCAAGAATCCCTTAGAAGAAATGGAGTAGCCATCATAGTCAACAAAAGAGTCCAAAATGCAGTTCTCAGGTGCAATCTCAAAATGACAGGATGATCCCTCTTCATTTCCAAGGCAAACCATTCAATATCACAGTGATCCAAGTCTATGCCCCGACCAGTAATGCTGAAGCTGAAGTTGTATGGTTCTATTAAGACCTGCAAGACCTTCTAGAACTAATACTCAAAAAAGGTGTCCTCTTCATTATAGGGGACTGAAATGCAAAAGTAGGAAGTCAAGAAATACCTGGAGTAACAGGAAAATTTGGCCTTGGAGTACAGAATGAAGAGGGGCAAAGGCTAACAGTTTTGCCAAGAGAATGCACTGGTCATAGCAAACACCTTCTTCCAACAACACAAGAGACGACTCTACACATGGACATCACCAGATGGTCAATACAGAAATAAGACTGATTATATTCTTTGCAGCCAAATATGGAGAAGCTCTCTACGGTCAGCAAAAACAAAACCAGGAGCTGACTGTGGTTCACTCAGATCATGAAATCCTTATTGCCAAATTCAGAAATATATAGAAGAAAGTAGGCAAAAGCACTAGGCCATTCAGTTCAGTTCAGTTCAGTTCAATCGCTCAGTTGTGTCCGACTCTTTGCGACTCCATGAATCGCAGCACGCCAGGCCTCCCTGTCCATCACCAACTCCCGGAGTTCACTCAAACTCATGTCCATCGAGTTGGTGATGCCATCCAGCCATCTCATCCTCTGTCGGCCCCTTTTCCTCCTGCCCCCAATCCCTCCCAGCGTCAGAGTCTTTTCCAATGAGTCAACTCTTCGCATGAGATGGCCACAGTACTGGAGTTTCAGCTTTAGCATCATTCCTTCCAAAGAACACCCAGGGCTGATTCAGGTATGACTTAAATCAAATCCCTTATGATTACACAGTAGAAGTGACAAATGGATTCAAGGGATTAGATCTGATAGAGTGTCTGAAGAACTATGGACAGAGGTTCCTGACACTGTACAGGAGGCAGTGATCAAGACCATCCCTGAGATAAAGAAATGCAAAAAGGCAAAATGGTTGTCTGAGGAGGCCTTACAAATAGCTGAGAAAAGAAGACAAGTGAAAGGCAAAGGAGATAAGGAAAGATATATCCATTTGAATGCAGAGTTCCAAAGAAGACCAAGGAGAGATAGAAAGCCTTCCTCAGTGATCAATGCAAAGAAATAGAGGAAAACAATGGAACGGTAAAGACTAGAGATCTCTGCAAGAAAATTAGAGATATCAAGATATCATTTCATGCAAAGATGGGCACAATAAAGGACAGAAATGGTATGGACCTAACAGAAGCAGAAGATATTAAGAAGAGGTGGCAAGAATGCACAGAAGAATTATATAAAAAAGAGCTTCATGACCCAGATAACCAAGATGGTGTAATCAGACATCCTGGAACGTGAAGTCAAGTGGGTCTTAGGGAGAATCACTACAAACAAAGCTAGTGGAGGTGATGGAATTCCAGTTGAGCTATTTCAAATCTTAAAAGATGATGCTATGAAAGTGCTACACTCAATGTGCCAGCAAACTTGGAAAACTCAGCAGTGGCCACAGGACTGGAAAAGGTCAGTTTTCATTCCAATCCCAAAGAAAGGCAATGCCAAAGAACGCTCAAACTAACACACAATTGCACTCATCTCACATGCTAGTAAAGTAATGCTCAAAATTCTGCCAGCCAGGCTTCAAGAGTATGTAAACTGTGAACTTCCAGATGTTTAAGCTGGATTTACAAAAAGCAGGGGAACCAGAAATCAAATTGTCAACATCCACTGGATCATTGAAAAAGCAAGACAGTTCCAGAAAAATATCTACTTCTGCTTTATTGCAGAGAAGGAAATGGCAACTCACTCCAGTACTCTTCCTGGGAAATCCCATGGACGGAGGAGCCTGGTAGGCTACTATCCATGGGGCTGCGAAGAGTCTGACACTACTGAGCAACTTCATTTTCACTTTCATGCATTGGAGAAGGAAACGGCAACCCACTCCAGTATTCTTGCCTGGAGAATCCCAGGGAGGGGAGCCTAGTGGGCTGCCATCTATGGGGTCACACAGAGTTGGACATGACTGACATGACTTAGCAGCAGCAGCTGCTTTATTGACTATTCCACAATAAACTGTGGAAAATTCTGAAAGAGACAGGAATACCAGACTACCTGACCTGCCTCTTGAGAAATCTGTATGCAGGTCAGTAAGCAACAGTTAGAACTGGACATGGAACAACAGACTGGTTCCAAATAGAAAAAGGAGTACGTCAAGGCTGTATATTGTCACCTTTCTTATTTAACTTATGTGCAGAGTACATCATGAGAAATGCTGGATTGGATGAAGCACAAGTTGGACTCAAGATTGCTGGGAGAAATATCAATAACCTCAGATATGCAGATGACACATTATGGCAGAAAGCAAACAAGAACTAAAGAACGTCTTGATGAAGTGAAAGAGGAGAGTGAAAAAGCTGATTTAAAACTCAACATTCAGAAAATAAGATCATGGCATCTGGTCCCATCACTTCATGGCAAATAGAAGATGGGGAAGCAATGGAAACAGTGACAGACTTTATTTTGGGGGGCTCTAAAATCACAGCAGATGGTGACTGCAGCCATGAAATTAAAAGACCCTTGCACCTTGGAAGAAAAGCTATGTCCAACCTAGATAGCATATTAAAAAGCAGAGACATTACTTTGCCAACAAAGGTCTGTCTAGTAAAAGTAATGGTTTTTCCAGTAGTCATGTGTGGATGTGAGAATTGGACTATAAAGAAAGCTGAGCAACAAAAAACTGATGCTTTTGAACTGTGGTGTTGGAGAAGACTCTTGAGAGTCCCTTGGACTGCAAGGAGATCCAACCAGTCCATCTTAAAGAAAATCAGCCCAGAATATTCACTGGAAGGATTGGTGCTAAAGCTGGAACTCTGATACTTTGGCCACATGATGCAAAGAACTGACTCATTGAAAAGCCCCTGTCGCTGGGAAAGATTAAGAGTGGGAGGAGAAGGGGACGACAGAGGATGAGATGGTTGGACGGCATCACCAACTCAATGGACGTGAGTTTGAGTAAGCTCTGAGAGTTGATCGACAGGGAACCTGGCATTCTGCAGTCCATGAGGTCGCAAAGAATCAGACATGACTAAGCAACTGAACTGAATTGAAAGTTGAATGAGACAGAAGGCATTAAAAAACCTACACTCCACATAATCCTACAGACATATAAAATTCACAGATACAGAATAATTTACCGAAACTATCTGCTTCTTAGTACAGAATGAAATATATCCTGATACAAAACACATTTACTAATCGGTAAAGTCCCAAAGTTCAGCTTAGACACTCCTATTTCGATGATGAGTTGCATATTTTGTAAAATGTCTTCTAGGTTCTTTTTACAATGAAAATTTTGTTTACACTCACATGAAGGTAGAAGTCTAAGAGGTTCTTTCTTTGGATATCATAGCCCAAGTCAGCAAAAACATTTACTTTACCTAGTTCATTTCAGTTCAGTTGCTCAGTCATGTCTGACTCTTTGCGACCCCATGAACGGCAGCACACCAGGCCTCCCTGTCGATCACCAACTCCCAGAGTTTACCCAAACTCCTGTCCATTGAGTCGGTGATGCCATCCAACCATCTCATCCTCTGTAGTCCCCTTCTCCTCCTGCCTTCAATCTTTCCCACCATCAGCGTCTTTTCAAATGACTCAGCTCTTCACATCAGGTGGCCAAAGGACTGGAGTTTCAGCTTCAACATCAGACCTTCCAGTGAACACCCAGGACTGATCTTCAGGATGGACTGGATGGATCTCCTTGCAGTCCAATGGACTCTCAAGAGTCTTCTCCAACACCACAGTTCAAAAGCATCAATTCTTCGGCGCTCAGCTTTCTTTATAGTCCAACTCTCACATCCATACATGACTACTGGAAAAACCATAGCTTTGACTAGACGGACCTTTGTTGACAAAGTAATGTCTCTGCTTTTTAATATGCTGTCTAGGTTGGTCATAACTTTCCTTCCAAGGAGTAAGCATCTTTTAATTTCCTTTACCTAGACGTGATACCAAACAGACTAACTTTGTTTTAGCTGTGGTATACAGTAAAGCACACGAATCTTAAGTAATAGTTGAATACATATGTTCTTAGAATAGAGGAAAAGGCACTGTTTTTGGTATGGTAATCATTTTTTAAGTTCTACAACCTCAAATGTTATTGTTTTAATACAGAATTGCATAAGAAGCCAGAATAATAAGGGAGTATTACACTACTAATGGGAAATCTCAACTATTATGACTATACTATCTCTTATATTATTGGAAGGAAAATATTTAATAAAGTCAGAAAGAGTTATATAGGATATTATGTTAATTTCCTATCCTGGAAAAAATTATCCTTTCAATTACCTCCTCTGCCAAATGGCTCCAATTTTTTCTGAGTCGTGCTGCTGCTGCTGCTAAGTTGCTTCAGTCATGCCCGCCTCTGTGTGACCCCAGAGACAGCCGCCTACTAGTGTCCACCATCCCTGGGATTCTCCCTAACCTTGATATTATTTCTTGAGCCACTGTTGCTGATTTCTAGGTTTCTTATAGCTCTAACAGTCTATGGCAAGAGCCTGAAATACTTTTCACAATGTAACCCTTTCACATGAAATCTTAAGTAAAATCTCAAACTTTTCCTCAAATCTTTGTTCTACAAACGCTGTACAGCTGTCATAATTTCTTCATATATATTCTATCACTAGAGTAGAAGAATAAATAGGTAGCCTACAGAAAAGGGAAAGTTAATAATAACCTTCATTTCTTTGGTTCTCCTGATTCCTTAGAAATACCTAAATGAACACTGACATATACTGAAATGTTACTAACTCCAAGACTGTATACTAACAGTTATCAGAAAACAATTGTTTACTATTGATGAATTTTAATTAAAAGATGGTTTCCATAAGAGGTTAGGCTCTAAAAATCATTATGATGTCTTTGTCCAGGTTTTATACATGCTTGAAAACCAGAAATAAAAAATTAAACATCCAGAAAATTTGCCAATCACAGGAAAAAAGAAAGTTAGCAAGAGCTGTGATTTTTGGAGTTGTTAACCCAAAACAATTTAAAATATATCCACACACCTCCCCTATGCCCTAATGAATTAAAATTATCTGACTTTTGTTCATGTCATACCATGTTAAAAAGAACTTAGGATTTAAAAATTAATAATCTATTTCTAAAGTATTACTAACACAGTTATAAAAATACATTTAGACAGATACAACATAGAGGACTTCCTGGGAGCTCAGCTGCTAAAGAATCTGCCTGCAATGCAGGAGACCTGGGATTGATCCCTGGGTTGAGAAGAGCCCCTGGGGAAGGGAATGGCTACCCACTCCAGTATCCTGGCCTGGAGAATTACACGATCTGTATAGTCTATGGGGTTGCAAAGAGTACATTTAGATAAATACGACATAGAAGAGTAGTTGATAACTTAGAATCTGGAATTTGTATTAAATTAGCAAAAATAATTATTCTTGATGAGATGATCTCTTTCCAGGGTTATATCCTATCAATGGTGGGAGGGGGATAGTGACTTGGTTTTAGTGATACTGAATTTGTTTTGAAGTTTCAAATAACTTTAAAGGAAGGTTTGTGAAAGGGAGCATGAATTAAAAACAAAAATATGTGCAAAACTACTTAGCTAGAATAATTTATTAAACTATCATCTGTTATACAAGTAATTTATGCTAATTAATGAGAGTTATTGGCTTCCCAGGTGGCTCAGTGGTAAAGAATCTGCCTCCCAATGCAGGAGATACAGAAGATGCAGGTTCAATCCCTGGGTTAGGAAGATCCCTTGGAGGAGGAAATGGCACGTCACTCCAGTATCCTTTTCTGGAGAAGCCCATGGACAGAGGAGCCTGGCAGGCTACAGTCCATGGGGTTGCAAAAGACTCGGATGTGACTGAGCATAAGACTTAGGGCTAGGCAAGGCAAGGCAATGAGAGTTATTAACAAACAAAAGCAAAAGCAGTCCAGACTTACTAAAATCTATTTTTTCCATCAGTTCAGTTCAGTTCAGTCACTCAGTCGTGTCCAACACTCGGCAACCCCATGAATCGCAGCACGCCAGGCCTCCCTGTCCAACACCAACACCCGGAGTTTACCCAAACTCAAGTCCATCAAGTCAGTGATGCCATCCAACCATCTCATCCTCTGTTGTCCCTTTTTCCTCCTGCCCCCAATCCCTCCCAGCATCAGGGTCTTTTCCAATGAGTCAACTCTTCTCATGAGGTGGCCAAAGTACTGAAGTTTCAGCTTCAGCATCAGTCCTTCCAGTGAACACCCAGGACTGATCTCTTTTAGGATGGACTGGTTGGATCTCCTTGCAGTCCAAGGGACTCTCAAGAGTCTTCTCCAACACCACAGTTCAAAAGCATCAATTCTTCGGTGCTCAGCCCTCTTCACAGTCCAACTCTCACATCCATACATGACCACTGGAAAAACCATAGCCTTGACTAGACGGACCTTAGTCGGCAAAGTAATGTCTCTGCTTTTGAATATGCTATCTAGGTTGGTCATAACTTTCCTTCCAAGGAGTAAGCGTCTTTTAATTTCATGGCTGCAGTCATCATCTGTAGTGATTTTGGAGCCCCAAAAAATAAAGTCTGACACTGTTTCCACTGTTTCCCCATCTATTTCCCACGAAGTGATGGGACCAGATGCCATGATCTTGGTTTTCTAAATGTTGAGATTCAAGCCAACTTTTTCACTCTTCTCTTTCACTTTCATCAAGAGGCTTTTTAGTTCCTCTTCACTTTCTGCCATAAGGGTGGTGTCATCTGCATATCTGAAGTTATTGATATTTCTCCTGGCAGTCTTGATTCCAGCTTGTGCTTCTTCCAGCCCAGTGTTTCTCATGAGGTACTCTGCATATTAATTAAATAAGCAGTGTGACAATATAGAGCCTTGACATACTCCTTTTTCTATTTGGAACCAGTCTGTTGTTCCATGTCTGGTTCTAACTGTTTGTTCCTGACCTCCATATAGGTTTCTCAAGAGGCAGGTCAGGTGGTCTGGTATGCCCATCACTTTCAGAATTTTCCACAGTTTATTGTGATCCACACAATCAAAGGCTTTGTCATACTCAATGAAGCAGAAATAGATGTTTTTTTTTCCATAACTAGATCTAAATATGCTGTTATTTTAACATACAGAAGACAAGTGAAAGTGAAAGTGAAGTCGCTTAGTCGTGTCTGACTCTTAGCGACCCCATGGACTACAGCCTACCAGGCTCCTCCGTCCATGGGATTTTCCAGGCAAGAGTACTGGAGTGGGGTGCCATTGCCTTCTCCAACAGAAGACTTAAGAGAGAATTAAATTCTAAAAGGAATTTTGACATAGTGTAAATAGTATGTGCTTTGAAGCCAGAAAGACATGGACTGAAGTTTAAACTGAAATATAACCAAGTTGTGTCATCAAGGGCAATTTAAAGTCTATAAATTTTGGTAATTTGCTCTGTAAAACTTATTTTTCAGGGTTTCTGAAGATTAAATGTGTGATATGTAAGAGACCATAGCACAGTAAACACATAGCAAGTATGCCACAAATGTGGAATCTCTCCTTTCACTTTCATTATTACTTATTTCTCCAGGCCTGGCTATAAATACAAGCCTGGAATTGATTGAGAAATCATATAAAACTAATAAAAATCTTCATTACTAAATACATGGCAAGTAAAAAAAAAAATCACATACAAACTCTCCCCTGTCTCCATACACACAATATGCCACCCAACTTTAGGGAAGTTGGAAAGGACAAACAGTACCCACCCCTTTCATACTGTGGAAACTAGCAGACCGAAAGAAAATATTCTTCATGGCTTTTAAGGCTACACCACTGATATGGTCCTAAATTTCAAATCAAGATACCAAGGAGTTATATTTTAGTTTACCTTAAGTGTATGAATATAATATTAAGGTAATCAAGTCTAGACATGTATGAAATTTCAGTATTAATACCTAACGTGGAATTTGACCTCATAATAATTAATTGTATAAATGCAGTCATGTTTGGCATGAATGATTTAAAAATAACATATTAATGTGTAGAAAATGTACAGAAATACTTTGTATTAATGAAGCCTTGACACATAAATGCATTTTTAATATTAAAAATAAATATACTTCTAAGAGTAAATCAAGTTTTTTCAATGTAAGGTTTTGAATCAAATCCCAGAATATCCTTAAGTCAATCTCAGGAACTTTAGTTTAGAACATGCATATTTAAAAAATGTATATATCTGCTATTTACAATGCTCACATTAACAGATAATTTTAATCCCTTAATCTAAAAATGTACTTGTATTATATAACTTTCAGAAGTAAGCAAGATGTATTTCTCCTTCTGTAGGACACCATGATTTTCTTAAAAAAAGGAAAATGAATCCTAATGAGAGAGTCATTTCCTAGGAAGGTTGATAAGAAGTCTAGGGGTCCCCAAGGAGAGAGGGGTCTGGAATTCTCAAGGAGGAAGAAAGGACAAACTTTTTCTGCCTCTACATTCCTTAGGATTATAAAACAATAATGTATCCTGCCTGAGGACAGTCTCTGGATTAAACCTTCTGGCTAATTCTGTTATCTTAAAATGTAAATTATGGGAGTAGGTCTGGTGAGGTCTTTACAACCTCCAGACATTCTTTAGATTCACTGGAGAGTATATAACTCCATTGCTAACACCAGCAAGAGAGTACTCTTTCTACCCCCTTCTGATGTCTATGTCAGAAGCTTTCTCTATCTCCTTTATACTTTCAGTTCAGTTCATTTCAGTCAGTCAGTCGTGTCTGACTCTTTGCGACCCCATGAATCACAGCCTTTATACTTTAATAAAATTTTATTACACAAAAGCTCTGAGCAATCAAGCCTCGTCTCTGGCCTTGGATTGAATTCTTCTCTTCAGGAGGCCAAGAATCACCGCATCTTTGTGTGATTCAGCAACAACCTTTCACTATGCTCTGGTTTCCTTATGGAATTTTTCTTTCTGATTTCCAATCTAGTAATCGTTGGAAATGTTTCTATCTTCCTTACCAGCCGACTCTGAAAACTTCATCCATTTATTTTAACAGAGATTAGAACGATATAGCTTGTTACCACCTTTACTCTAAACTAAGACTAATACCAACTCTGTCTTGGGACTTAAAATCTGGCTTCTTGCTATGTAAATATAATTATAAAAGGTTAAAATAAAGTATTGGTCTTTATTAAAGGGACAGCTTAAATTTATCAAGGTTTAAGAATTTTAAACCGTAATGTCATTAGCATATTTGTAAAACCTACTAAGACAATATTTTTGCCAAAAACCACTTGCCCAGTAACAGTAAGCTATTATAGTTAACTCAGTTCAGTTCAGTTCCCTTGCTCAGTTGTGTCTGACTCTTTGCAACCCCATGAACGGCAGCATGCCAGGCCTTCCTGTCCATCACCAACTCCTGGAGTTTACGCAAACCCATGTCCATTGAGTTGGTGATGCCATCCAGCCATCTCATCCTCTGTCATCCCCTTCTCTTCCTGCTCTCAATCTTTCCCAGCATCAGGGTCCTTTCAAATGAGTCAGCTCTTTGCATAAGGTGGCCAAAGTATTGGAGTTTCAGCTTCAACATCAGTCCTTCCAATGAATACCCAGGACTGATCTGCTTTAGGATGGACTGGTTGGATCTCCTTGCAGTCCAAGGGACTCTCAAGAGTCTTCTCCAACACCACAGTGTAGCTCTCACATCCATACATGACTACTGGAACTAACCCTGTTATTAAATCTGCACATGGTATTGAATTATGAAAATTCAGCAAATTTGGCAGTAGTTTCCAGCATGTGAAGCACTCTTTTTTATACTGCCAAGTACAATAAGAAACAAAATTTCATTTACAAATGAAATATGCATTTCCTAATACTACTAAAATAAACTTTAATAATATATATAGATGCTAGGAAAACTAAGAAAAAGGAACAACAAACAATACCATAATGTATAATAAAGTCACTCTCTTCTTACAAAACACATATGCAGAAGCAGAAGTGATAAAATGTTATACCCAAAAATGGGTTATAAAAGAATGTGACTTCCCTCTCTAATACTCTCATTATCACTCGGATTACTCACTCTGGGGAAGCCAGCTGCCATGTGAGGCAGTCCTGAGCGGAGCTCCACGTGGGTGAATGTAGACCTAGATCCTCCTCCATCAAGTCTCCAGACAAGACTGCAGTCCTGGACAAGAGTTTGACTGCAACCTCACAAGCCAAAGGTGCTCAGTTAAGCCTAGCCAAGATTCTTGATGCACAGAAACTTGGAGATAGTGAATATATATAGCTTTTAAATACGTAGAGCTTCCCTGATAACTCAGTTTTCGTAAGGAATCTGCCTACAACACAGGAGACCCCGGTTTGATTCCTGGGTTGGGAAGATCTGCTAGAGAAGAGCTAGGCTACCCACTTCAGTATTCTTGGGCATTCTTTGTGGTTCAGCTGGTAAAGAATCTGCCCGCAATGCAGGAGACGTGGGTTCGATCCCTGGGTTGGGTAGATCCCCTAGAGAAGGGAACAGCTACCCACTCCAGTATTCAGGCCTGGAGAATTCCATGGATTGTATAATCCATGGGGTCGCAAATAGTTGGACACACTGAGTGACTTTCACTGCACTTTAATACATACATATATATGTATAACTGGTCATGTGTGTATATATGATGCTAAGTCGCTCCAGTCGTGTCCGACTCTGTGCGACCCCAGAGACGGCAGCCCACCAGGCTCCCCCGTCCCTGGGATTCTCCAGGCAAGAACACTGGAGTGGGTTGCCATGTCCTTCTCCAATGCATGAAAGTGAAAAGTGAAAGGGAAGTTGCTCAGTTCTGTCTGACTCTTAGCGACACCACGGACTGCAGCCTACCAGGCTCCTCTGTCCATGGGATTCTCCAGGCAAGAGCACTGGAGTGGGGTGCCATCGCCTTCTCTGTGTGTATATATGTGTGTGTGTGTGTGTGTGTGTGTATATATATATATATATATGTATGTATGTATATATATATATATATAGAGAGAGAGAAACTCAAATTCAGTAATTATCTTGTTAATGATTAGTACTGGTCCACAGGCCACATTTTGAGCAGTAGTGCTTTAAAACAGCTGTATAATAAAGATTATTACTGTTTTTTTTTTTTTTGCCACCCTATGCACCCCATGGAGCCAAAGCAAAAACAACATCCAGTTGTGGATGTGATTGGTGATGGAAGTTAAGAAAAATATTGCATAGGAAACTGAATGTTAGGTCAGTGAAACAGGGTAAATTAGAATTGGTCTCACAGAAGATGAGAAGAGTGAATATCAACATTTTAGGAATCAGTGAACTAAAATGGACCGGAATGGGTGGATTTAACTCAGATGACCATTATATCTACTACTGTGGGCAAGAGTTCCATAGAAGAAATGGAGCAGCCCTCATAGTCAACAAGAGTCCAAAATGCAATTCTTGGGTGCAATCTCAAAAATGACAGAATGATCTCTGTTCGTTTCCAAGACAAACCATACAATATCACAGTAATCCAACTCTATGCCCCGACCAGTAATGCTCAAGAAGTTGAAGTTGAACGGTTTTATGAAGACCTATAAGACCTTCTAGAACTAACACCCAAAAAAGGTGTCCTCTTCATTATAGGGGACTGAAATGCAAAAGTAGGAAGTTAAGAAATACCTGGAGTAACAGGCAAATTTGGCCTTGGAGTACAGAATGAAGCAGGGCAAAGGCTAACAGAGTGTTGACAACAGAACGCACTGGTCATAGCAAACACCCTCTTCCCACAACACAAGAGACAACTCTACACATGGATATCACCAGATGGTCAATGGAGAAATAAGACTGACTATATTCTTTGCAGCCAAAGATGGAGAAGCTCTCTACAATCAGCAAAACAAAGACTGAGAGCTGACTGTGGCTCACTCAGATCATGAAATCCTCATTGCCAAACTGAGATATATATTGAAGAAAGTAGGGAAAACCACTAGGCCATTCAGGTATGACCTAAATCAAATCCCTTATGATTATACAGTGGAGGCCACAAATAGATTCAAAGGATTAGATTTGTTAGAGTGCCTAAAGAACTATGGACGAAGGTTCATGACACTGTACAGGAGGCAGTGATCAAGACCATCCCCAAGAAACAGAAAGTAAAATGGCAAAATGGTTGTCTGAGGAGGCCTTACAAACAGCTGTGAAAAGAAGAGAAGTGAAAGGCAAAGGAGATAAGGAAACATATACTCATTTGAATGCAGGGAACTCTCTGTGGATCACAATGAACTGTGGAAAATTCTGAAAGAGATGGGAATACTAAACCACCTGAACTGCCTCTTGAGAAATCTGTATGCAGGTCAGGAAGCAACAGTTAGAACCGGACATGGAACAACAGACTGGTTCCAAATAGGAAAAGAAGTACGTCAAGGCTGTAGTGTCGCCCTGCTTATTTAACGTATATGCGGAGTACATCATGAGAAATGCTGCACTGGATGAAGCACAAGCTGGAATCAAAATTGCCAGGAGAAATATCAATAACCTCAGATATGCAGATGACACCACCCTTATGGCAGAGAATGAAGAACTGCAGACTTCCAAAGAATAGCAAGAAGAGATAAGAAAGCCTTCTTCAGCAATCAACGCAAAGAAGTAGAGGAAAACAACAGAATGGGAACAACTAGAGATCTCTTCAAGAAAATTAGAGATACCAAGGGAACATTTCATGCAAAAGTAGGCTCGATAAAGGACAGAAATGGTATGGACCTAACAGAAGCGGAAGATATTAAAAGAGGTGGCAAGAATACACAGGAGAACGGTACAAAAAAGATCTTGACAACCCAGATAATCATGATGATGTGATCACTCATCTAGAGCCAGACATCTTGGAATGTGAAGTCAAGTGGGCCTTAGAAAGCATCACTACGAACAAAGCTAGTAGAGGTGATAGAATTCCAGTTGAGCTATTTCAAATCCTGAAAGATGATGCTGTGAAACTGCTGCACTCAGTATGCCAGCAAATTTGGAAAGCTCAGCAGTGGCCACAGGACTGGAAAAGGTCAGTTTTCATTCCAATTCCAAAGAAAGGCAATGCAAATGAATGCTCAAACTACCGCACAATTACACTGATCTCACATGTTAGTAAAGTAATGCTCAAAATTCTCCAAGCCAGGCTTCAGCAATATGTGAACCACGAACTCTCTGATGATCAAGCTGGTTTTAGGAAAGGCAGAGAAACCAGAGATCAAATTGCCAACATCCGCTGGATCATGGAAAAAGCAAGAGTTCCAGAAAAACATCTATTTCTGCTTTATTGACTATGCCAAAGCCTTTGACTGTGTGGATCACAAGAAACTGTGGAAAATTCTGAAAGAGATGGAAATACCAGACCACCTGACCTGCCTCTTGAGAAATCTGTATGCAGGTCAGGAAGCAACAGTTAGAACTGGACATGGAACAACAGACTGGTTCCAAATAGAAAAAGGAGTACGTCAAGGCTGTATATTGTCACCCTGCTTATTTAACTTCTATGCAGAGTACATCATGAGAAACGCTGGGCTGGAAGAAGCACAAGCTGGAATCAAGACTGCCAGGAGAAATATCAATAACCTCAGATATGCAGATGACACCAGCCTTATGGCAGAAAGTGAAGAGGAACTAAAAAGCCTCTTGATGAAAGTGAAAGAGGAGAGTGAAAAAGTTGGCTTAAAGCTCAACATTCAGAAAACGAAGATCATGGCATCTGGTCCCATCACTTCATGGGAAATAGATGGGGAAACAGTGGAAACAGTGTCAGACTTTATTTTTGGGGGCTCCAAAATCACTGCAGATGGTGATTGCAGCCATGAAATTAAAAGACACTTACTCCTTGGAAGAAAAGTTACGACCAACCTAGATAGTATATTCAAAAGCAGAGACATTACTTTGCCGACTAAGGTCCATCTAGTCAAGGCTATGGTTTTTCCAGTGGTCATGTATGGATGTGAGAGTTGGACTGTGAAGAAGGCTGAGTGCCGAAGAATTGATGCTTTTGAACTGTGGTGTTGGAGAAGACTCTTGAGAGTCCCTTGGACTGCCAGGAGATCCAACCAGTCCATTCTGAAGGAGATCAGCCCTGGGATTTCTTTGGAAGGAATGATGCTAAAGCTGAAACTCCAGTACTTTGGCCACCTCATGAGAAGAGTTGACTCATTGGAAAAGACTCTGATGCTGGGAGGGATTGGGGGCAGGAGGAGAAGGGGACGGCAGAGGATGAGATGGCTGGATGGCATCACGGACTCGTTGGACGTGAGTCTGAGTGAACTCCGGAAGATGCTGATGAACAGGGAGGCCTGGCGCGCTGCGATTCACGGGGTCGCAAAGAGCTGGACACGACTGAGCAACTGAACTGAACTGAAAGAGCCTCTTGATGAAAGTGAAAGAGGAGAGTAAAAGTTGGCTTTAAGGTCAACATTCAGAACATTAAGATCATGGCTTCTGACCCAATAACTTCATAGAAAATAGATGGGGAAACAGTGGAAACAGTGGCAGACTTTATTTCTGAGCACTCCAAAATCACTGCAGATGGTCAATGTAGCCATGAAATTAAAAGACGCTTACTCCTTGGCAGGAAAGTTATGACCAACCCAGACAGCATATTAAAAAGCAGAGACATTATTTCGCCAACAAAGATCTGCCTAGTGAAGGCTATGGTTTTTCCAGTAGTTACATATGGATGTGAGAGTTGGACTATAAAGAAAGCTGAGTGCCGAAGACTTGATGCTTTTGAACTGTGGTGTTGGAGAAGACTCTTGAGAGTCCATTGGACTGCAAGGAAATCCAACAAGTCCATCCTAAAGGAGATCAATCCTAAGTGTTCATTGGAAGGACTGATGTTGAAGCTGAAACTCCAATACTTTGGTCACTTGATGTGAAGTGCTGAGTCATTTGAAAAGATGCTGATGGTGGGAACAATTGAAGGCAGGAGGAGAAAGGGACAACAGAGGATGAGATGGTTGGATGGCCTCATCGACTCAATGGACGTGAGTTTGGGTAAACTCCACGAATTGGTAACATACAGGAAGGCCTGGAGTGCTGCAGTCCAAAGAGTCAGACAGGACTCAGCAAGGGAACTGAACTAAACTGAATTGAAAGAATAGCAGGGAGAGCTTTCATCAGTGACTAATGCAAAGAAATAGAGGAAAACAATAGAATGGGAAAGACTAGAGATCTCTTCAAGAAAATTAGAGATACCAAGGGAACATTTCATGCAAAGATCGGCACAAAAAAGGACAGAAATGGTATCGACCTAACAGAAGCAAAAGATATTAAGAAAAGGTTGCAAGAATACAGAAGGACTATACAAAAAAGATCTTCATGACCCAAATAACCATGATGGTGTGATCACTCACCTAGAACCAGACAACGTGGAATGTGAAGTCAAGTGGGTCTTAGGAAGCATCACTGCGAACAAAGCTAGTAGAGGTGATGGAATTCCAGTTGAGCTATTTCAAATGCTAAAACATGATGCTATGAAAGTGCTGCACCAAATATGCCAGCAAATTTGGAAAACTCAGCAGTGGCCACAGGAAGATGTCAGTTTTCATTTCAATCCCAAAGAAAGGTAATACCAAAGAATGATCAAACTACTGCACAATTGCACTCATCTCACACACTAGCAAAGTAATGGTCAAAATTCTGCAAGTTAGGCTTTAACAATATGTTAACCGTGAACTTACAGATGTTCAAGCTAATTTAGAAAAGGCAGAGGAACCAGAGATCAAATTGCCAACATCCGCTGGATAATCGAGAAAGCAAGAGAGTTCCAGAAAAACATCTACTTCTGCTTTATTGACTATGCCAATGCCTTTGATTGTATGGATCACAACAAACTGTGGAAAATTCTTACAAGATGGGAATACCAGACCACCTTAGCTGCCACCTGAGAAGTCTGTGCAGGTCAGGAAGCAACAGTTAGAACTGGATATGGAACAACAGACTGGTTCCAAATCGGGAAAACAGTACATCAAGATCGTATATTGTTACCCTGCTCATTTAACTTAATATGCAGAGTACATCATGTGAAATGCAGGCATGGATGAAGCACAAGCTGGAATCATGATTGCCAGGAGAAATATCAATAACCTCAGATATGCAGATGACACCATCCTTATAGCAGAAAGTGAAGAAGAACTAAAAAGGCTCTTGATGAAAGTGAAAGAGGAGAGTCAAAAAGCTGGTTTAAAACAACATTCAAAAAACGAAGTTCATGGCCTCCAGCCCCATCCCTTCATGGCAAATAGATGGGGAAACAATGGAAAAAGTGACAAACTGTATATCCTGGTCTCTCAAATCACTGCAGATGTTGACTGTAGTCATAAAATTAAAAGACACTTGCTCCTTGGAAGAAAAGCTATGACCAACTGCTGCTGCTGCCGCCGCTAAGTCGCTTCAGTTGTGTCCAACTCTGTGCGACCCCATAGACGGCAGCCCACCAGGTTCCCTTGTCCCTGGGATTCTCCAGGCAAGAACACTGGAGTGGGTTGCCATTTCCTTCTCCAATGCATGAAAGTGAGAAGTGAAAGTGAAGTCACTCAGTTGTGTCCAACTCCTAGCGACCCCATAGACAGCAGCCTACCAGGCTCCTCTGTCCTAGACAGTATATTAAAAAGCAGAGAAATTACTTTGCCAACAAATGTCCATCTAATCAAAGCTACGGTTTTTCCAGTAGTCATGTATGGATGTGTAAAGCCGAGTGCCGAAGAACTGATGCTTTTGAAATTGGTGTTGGGGAAGACTCTTGAGAGTCCATTGGACTGCAAGGAGATCCACCCAGTCCATCCTAAAGGAAATTGGTCTTGAATATTCATTGGAAGGACTGATGCTGAAGCTGAAACTCCAATACTTTGGCCATCTGATGGGAAGAACTGATTCAATGGAGAAGACCCTAATGCTGGGAAAGATTGAAGGTGGAGGATAAGGGGACGACAGAGGATGAGATGGCTGCATGGCATCACTGATTTGATGGACATGAGTTTGAGCAAGCTCAGGGAATTGGTGATGGACAGGAAAACCTAGCATGCTGCAGTCCATGGGGTTGCAAATAGTTGGACACAACTGAGCAACTGAACTGAACTGATGCAGTTTGTGGGATATTAGGTCTCCAAGTCCTAACAGCCTGGGAATTCCCCAATTGTTTTCATTGGAATTAAGGTGAAAATTGTAAAGATACTAATAACCTGATCAACTAAATAATCAAAATAAAATTCAAGAGGGCAAAATCTGGGTACAGTGATAGGTCATTGAGCCTGTTATTTAATAAATGCATGTTGAATGAATGAATGATGGGCAGATTAATAAACAGAAAGGAATAAAATTAATGGTAACAGCTTGTTAAATCTTTTTAAATGCAATAATTATTTTGATCTTACAGTGTTTAACATGCATTACCCTATTTAATTTTCATAAGAGATGAGGAAACCAAGGCGCAGATTTAGTAAGTGCCTTAAAGTTATAGAGATTTGATACTATTTCAGATTTGGCTTCAAAGGTGTCACACTGAACCCTATAAACACAAAAAAAGGTGAAGTAGAAAATTGGTGAAATTTTAAAAAAGGAAGAGTAGTTGTTTTGCAGACTAATATGGAAGTAACATCAAAGTGGTATGATTGATGATAAGTTATAATACATAAAATATCATACATTTGCTGTAATATTTTAAATGATATTGCAGTCTAGAAAATTGTCTAAAAGCCTAGGAAGTCTTCAAATGAAGAATATGAAATAATGACAAAGAAACTAAAATAAAACTATGAAAATATGATGTTCATTCAGACTTTTCTAAAAACTAGGAAATTTTAAAGAGTACCCTGAAATGTTAGAAACACTTACAAATAAAAATACATTTGGGGATCAACTGCAGATCTTCCGAGGAATCTGAAGGGCAATTTCTTCAATAATCATAGTAAAATCAATTATCAAAATAAAAAGCCCTAAAGCAATGTAGAAAATAAAGGGAAAGCATTATTCATAAAAATTTTTTTTTTTTTTATGAAAATGAGAGTTTCCTAGTATGGTCTTTGACCAGGTCAAAGTAGCAGCAAAAATGACTTCTCTTTCACAACACTGTCAGTGGTTTCTTCCGTTTTCAAGGATAGCCAAATTCAGTAAAGTTAAGGGAAAAAATAGAACAGATGAAAATAGAAAATATGAAATTCCATAAGGTTAGCTACATTTTCTAAAAACACATACGAATATATGATAACTAACATGTTCTAACAACTTACCATATGCTAGGAACCTGCTTAAGAAGCATTCTCTAATTTATTCACTAATTTATATATTATCCCAACAGAGTATATGACAGTAAGATTTATAAGAAGAAGGTGTCCAAGCCTGAACTCAATTCCAGATTCTGTCTCCAGAGCCCACATTTTAAATCTGTATGCCAAATATATAAATACTGCCTAAGATGCCAGTAGATTTATTTTACCTCTATTCTTGAAAGATATTTTCATCAGATATAGAACTGAGTTCATATTCTTTCAGTGAATTTCAGATGCTGCTTCACTGGTTTCTAGTCTCCATTATATCTGTTAAGACCATAATCATTCAAGTTGTTTTCCTTATATATGTTACTTCTTTCTGACTTTCAAGTTTTTCCTCCTAATCTTGGTTTCAACAGTTTGGTCATGATGTGCCTAGACACATACCTTCCTTTAAAGGACAGATCTAGACCAGGTTCCTATATTCTCCGTGAACACTTCCCTCTCTACGCCTGCTTCCTCTTCATCTGCTCTTTTAAAGAACTAACTGAAGTTGTCCTCTGTTTCTGATATGCAGCACAGCTGTCTTCCTTACCCCCTCCCACGCTTCCACTGCATTTACTTTTTTCTCTTTTTCCAAAATATCCCCTTTTGAGAAAGAGAAAAAATGCTTCCAAGGCTTCAAAAATTCCCAACTTCCCCCCACCCAAGAATATGACTTACAAATAGATTTGAATTAGGTACCTGCTTAACTGGGTTTCCCAGGTGGTGCAGTGGTAAAGAATCTGCCTGTCAATGCAGGAGACATGAGATGCAGGTTTGATCCCTAGGTCAGGAAGATCCCCTGGAGATGAAAATGGCAACCCACCCCAGTATTCTTGCCTGGAAAATTGCATGGACAGTGGAGTCTGGCGGGCCACAGTCCATGGGGTCACAGAGTTGGATACGACTGGGTGACTGAGCACACACACACACATCTAAGATGTTTACTATCTGAAATATCAAGTATTATACTCATCTTACTCACAAAACAGTCTGGGTTCTTATTCCATAAAAAAGTTCCAACAAAACAAACAAACCAAACTACCAACAATCCCTAGAAAGAAGCAAAGAGAAGGGCTTTGCCTCTGAAATTCACCAGTATTTACTTCATACATCTTTTAACATGTTTGATTGAGGCAAAAGCAAGCATTTCCCCATGTTGTTTATTGATTCCCTTGAATTCTTGTTGGTTTTTGGTAATTTTCTCAGATCATGATACATACAGTATGGCGTCACTGTGAAATGCTTGCTACAACGGTGTATACATGACAGCCATGCTTTTCTTATGTGAAAAACTGAAACATTTTTAGTATTTTAGTTATTTCTAACAAAATGAACTATTGTGATGTCCCTAAGGACAAATTTTTATCATATACTTTATACTTGATTCCTAAAAATTACTATAACTTTTTTTTTTTTTTTAATTTCTTTAGTTCATGCTGTGTTGGAGAAGGAAATGGCAACCCACTCCAGTGTTCTTGCCTGGAGAATCCCAGGGACGGGGGAGCCTGGTGGGTTGCCGTCTATAGGGTCGCACAGAGTTGGACACAACTGACGCTACTTAGTAGTAGTAGTAGTTCATGCTGTGTGGCTTATAGAATCTTAGTTCACCCACCAAGGATCAAACGCACACCCCTTGCAGTGGAACTGCAGAGTCTTAACTACCAGACTGCTAGGGAAACCCCTACACGATTTTTTTTTTTAATACATCTACTCTTACACTTTCCCCAACTAGTTTTTAAAAGTGCAAAAATTCCACTGGATTGGGCAAAGAGAAATGAACCTGTAATATATTAAGATATGCTTTGATATTTAAGGTGTGTCTGTCACTTGGCCAAGACATTATCTTGGAATGAATTACAATGGCTAACCTTCCGCCTGAAATTGGAGAAGGAAATACAAACAAGTTTTAACTTTTTCACCTGAGACAGGAAAGGAAACAGAAACTAGTTCAGGTTTGGTTATGAAATAAAATTAAGGAATGTGGTTATATTAACCCTTGGTATACCACAGAGAGTATTAGACTCAATTTTAGTTTTTGAGTTTTTTTCTTTGAGCAACTTTATTATAGGAATTGACATTTCAAATCTTATTCCTTCTTAGGAATCTTCCAAGGAACAAAAACAGATTCACATTTTAAAAAATAATTTATTTGTCTGCACAGGGTCTTAGTAGCAGGATGCAGGCTCTAGTTCCCTGACCGGGGATCAAACCCAGGCCCCCTGCATTGGGAGCGCAGAGTCTTAGCCACTGGACACCCAGGGAAGTCTCAAACTTAATTTTTTTAAATCAGAATAAAATTCACCCTATTTTGAAATTTCTGTATGGATCTATTTGAATCTTTCACAAATTGAAGATACATTAGGGTGATTTCTATAAATTGAAGATATTTTATGGTATCTTAGGGATCTTATTTTTCCTATATTTTGTTATTTTATCATCCTGTGAATTATTTAATCATTACTAATCAATTATTTTTAAAATTATATGGAAATGGAATGGAATCATCTAAAAAGATGATCTAGCAGTGAAATAAATTATCACTATTACATCATTCTTCAGTTTTCTTACTGTGTTGCCCATAGTATTATGTCTTTGAAAGTAAATATACAAGAAGCATAGAGACATTATTTTTCAGGGTTTTTTCTTTTTGGTGGTTTTCATTAAACATAGATGAGAGTTCTAAATTTTCCATTTTCTACCCATACAGGCAAAAAGAGGAAATTTGACAGAAGAGTTTCACAATTATCAGACAACTCAGAAAATAAATGTAAAGAGACGAATAGTATTATAGACCATGCTGCTGCTGCTAAGTCGCTTCAGTCGTGTCCGACTCTGTGCGACCCCATAGACGGCAGCCCACCAGGCTCCCCCGTCCCTGGGATTCTCCAGGCAAGAACACTGGAGTGGGTTGCCATTTCCTTCTCCAATGCATGAAAGTGAAAAGTGAAAGGGAAGTCGCTCAGTCGTATCCAACTCTTCGCGACCCCGTGGACTGCAGCCTACCAGGCTCCTCCGTCCATAGGATTTTCCAGGCAAGAGTATTGGAGTGGGGTGCCATTGCCTTCTCCGATTATAGACCATAGTGATAGTGAAATTCATTTTATAAGCAAAATCTCAGGCTATGAAATTTCAGATGATTCACATAGATATATTTTATCAAACTCAAAAATCAATGAGTGAACAATGCACTTTTAAGAATAAAAAGCAAATGTGGCATTCCCACCCAGTTTGTCATTCAACATGGAGGACTTCATCACAGAGTATTTTGCAAGAATAATTTGGAACATCCCATTTGGCTAACAGGATGTATGACAGTGTTCTTTCATCCTTTATGATGTTTGTACACTAAAAGTTACTTAATATAATTTGTAAGTGTACAAATGCTTAATGCAGATATATACACAAAGAAAATAGGAAGTGATGATGAAGAAATTAAAATTTTATTGGCCTTCATTCTAATTGGTGTTTAAAAACATAAAACTGAAAATGTTTGACAATTATGAAGGAAAGAGAATGGTTGCTTTTTTAAAAACTAGATTATGAATGTCAATGTTTGTAATGTCGTTGCATTTGGATGATACAAGTGCAAGATAAAAGCCAGAAGTAATGATATGCTAGAAGCTACTATTAAAGATGCATATGAAATCTGGGATCTTTATTTTAAAAATGGATAGTTCCAGGACCACACATAAAAGTCAATGAGCAACTAGTTACTTTCAAAGGACATGACCTATTTCAGGAAAATATGAAATAAAAACTTGAGTTTACTATGTGTTATTATAATTTCTAGTAATGTTGTTCTCTATCCCTTTATTGTTACTTCTCAAGATTACTCCTAAATTACTCCAAAAAATATATATATATATAACATGATGATAAATGCCAATGACTACTTTTCATGACATAACAGTTAGATTAATATGTAACTCCTTTATCAACATTAGACAAAAGGATGATTGCTCTAGAGATCACTTAAATTTTTTATGGGTAATTAGAACACAGCCTGGCTAGCAAATACATGCCTTTAGTTATCAGTCAGAAAAAAAATTGTAAACTGGCTTTATTATATGTTGTTGCACACTAAAAACATATGTGGATGAATTTTCTTTTAAGAAAATTGTCGAACTAGAGAAAAACCATGCAACATACTTAGAAAGTAATCTGGCTTTAACAGATGCTTAAATGTTTAATAATATCGATCACAGCTGTTGTTTGTCTAAATAAAGTTGGCCCTCTGTATCTGAAGTTTCCACATCTGGGGATTCAACCAACTGATGGATCCAGGCTGGCTGACTACGCAGATGTGGAATGCAGATAGGGCAGGCCAACTCTGTTGTTGTTCAGTTGCTCAGTCTTGTCTGACTCTTCACAACCCCGTGGACTGCAACACACCAGGCTTCCCTGTCCTTCACCATCTCCTGGAGCTTGCTTAAACTCATGTCCACAAAGTTGGTGATGCCATCCAACCATCTCATCCTCTGTCGTCCCCTTCTCCTCCCGCCTTCAGTCTTTCCCAACATCAGGGTCTTTTCCAATGAGTCAGCTCTTCACATCAGGTGGCCAAAGTATTGGAGCTTCAGCTTCAACAGGAGTCCTTCCAATGAATATTCAGGACCAATTTCCTTTAGGACTGAGTGTTTGATATCCTTTCTTTTAGGATGGACTGGTTGGATCTCCTTGCAGTCCAAGGGACTCTCAAGAGTCTTCCCCAACACCACAGTTCAAAAGCATCAATTCTTCGGTACTCAGCCTTCCTTATGGTCCAACTCTCACATCGATACATGACTACTGGAGAAACCATAGCTTTGACTAGATGGACCTTTGTTGGCAAAGTAATGTCTCTGCTTTTTAGTATGTTGTCTGGGTTGGTCATAGCTTTTCTTCCAAGGAGCAGGCGTCTTTTAATTTCATGGCTGCAGTCACCACCTGCAGTGACTTTGGAGCCCAAGAAATAGTCTGTCACTGTTTCCCCATCTATTTGCCATGAAGTGATGGGTCTGGAGGCCATGAACTTCATTTTTTGAATGTTGTTTTAAGCCAGTTTTTCACTCTCCTCTTTCACTTTCATCAAGAGGCTCTTTAGTTCCTCTTTGCTTTCTGCCATAAGAGTGGTATCATCTGCATATCTCAGATTATTGATATTTCTCCTGGCAATCTTAATTCCAGCTTGTGTTTCATTCAGCCTGGCATTTCACATGATGTACTCTGCCAACTATACCATGCCATTATTATACGAGGGATTTCAGCATCCATTGATTTTGGTATCTTTGGGATCCTGGAAACAAATCCAACACCTAAAGGATATAGAGACAACTGTATATGTATAAAAAGTACATAGTATAAGCCTATGAGGGTCAAAAATCTGGGCTAGACTATTCACTAGCTAGGACCTTGGGCAATTTATTTATTTGAACTTTAATTTCTTTATATGTAAAATAAGGATAATGTGTATGTTGCAGGGTTTTTGTGAAAAATGAATCCAAAATGTGACAAACCTAAAACAATGTCTGTACTGAGTAGGTCCTTAACAAATGATACTTCTTCCTTACAAAAAACTATGATGGAATTTGGTTCTTTAGTCCCTTATTAATTTTAACTGTGCTTAGTGATTTTTCTCCTGGTCTTTGTTAATTGCAATCCCTACAATTTCCCTTCAATCATTAACCAACTAAACTTATTCCATTCATCCATATACACTGATCACTTACTATGTGACAGGCAATTTTAAAGCTCTCCTTGCTCTTTAATAATAATGTAACTGTTAAAACCATAACAACGGTTTCATTACTTATTTTTGTCTATATTTTTAAATAGTCTTAGTATTACTGTCTGTATTCTTAGACACACATTTCTGTATGCTAGAATAACGGGTCTATGAAAGATGTGGTATGTACCTCATTTTTACAGCACCCTAATGAGGATCATCATATAGCAAGTTCTTAATAAATACTTTAAATGAAGATGAAGGTGTATTGTCATAACAACATGTGTATTTCATAATGATAATTTTCAGTTTATGTGACTAAGGAAAAGAGGATCTGAAATTACAGTAAAAGTGAAACAATGAAAGGGCTGGGAAGAAAAACAGAAAGCAAACACACTGACAAAATAATTATCATGTGGATTCCACCAATACTTAAGAATATCATAATGCTTTATGTAGTATGGCTTTAATACATTACCAAAAGAATTTCTCGATGTAATGAAAAGAGGCTAAAAGTTAAAGACTCAAAACCTTGGGGAGAAAAACAGAAGGAAAATGTATATATGCAGGGACTAGACAGTAATATTCCGGTTTATCTATTATAGATGTATACTACATATTTTTTTTCACTTTCTAAATTTTTTTAAAATTGAAGGGTAATTGCTTTACAATGTTGTGCTGGTTTCTACCATACATCAATATGAATCAGCCATAGGTATACATATGTCCCCCTGCTATTAAACCTCCAACCCCACCCCACTCCTCTAGGTCATCACAGAGCACCAGGTTGAGCTCCCTGCGCTATAGGGCAAATTCCAACTGGCTCTC
This sequence comes from Oryx dammah, assembly GCF_014754425.2. Classification (NCBI taxonomy): domain Eukaryota; kingdom Metazoa; phylum Chordata; class Mammalia; order Artiodactyla; family Bovidae; genus Oryx; species Oryx dammah. Next base: position 93,818,373 of record NW_024070210.1, read on the forward strand.
TCTTTTACATAAGGTCATATCGATGCTTCATGCTACTCTCTCAGTTCAGCCCACCCACTCCTTCCCCTGCTGTGTCCAAAAGTCTGTTCTTGATGTCTGCGTCTCTCACTGCTGCCCTGCAAACAGGTTCACTGGTACCATTTTTCTAAATTCCATATATATGTCTTAATATATGATATTTGTTTTTCTCTTTCTGACTTATTCACTCTGTATAAGAACCTCTAGGATAATCTGCTTCACTAGAACTGACTCAAATTCATTCTCTCATTTCTTTTTATGGCTAAGTAATTTTCACTGTATACATGTAACACAACTTCTTTATCCATTTATCTGTCAATGGGCATTTAGGTTGCTTCCATCTCCTGGCTAGTATAAATAGAGCTGCAGTGAACACTGGAGTATATGTGTATTTTAGAATTGTGGTTTTCTCAGGGTATATGCTACAAACACTACTTTTGAGACTAAAGGATTACTTACTGTTATAGTGAGACCTATTAAATACCAACTACCTCTGATACGTTTTTAACCTTACAAAACCAAACATATAAACAAAAGATAATAAAATACAATTTTAATTTTATTCAACAGTAAGAAAGAATATTTCTGCTTGGAACATGCCTGGCTTGGCTCTCCTCTATACAATAGGAAACAGGATAAAAGGGTGGCCTACAGGACATGGAACAACAGACTGGTTCCAAATAGGAAAAGGAGTACGTCAAGGCTGTATATTGTCACCCTGCTTATTTAACTTCTATGCAGAGTACATCATGAGAAACGCTAGATTGGAAGAAACATAAGCTGGAATCAAGACTGCCGGGAGAAATATCAATAACCTCAGATATGCAGATGATACCACCCTTATGGCAGAAAGTGAAGAGGAACTAAAAAAGCCTCTTGATGAAAGTGAAAGAGGAGAGTAAAAAAGTTGGCTTAAAGCTCAACAATCAGAAAAAAGAAGATCATGGCATCCGGCCCCATCACTTCATGGGAAATAGATGGGGAAACAGTGGAAACAGTGTCAGACTTTATTTTTTGGGCTCCAAAATCACTGCAGACAGTGACTGCAGCCATGAAATTAAGACACTTACTCCTTGGAAGAAAAGTTATGACCAACCTAGATAGCATATTCAAAAGCAGAGATATTACTTTGCCGACTAAGGTCCGTCTAGTCAAGGCTATGGTTTTTCCAGTGGTCATGTATGGATGTGAGAGTTGGACTGTGAAGAAGGCTGAGCACCAAAGAATTGATGTGTTTGAACTGTGGTGTTGGAGAAGACTCTTGAGAGTCCCTTGGACTGCAAGGAGATCCAACCAGTCCATTCTGAAGGAGATCAGCCCTGGGATTTCTTTGGAAGGAATGATGCTAAAGCTGAAACTCCAGTTCTTTGGCCACCTCATGCAAAGAGTTGACTCATTGGAAAAGACTCTGATGCTGGGAGGGATTGGGGACAGGAGAAGAAGGGGATGACAGAGGATGAGATGGCTGGATGGCATCACTGACTCGATGGATGTGAGTCTGAGTGAACTCTAGGAGTTGGTGATGGACAGGGAGGCCTGGCGTGCTGCGATTCACAGGGTCGCAAAGAGTTGGACACGAGTGAGCGACTGAACTGAACATGTTCTTTGAAATTCTGTTTCTGAAATCAGTCTTATTGATGAATGTTAGAACTTTCCATGGGATATGACATATTTTTAAGCAGCTGTATGCAATGTATTACCAACAGGTACCTTTCCCTTACTCAAATAAAGTTGTCTTTGGAGAGTTACATGGTAAAATATCAGCATATAAGTGAGTCTAAGATATATATGCAAGTCACCTTAAGAATCAGAGTAACAGGTGAGTCCTAGCAGTATGAGCATAATAATAATAATTGATGTCAATAAAACAAAAGTCTTTCAATCCAAATGGAGTGTGAGTAGTTAGAAAGAGAACAAAGAAAAAGAAAGTAAGGTAAATATTGACAATGCCTAGTTAGATATCTATCATTTTCATCATAACAGGGAAAACCCAAGTAAGTGCTCCTAATCATTTAGAATCACAATTGAGGAAAATAAAAATATGAGACTGGGATATAGTAAAAGGACATCAAGTCTATATTTGAAACCAAGAAATGAAGAGCAGTTGCAGGGCCTGGAAAAATGGTGAGACTATTAGGGACTCTTGAGAAAAAGAATCAAAGTAAGTGGGAAAAAGAATCTAAGTAAGTAATTAAGAATAGGTAGAGCATAATCCCTATGCCCATGAATCAATGAAAATAGGATGGAAGGCATGTTATGAAGGTTCTATTATAGCTCATTTTCCTCCTAGCTTCTCATTATTTCTCACTTACTCCCTCCTTTGCTTTTCCCATAACTACTGCCAATGACTTTTACAGTAGAGGAGGGACAGAAGAGGAAAAATAATAGCAGGCAATAGCAGTGCGCAACACATATAAACAACAGTAATACAAAGGAAGGGGAGGAATGAGGAGAAAGAAAATAGTACCAGCATAAACAGGAAGGAGAGAAATTCTGCGGCTGTCTGCCAGTGAGGACCATTCACGTATAAAGAATGCACATAAATTCAACAGATTAATTACAAGGCTCCTTTTTTCTTCCAGGTTGTTTTCAACTTACTATTTTTAAATTTCTATTGGAGTATAGTTGCTTTACAGTGTTGTGTTAGTTTCCACTGTACAGCAAAATAAATCAGTCATACTTATCCATATATCCCCTTCCTTTTGGACTTCCCTCCCATTCAGGTCACCACAGTGCATTAAGTAGTTCCCTGGGCTACACAGTAGGTTCTCATTAATTACCTATTTTACACATAGTATCAGTACTGTATATGTGTCAATCCCAATCTCCCAGTTGCTCCGACCCCTCTACAAGGCTCCTTTTATTCAACTAGATTTTATGATCAGCTTTTGGAATTTTTCTCAGTAACTGGAAAATTTGTTTTACTATTTATGCTAATTCATAGACTAGTACACTTGGGTTACTTACACTGGATATGACTGACTATATCTGTAAAGATCTAAGTCTAACAGAAAATTACTAATGGGGGAGATATGTATGCCAGATGCTGACTACAGGCAGGTAAAATACAACCATTTTTTGGTACCAACTCAAAAGCTTAAGATACACAGGGAGAGAATGAAACTAGAACACTTTCTAACACCATACACAAAAATAAACTCAAAATGGATTAAAGATCTAAATGTAAGAAAGAAACTATAAAACTCCTAGAGGAGAACATAGGCAAAACACTCCGACATAAATCACAGCAGGATCCTCTATGACCCACCTCCCAGAATACTACAAATAAAAGCAAAAATAAACAAATGGGACCTAATTAAACTTAAAAGCTCTGCACAACAAAGGAAACTATAAGCAAGGTGAAAAGACAGTGTTCGGAATGGGAAAAAATAATAGCAAATGAAGCAACTGACAAACAGCTAATCTCAAAAATATACAAGCAACTCCTGCAGCTCAATTCTGGAAAAATAAACGACCCAATCAAAAAAATGGGCCAAAGAACTAAACAGACATTTCTCCAAAGAAGACATACAGATGGCTAACAAACACATGAAAAGATGCTCAACATCACTCATTATTAGAGAAATGCAAATCAAAACCACAGTGAGGTACCACTTCACACCAGTCAGAATGTCTGCGATCCAAAAATCTGCAAGCAATAAATGCTGGAGAGGGTGTGGTGAGAAGGGAACCCTCCTACACTGTTGGTGGGAATGCAAACTAGCACAGCCACTATGGAGAACAGTGTGGAGATTCCTTAAAAAACTGGAAACAGAACTGCCTTATGACCCAGCAATCCCACTGCTGGGCATACACACTGAGGAAACCAGAATAGAAAGAGACACATGTACCCCAATGTTCATTGCAGCACTGTTTATAATAGCCAGGACATGGAAGCAACCTAGATGTCCATCAGCAGATGAATGGATAAGAAAGCTGTGGTACATATACACAATGGAGTATTACTCAGCCATTAAAAAGAATACATTTGAATCAGTTCTAATGAGGTGGATGAAACTGGAGCCTATTATACAGAGTGAAGTAAGCCAGAAAGAAAAACACCAATACAGTATACTAATGCATATATATGGAATTTAGAAAGATGGTAACAATAACCCTGTATGCCAGACAACAAAAAAGACACAGATGTATAGAACAGTCTTTTGGACTCTGTGGGAGAGGGAGAGGGTGGGATGATTTGGGAGAATGGCTTTGAAACATGTATAATATCATATAGGAAACGAATCACCAGTCTAGGTTCGATGCAGGATACAGGATGCTTGGGGCTGGTGCACTGGGATGACCCAGAGGGATGGGATGGGGGGAGAAGAGGGGGAGGGGTTTAGGATTGCGAACATGTGTACACCTGTGGTGGATTCATGTTGATATATGGCAAAACCAATACAATATTGTAAAGTAAAAAAAAAAATAAAAAACAAAAAAATAAAAGTAAACCTCTTGAAAAAAAAAGATACACGGAGGCAATGCCATGAATAGTTTTACATTCACTTTACACACGTTTGTATACCACTCCCTTTTTTGAATACAGTCACAAAGATATTACAAAAGAATTCTGTACAAGATCACAAAAGATGAATGCATGCAAGTTTCTTACAGCCCCTAATATTTCTGAAACTAGTGTTTACATTGTCAGGAGTGGATATAGATGCATTCACCACATTTCACATAAATGAATATCTACTTTGATATACTTAGGAAAAACAACATTTTACAAATGCATATAACACCACAACAACTGGGATATACAAAGCAATAAAAAGAGACTGGTTATACTGATGCCATTTATTAAGTTAGCATTTACTTAATACACACCACAGTCAAAATGGTTATTAAGGATGAAGACCTAGGACTCACACTCAGGGACTGTCTGCTTGTTCACTCTGAACTCAGGGAGAACCACCATAGTGGCAGAAACTATATGATTCTTTAACAGGCCTGACAGGAACACTAAGGCTAACAGGCTAATATAATTTATGAGCAGTCAAAACAGGGAAAGTGGGAAACAAAAGCATTCAAAGGGCAAGTAGCACAGGTTAAACCGGAAAAGGTTTGCGGAAGAGTTGTTAAATCTTTTAGACTTCTGAACTTTAGGGCACATGCTGAACGTCACACAGTTATAAGTTAAAAGAAAAGGAGATCTACCAGTTTATAATATTGCTAATGTGACAAGACTCATAAAACAATTAATGTGATAACTTGATGGAAAGAGATCAGCAAACAAAGACAATCCTTTTTTCTTTAAAATTCCAAACCACCATTGTTTTAACTAAAAAGACCTGGGGCAAGTGGCCTAAGGATTAGAAAATACATTAGAGAATAGGATTTATCACTGTCAAATCCTAGGAGTAAAAGGTACCTTCTTTTTACTTACAAAATACTAACTCTACTCATATGTATATCTTTCTTACCTTGTTTTCGGTTATAAACTCCTTGAATGCAGACCTACACAATCCCCTTCCTTTTTTTTTAAAATTTATAACTTTTTTAAAATTACTCATAGTAGTCAGCATAATAGCTTACATATCAGATACTTGCTGAATTAAACTATTAACTGAAAAGATAAGGTAAAATACATTAACTAATTATATTGACTGCCTTCTAAGCACTATTTTGGGGACTAATATTTGAAAAAAGTGGATAAAAAATTTTACACTCATATTTTTAGTAGAAGAAAAAATAATATATACAGTCTAATACAGTCATTTAACCATTGATCATGTTATTCCTTTTAAAAGAATATTTGTGATTTGACAATTAGATTTTCATATACGTTACATAATTCTTTCCCCTCAGAATGCCCCCTTTCCCACTCCTACAGTTATAAACAGATTATAATGCAAATTATATACATTAAACATGCCTATTGTTTCTAGTTGGCCTCCAACTCCCAACATACCACAGAAGGGGCAGGCATATTCCATACTTTTGGGAAGAGCTAATTACAGTGCTGGCTGGCTAACTACCTGTCTGAAGAATTTAAACTTACAGACACTGAGTGAAAGTGAAAGTCGCTCAGTCTTGTGCGACTCTTTGGGACCCCATGCACTATACAGTCCATGGAATTCTCCAGACCAGAATACTGGAATGGGTAGCCTCTCCCTTCTCCAGGGGAATCTTTCCAAACTAGGGGTCGAACCCAGGTC
>NW_024070210.1:93824564-94057440 GCF_014754425.2 Oryx dammah
GAAGCCCAAGAATACTGGAGTGGGTAGCCTATCCCTTCTCCAGGGGATCCTCCCAACCCAGGAACGAACCAGGGTCTCCTGCATTGCAGGCGGATTCTTTACTGACATCGAGAGGGCCTGGAAACTGATAGGTAGTTAAAACAAGTTGGACAACATGCAAAACGAGATATGAAGACACAAATAAACTGAGATTGAGAAGACAAGAACACAGAGATGAGAGATACCATGAGGCCCCACAGATGAACAGAAAAACACCCAGACTGCATTTTCCAAGGACTGAAATATGCATACAAGGCCCAGCTGAGGAGTCAGAGATCTCTAAAATAACATCTCTTCTTTGAGCTACCCAAAATACATTTCAGATCCCTTCAGTCAAAGAGCCTTGATAAAACCATGTAATTTACTCAGTACAGTACTGAAAGTGAAAAGCAGAACGGGTTTATGGGTACAGAATTGTGTTGTTTACCCTCATGATCACATGGCTAACTAGGACCTGTGACTCACTGACACTGCTCGACAGCACAAGAGAGTATCATATTGCACACTGCTAGCCTGGGAAAAGATAAAAAATAAAGTCGAAAAATCCTAAGTTAAATCATTCTAAGTAGGGGACTATATGTATGTTTTTATATTCTAAAAATTATAAATAGTCCTCATAGGGAGGAAAAAAGAAGGGGAAATGCTTTAAAAAGCAAGTACAGACCTCCCTCAGTATCCACAGGGGATTGGTTACAGGGCTCTTTGCGGATACCAAAATCCATGAGTATTCAGGCCCTTTATGTTAAATTGTGTGGTATCTGCATATAACCTGTGCATAGCCTCCTGTATACTTTAAATAATCTCTAAGCTACTTATAACACCTAATATGATATACAAATAGCTCATGTAAATGACATATAAATATCATGTAAATTATATATAAATAGCTGCTGGTGGGCAGCAAATTCAACCTTTGCTTTTTGGAACTTTCTGGAATTTTTTTCCTGAATATTTGTGACCTAAGGTTGGTTGAATCCAAGGATGTGGAATCCATAGACAGGGAAGGCCGATCGCACCATATCTCACTGCTTCAAGAGCACATCTTTTTTTCATATTTTAACTTTTCAAAACTTGGGATGTTTCATACAATCCTTGTCAGTGAGACAGCAGTTATGACATAACTGTCATTATCTGAGCATCAGAATGTGAGTAGGGGTCGGCAGCTTGGGGAAAATAACTCTGAAGACATGATGGGGCATTCTTAAGAAATGCTGTAATCATCAATTCTCCTTATGTTAAAGAGGGAAATGTACGGAAAAACAGGGACATTAACAACTCTAAGTTGAAAATTAACTTAGAACACTGTATGTAGAGATTAATCTTTAATTAAATGGTTTATAATTAAACCATTTCTTCTATTATAAAAGTGATACACAGGCACACACACACTCACATGACATACTTTTTTTCATACCAAAGGGTACAAAGAGGAAATTCAAGTGGTCCATAATTTCATTACCCAGATTATTGCTTATATGCTGTATTTTGTTCCCTTGTACTTTAGTTTTTAGACTGTTGCTATTCATAGATCATTACCTCTAATTCACGGATTAGTAATTCTTAAGTTTTAAAAATCACGTTTTGTATGTAAATCCCCAGTTTTTAACTGATTATGTTTCAGTTGGGAACAGTATTATAAAGATTACCAGGAACAGTTAAATTCCCAGGTTAGCTAAAAAAGACTATTTAACTCAAAATGTATCTTTTGATACATTTAATAATAAACACTGTGGGAATACAGAACCTGTAAGCACTGTTATAGACTAAATGTGTTCCCTTCAATTCATATTTTGAGGACCTAACTCTCAATGTGATTGTATTTGGAGACAGGGCCTATTAAAAGATAATTTTGTTTGTTGTTGTTTAGTCACTAAGTCATGCCTGACTCTTCTGCAATCCCATGGACTGTAGCCCACCAGGGTTCTCTGTCCATGGGATCTTCCAGGCAAGAATACTGGAATGGGTTGCCATTTCCTTCTCCAGGGGATCCTCCTCGATCAGGGATGGAACCTGAGTCTCCTGCATTGGCAGGCAGATTATTTACTGCTAAGCCATGAGGGAAGCACTATAATTAAGGATAAATGAAGCCTACCAGACAACCTGACCTGCCTCTTGAGAAATCTGTATACAGGTCAGGAAGCAACATTTAGAACTGGACACGGAACAACAGACTAGTTCCAAATAGGAAAAGGAGTACGTCAAGGCTGTATATTGTTACCCTGCTTATTTAACTTCTATGCAGAGTACATCATGAGAAACGCTGGACTGGAAGAAACACAAGCTGGAATCGAGATTGCCAGGAGAAATATCAATAACCTCAGATATGCAGATGACACCACCCTTATGGCAGAAAGTGAAGAGGAACTAAAAAGCCTCTTGACGAAAGTGAAAGAGAGTGAAAAAGTTGGCTTAAAGCTCAACATTCAGAAAACAAAGGCCATGGCATCCGGTCCCATCACTTCATGGGAAATAGATGGGGAAACAGTGGAAACAGTGTCAGACTTTATTTTGGGGGCTCCAAAATCACTGCAGATGGTGACTGTAGCCATGAAATTAAAAGACGCTTACTCCTTGGAAGAAAAGTTATGACCAACCTAGAGAGCATATTCAAAAGCAGAGACATTACTTTGCTGACTAAGGTCCGTCTAGTCAAGGCTATGGTTTTTCCAGTAGTCATGTATGGATGTGAGAGTTGGACTGTGAAGAAGGCTGAGCGCCGAAGAATTGATGCTTTTGAACTGTGGTGTTGGAGAAGACTCTTGAGAGTCCCTTGGACTGCAAGGAGATCCAACCAGTCCATTCTGAAGGAGATCGGCCCCGGGATTTCTTTGGAAGGAATGATGCTAAAGCTGAAGCTCCAGTACTTTGGCCACCTCATGCGAAGAGTTGACTCACTGGAAAAGACTCTGATGCTGGGAGGGATTGGGGGCAGGAGGAGAAGGGGACGACAGAGGATGAGATGGCTGGATGGCATCACTGACTCGATGGGCGTGAGTCTGAGTGAACTCTGGGAGTTGGTGATGGACAGGGAGGCCTGGTGTGCTGCGATTCATGGGGTCGCAAAGAGTCGGACACGACTGAGCAACTGAACTGAACTGAACCGAACAAGACCAGAGCCACCTAGCATGTTGTGTTCTGTTATGGCAGGCTGAGTGGACTAATGAAGGCTCTTTATAACATCATTTTTAAATATTAGACAATGACCTCAGTTTCAACTTGGGACATCCTCTGCTACTATAATTCCAGCATCAAGAAGACATATTTACTTCTAGACCCCTACCTTGTGATTAGTAAAACCGCTAGGTGTTTGGTTTTTGTGTCATTCCAATGGGAGAGGGAGGCAGGGATGAAGGCTTTGGGATTGGAGTTTTGTAGACAGAAAAAGGTGGGAGAATGAAGCAAGGTGAAGATGGCGAGAAAGAAGAATTCTAGTGGGATGACAGGGCTTCCCAGATGGGTCAGTGCTAGAGAATCACCTGCCAGTGCAGAAGACGCAAGAGATGCTGGTTTGAACAACAACTATTCTCTTTGATGTTGTATGATCTTTGGAAAGTTATTTAAAATCTCTGGGTTCAGTGTCTTCATGTGAAGACATACTAGAAATAGAAAATAATTATATTAGAAATAGAAAATAATTACATTAGAAATAGAAATAATTATATTAGAAATAGAAATAATATAGTGTTTCTATATTAGAAAAAGAAGTAATATATTATTTCTATATTATAAACAATAATGGAAATAGAAGAGCAATAGTAAATTCTACATTAGGGTTAAGTAAGACAGCATAGATGTAAGGGCTGGGTAAGTGAAAAGATATTCAAAACCATTAACTGAATTAAGAGCACAGTTGCTCTGATATACTCATCTACCGAATATATTATTTACACAATTCTTCCCATCTTTAGGGGTCTCCTGAATCAAAGAAAATGGTACAACCTTTAAAATCAGATCTGTTTTCAAATCCTAACTCCAATACTTAGTAGCTATTTGGCACTGGGTAAGTTACTTGGCAGCACTGAGCTTCAGTTTCATTATCCTTAAGATGAAGCCAACCAATGCTCACATTATGTGGTTTCTAAGGAGTAAGTTAGATCAGGTATATAAAGTATCTAACCAAGGCTAAGAACTAATATTGCAAAGATGTCATTTGCTTCACAAATTAAGTGCATTCTTAATCCAAATTCCAATAGACTGTTTCATGTAATTTGACAAAACGTTCTAAAATTCACCTGGAAGAGAAGATATATAAAAATATCCAAACGAGAAAGAACATTAGGAGTTTTGTTATTATATATATGAAAATAGAATAAAGTTAAATAATTAAAACAGTATGGTAATAGCACAGCTATAGACAAATAGATCAACAAAAATGAATGAAGTCCAGAAACAGACCTAGATACAATATATGGAGATTTTGCATATCATGTAAATATAAGGGTAAGAAAAACTATTAAATAAAACAGTGGACCAAGTGGTTGTTCTTAAAACAGGTGAATTCAAGTTTAAAAGTTAAAAAAAAAAAACTACTCTAAGAGACAATATAGAATATTGATAAAGTTGAGGACGGTTCTAAGTAAGAGAGAAAACTCAGAAGCTATCATTCTCACAACAGAATAAAGAGAAAGCTTGTATATTTCATTCTTGTATTGCAGTTTCTTACCATTAACAGAAGAGAATCCCAACTTCTAGAAAGGTATTCTGATCAGTGTACAAAAATCCTTCTGTACTTAAAAACATTTAAAAAATAGTCGTGTAAGTACAGAGACACACACAAAGAAGCTTTTATAAAAAGGCAATTTCTCTCATTAACTCTAAATACAATTAAACAATTCCCTACTGATTAAGTGGGTAACTTGGTGATGTAAGCATTGGTGCTTACAACCACACAACTTAGAAATTCATAAAAAACAACAGAAGGTTCAATTTAAAAATAAATATATACGATGTTCTCATGAATCTGTTGATAAATTGCATTATGAAGTGGATTTTTCAACATTTCATAATCATTTCCTTGAGACTTATGACATTTTAAAACCTAGAGTTAAAAGAATCAGAGATAGGAAGTCAACTATATTAGGTAATTGAAAGGCAAAGCAAAATTTGCCACATTTGACACTCTAAAGGTGAAGTGAAAGTGGCTCAGTGGTGTGCAACTCTTTGTAACCCAGGAATTCTCCAGGCCAGAATACTGGAGTGGGTAGCCTTTCCCTTCTCCAGGGAATCTTCCCAACCTAAGGATAGAAGCCAGGTCTCCCCCACTGTAGGCAGATTCTTCACCAGCTGAGCCACCAGGGAAGCCCAAGAATAATGGAGTGGGTAGCCTATCCTTTCTCCAGGGGATCTTCCCTACCCAGGAATGGAACCGGGGTCTCCTGCATTGCAGGTGGATTCTTTACCAGCTGAGCTGCTGCTGATGCTGTTGCTGCTGCTAAGTCGCTTCAGTCGTGTAGGACTCTGTGCGACCCCATAAAGTGAAAGTGAAGTCGCTCAGTCGTGTCCGACTCTTTGCGACCCCATAGACAGGGATATAATTTAGTAATTCAATAAAGAGGGAAAATGTGCTAAGTGAATTTTTCTATTTTTCTGTTTTGAATGACAAAATTGGGATTATCTCTTAATTAACTTGTTGCAAAAGTATTTTCAAAAGCTTATCTCAAAGTTTTATTCATCTGAATGGTTTCAATTATGCATTTTCACTTGATTTCACAACAGAAAAATAATTTGAAACTGATTTACAACAGATTCAGCATTTTGTGTCAATCTAGGAAAACAAAACCCTTTCTATCATTCCTTTTTTTTCCTGACGATTCCAGTAAGTTGACCTCTATGGCGACTAGAGTCTTCTGGCCACTGTGCCTTTTCCCACAGATTCAAAATTTCACTTCTATCCTCCTGTCACCTGCAGTAAACAGGTATTCTTGCTAAGGTTTAATAAGGAATTGTACTGCTGGCAATTATTAGGAAGTTGACAAGATGGAAAAGAAGCAAACAAGATGAAAGAATTGATGCTACAAAGTTAACGATCTCCCCATAAAAATTATCTTAATAATATATGCAAAAAAGCAAAACGAAATCTGTTAGATCTTCTCTCAGTCTTTCCACCAATTCAATTTTAGTCTTCAGGCAAAGCCAACCTCCTACTGCTTAACCCGTTTTTACTCAATAAGATGATTGCACTTTCATCTCTGTTATGCAAGGAAGTGGCCACGAAGCATGTGGAATCCTAGCTCCCCGACCAAGGATCGAAACTGCACCCCAGCATTGTTAGGCGCAGTCCCAATCACTGGACAATGAGGGAAGTCTCATCTAATCTTTCTCACCTTACATTCTTATTTTCCTTTAAAAACTCTTCAACGTCATTTATTCTCCGACATCTCCAAAAGTACTTTCCACAATTAAAAACTTTGTAAATCTAACAAAGAAAAGTTCTTGCTCCGGTGAGAAGGGACTAAAAATTCTCCCTTCTAAACTGGGAAACCTCAGGTGAAGTCTAACTTCTAAAGAGCGAGACGGAAGATCTTCGAAATTTGCAGAGGTGGTTTGACGGAAAGAAATGCCCTTGTCATTAGAGAGGTCGCAACCCCCCCGGCCCGTGGTTGAGGCAGAAAAGCCCGGTATGCTTTTGCCCAGGCAAGCGGCAAGATGCTAACCGGCTTTTGGGAAACGGCCACGGAGGGCAGGCCCGGGCATCTCCCGCAGCTGTCTCACGTCCCGGTCCACAAGCCCGGCGGGTTCGTCATAAACACGCTAGACACAGATAGGAGCGTAGCACAGGGGACGAGTCACGCAACTATCAAACGAAGCCCACCCTCCCTCTCACGGTCCCCAAGGCGACCAGCCTTCCCGGCGCGGACCACTCACCAGTTGCCTCGGGACCGCGACTACAACTCCCAGGAGGCTGCGCGGCGCACGGAGCAGCGTCCTTCCCAGAATGCAGCACAGCGGGGTCCCCATCCCGCCTTCTGCTTTCTCCGCTCCTCCTACTTTCCTACCCGGCGTCACCCGGGAAGGCCGGAGGTAGGTTGCGGGAGGGAACTCCGAGCCTCGGCGTGACGCGTCAGACGTTGGGAGGGGGACGGGGCGGGGAGCAGGGGGAGAATGGGAGGACGAAAGGGAGGGAAGAGGGGAGGGAGGGTAAATAGTGGGCTAGGCAGGAAGATGGCGGCCTAGCGGAGGTGTGAGTGGACCTGGGTCTCTGCAGCTGGGTTTTCCCTCTTCCCGTCTTCCTCCTCTTTTCCTCTCCCCCGAGGTTGGCATCGAGGGGGCCAAATTTGGGCGGCGGCGCCGGGCGCAGCGCAGGGGTCACGGCGACGGCGACGGCTGACGGCTGGAAGGGCAGGCTTCCTTCGCCCCTCGACCTCCTTCCCCGGTCCGCTCGGTGTCAGGCGCGGCGGCGGCGGCGGCGGCGGCGCGGCGGGCGGACTCCATCCCTCCTCCCGCTCTCTCCTGCACCGGAGCGGGCACTCCTTCCTTCGCCAACCCCCGACCCTTCACCCCGGGGACTGGGCGCCTCCACCGGCGCAGCTCAGGGAGCGGGGGCCGGTCTCCTGCTCGGCTGTCGCGCCTCCATGTCGGATAACCAGAGCTGGAACTCGTCGGGCTCGGAGGAGGATCCGGAGACGGAGTCCGGGCCGCCGGTGGAGCGCTGCGGAGTCCTCAGCAAGGTGAGCAGCCCGCGAGGCTGAGGGGCCCCCTGCCCGGACTCACCTGCCGCGAGGCGAGCAGCTGAGGGCACGGGGTGGGGCTGGCAGCGAGAACACGGATTGTCCCGGGGCGGGGGCTGCGGAATGGGCCCGGGGTGTGGGGCCGAGTCCTGCCGCAGAAGTGTCCGGACCGGGGCTGCGGTGGGGGTGGGGGCAGAAGAGGACGGTCTTCTTCGCCTACCCTGGGTCTCGGCGGCCTAGGACCGGCGGAAGCGCGTCCGAACGCGGAGATCCATCCAGTTTGGGGACGGGATGCGCACCGCGACTCAGGACCCCGGGCGGCAGCCGCCCTGGGTATAGGAATTCGCGATGAGCAACAGCAGTATCCGAAGGAACGAGTACGGTAAAACTGCAGATCAGACCTCTCCAAAGAGGTTCGTCCAGAGATGCCGAGCAGAGCAGGGGTGGGGGATTTTTGTAGACGCAGCTTTTGAGAAGGAAGCAGGAGCAACTCGGCTTGGTGCTGAAATCTGAGGTGGGAAACTATGCCAGGCTAGATGTAGTGAGAGATCTAAATGAGGAGGACTCTTTGTACTTTCCTTTCACCTTTTACCCCAATTTAGAGGGAGCTATTGAATCGGCAGGTGGTAGGTACAAGAAATATTCATAGTAACTTGAAACATGTCAGAATGGAAACCGACATTTATTTAGTCCAAGAATAGTGTTATTTATTTAGCAAAGTATTCTTGCAGACAGGGGGCAGAATTAGGAAAAGACATTTTACTTTTCCTGTATTTTTTTAAAAACATTTTTTCCAAAATTTTTACGAAGCAGATAGTCACTTGTAGAATTTGAAAGCTAGTTAACGAAAATGGATGAGGCCGGTTTTAAGAGGGAAGGTGGGTAATCTTTTCCGTTGGTAGTACGTGGTTTGGGGTTTGTTGTTAAGGTTTTGTTTTCTTTCCTTTTCTTTTAGGTTTTTGCTGTGATAAGATCCACATTGCGTTTTTTTACTTCGTTTTCTCTTTCTGTTAAACTTTTAGAAATGGCTGGAGCTGGCAGTTAACTTGGAGAAGGGGAGCAGGGTCCAGTCTTTGAATAGGCTGGTCATAAGATACTAGATCATGTGCAGCCTCTGCCTATTAAGAAATCACCATGCTTCCAGTATACAGACTTTGGCTAAGCTTTTGGACATCGTTTGTGTAATCGTTTCATATTAGGCTTTTATATTGTCTTTAGAAGGCTGAGAAAGGACCTAGAAAAGGCATGAGTATGTCAAAACTAAGGCTTGCACGTGTTAACTTTTATTTGTGTATGGAAAAATTACAGTGTGTGTTGATACTGTAATCATTATTGGACTTTCAGTGAAAAGTTTTCAGTAAGGTGGAACTCCCCAGGGTCTCTCTGGATTAGATGTAATTGAGAAATCTGGATTGAACATGTGTGGTGAGTGTACATTTCCCTTTGGACTGTTATGAATCTTTTTTGCTTCTCAGTGTTTCCGATAATTTCATCAGATTAGTATTGTAGTGTGTTAAGTATTTTACAAAAGCAAGCTGTACTTTTGAACTATTGATTATCCCTTTTTGTGGGGTAGGAGGATTGTAGTGAGGGGTGGAGTCACCAGTGTGGCGTAAGCGCTGTGTGTATCTGAGTATCACTTAGGCAGAGCGGTGTAGTAAGTGTATACTTTATGACCAAAAAAAAAAAAAAAAAAAAGGAAGACTTATCTCCGTGATATTTAAGTGCATAGAGATGTAGTGTTTGATCACTTCTTTAGTAGGCAAATAACTTCCATGTTGCTGTGTACCTGGAATCAATAGGGATGTAGGTTTGGTATTCTTGTTAACAGCTAAGAGGAAATTTCCCTAAAATTTAGCAATTTATGGATACTATGTTTTCTTGGAAGCTTTTTCATCAAGAATGTTTTATATTGAATGTATGTTTTTAAGTTTCAAGTACATATATATTTTGAATCTTTGTATTCACTTGGTAATTTTAAACAAGGGTTAGAACTCAAGTGTCTGTTCTTTTCCATCTGTTTAGTAATGCAGTTAAATCCTAATGCTAACTTGTTTTGTTCCTCCACAAATGGAGTGAATTTGGAATGGTGGTGGTAGAGTAAACTTGTATGAGAAATACAGCAGCCCAGAGTTTTTTTAATATGAACATATTTTCTACAGGCTTGTTTCTTCAGACACGTTAAGTTCCAAAAATACTGGGTTGACAATAATTCTAGGTGGTTGTAACAAATGTCAAGTTGGGTTATGGATGGGAAAAGATTCAGGCCTTAGATGGACTTGAGAGCAACTAAGCCTGGATAAATTTTACCCAATTTCTTCTGAATTCTCTCCAACTTTATTACCTTATCTTTGCCTGATGTTTTCTTCACACCTAACTATTGGCTGAAATTCTGTCCATCTCTGGAGTCCATCTCGACTGTTGTTTTTATGAAGACTTTTATTTTGCCAACCATCCCAGCACTCCTTTCCTCAAGGGTGTTATCTCCTATGAATATAGTAAGGTATTCATTCCTATAGCATTTTATGAGTGACTTGCTTCTGATCCTTATTATAAATGTGTTTTTTTTTTCCTCCTGAATTTATGCTTGCTGGACTATGGGAAGCAGGATTATTTAATTTTCTTGCAGTGCCTGTATATCGCCTTGTCTCTGTTGAATGGGGAATAGTGAGGAAAAGTTATGAAGTGAAGTGACGTCGCTCAGTCGTGCCCGACTCTTTGCGACCCCGTGGACTGTAGTTTACAAGGCTCCTCTGTCCATGGAATTTTCCAGGCAAGAGTACCGGAGTGGGTTGCCATTTCCTTCTCCAGGGGAATCTTCCCGACCCAGGGATCGAACCCAGGTCTCCCGCATTGCAGGCAGACGCTTTACCGTCTGAGCCACCATGCCTGTGTATTGCCTTGTCTTTGTTGAATGGGGAAGAGTGAGGAAAAGTTATGAGGGTAGGAGAAAAGGCAAAAGTCTGCCTTCTGGTTGTGAATACGAGTTAACACTTTCTGGGTAAAGGGCCTGAAGTTTATGTAATTATTGGGTTTTCTATAAGAAAATAATATAAAAATATGGGCACAAAATTGTGTCTTGTCTGTCCCTTTGAAAGGGATCTGTTCTTGTGAGGTTCTCTGAAGGATTCTAAGCTTCATTTTTGGGGAACCCTGATGGCTCAGCCAGTAAAGAATCTGCCTGCAATGCAGGAGACCTGGGTTCATTTTCTGGATCAGGAAGATCCCCTGGAGAACGACATGGCAACCCACTTCAGTATTCTTGCTTGGGAAATCCCTTGTATAGAGAGCTTCATTAGCTGTGCATAATTCTGCTTCCAACTGAGAAAATACTATGTGCTTGGCAATGTTCTAAGTCTGTTCTTGTTTAATCTTAAAAAACTTTAAGAGGTAAAGTGTGACAAACAGAAGATAAGTAACTTGACTGTAGTCACACAGTTACTAGTTTTCTGAGAGGCAGTAATTGAATATAAGATAGGATTACGGTATACCAGTCTAAACAATTGCTATTATAGGCAATCAGTTCATGTAAGTTTTGTAGCTAGTGACTAACTGAGGTTAATATGTAAGATAAATAAGCAAAATATGCCTAATAATTAAGATTATGTAAGTTATGAAATTAAAAGCAGAAGATATCAGAGGTAAGGTTATTAAGCCTGCTCAGGAACCCAGAAATATTATTTGGTCAGTCGTGTCCGACTCTTTGCAGCCCCATGACCTGTAGCCCGCCAGGCTCCTCTGACCATGGAACTCTCCAGGCAAGAATACTGGAGTGGATAACCATTCCTTTCTCCCGGGGATCTTCCTGACCTAGGGATTGAACCCAGGTCTCCTGCATTGCAGGCTGATTCTTTACCATCTGTGCCACCAGGAAAGCCCCTGATAATTTGATTGGATTACTTGAAAAAAGATAAGAGTCAGATTTAAGGGTTTAATAGGATGAAGTTAAATAATTTGTCAGAACTTGTCACACAGCTAGCAAAGTACTTGAGCCTCTCTGATGTTGTATCCACTGCTCTGTCCATGCAGTACTGGAATCCTGAGCCGGGTTTGAGTCTGAATGACTGGAAGTAGCAGTATAGCCAAAGAAATAGGAACATAGTGGGGTAGTGCACTCTACAGTAGAGGTAAATTTATTTTTGTGTCTATTTGTCCTTATTTTAAGTCGCTGTCTTAAGTGGTGGTAAATCTCAGGGCGCTTATCCTGCATGGATAAGTTCTCAGGGAGGGCTTGTAATGGTGGAGTTTAGAAGATGTTAAGAGCCAAACAATCTCAAACCTGTTGAATTAGGAAACAGTAAAGAAAAGATTTCTCTGAGCCAATGCAGTATATTTTAACAATCCATTTAGAGTTAGTTTTTGGCAGATTTTGAATTGTCTGCTTAAAACCCCAGGACATAAAAATATACAATATCAGCAATTCCCATAGAGGTTACATTTCTGCCTTTGCAGGTTTGTTGATTTTGATCTTCACTGTGCAGCAGCAAAACTTTAGCAGCACAAACCTTTATAGGTACTAGAAACAGATAATCCAAGTATGTTTTTGGAAACCAATTTTATATTTGTATTTTACCCTTGAGTTTGAAAAATAGATCTTCAAAGAGTGCTATGGAGGTAAAAGTAAAGTTGATACAGATTTACTAAAGAGATGATCTGTATTTTTACTTTAATGTAGTCATAAACATCATACACTTTCATATAGGAATAACTTAATAACAAAAATAGAGTTTTGCCCATGATTGGCTTCTATTTTAGAATGCTTCATGCGGAAGGGGAGTGAGAGACTGTGTAGCCAAACTTACTTTGCTATTGAATATGTCAAATAAGACAGGGATAGAAACAATTTAAGTCTTGAAGGTGGTGAGGAGGGGAGGATGAAAGCACCAAAAAAAAAAAAAAGCAGAAATTTTAACTGAAATGTGCTTCAGTTTTTATTCTTCAAATATTATGTTTTATTTATTGTCTATTTTATCTATAATTTTGAAGAAATTATGGAAAATCATATATAATCTGGAAAATCTTAGCCTTTTTTTTTAACTGTTTATAGTGAGAACTTTTCACATTTTGGTCTTAAACTTAGATTGACCGCTGTTTAAGATTGTTTGGATTTCTAAAATATTGACTTAATTTTTTGTTTTCTTTTCCTCTAGTGGACAAACTATATTCATGGGTGGCAGGATCGCTGGGTAGTTTTGAAAAATAATACTCTGAGTTACTACAAATCTGAAGATGAGACGGAGTATGGCTGCCGAGGATCCATCTGTCTTAGCAAGGCTGTCATCACGGTGAGTTCCTGTTCTTCATTCAACAAATGTTGATTGAGCATCAGCTATACACTAGGAACTCTATTCTTGGGGCTTCTGTCTATGAAAAGAACAGATTAAGATCCTTGCCCTTGTGAAGCATAGTCTAATACTTTTTTCCATACAATTATTTCAGAGTGTATCACTACATACTATTATTTTATATGTGTGTGTGCACGCTCAGTTGTGCCTGACTCTGTAACCCTATGGACTGTATCCTGCCAGTTTCCTCTGTCCATGGGATTCTGTGGGTTGCTATTTCCTCCTGCAGTTATTTTATTTAGACATGTAGGATTTATCTAGTTGGTTACGACAAGCCCTTAAACAAGGGCTTCAGAAAAACATGTTAGATGGCTTTGTATCTGATAGGTTGGGAGAGTAACTTAGTGAGTTATTGAAAAAGTTAAATGAGGAAAGTAAAAAGATACATATTGTAACATTTTGAAATTTTGACTTAAAATGTAATATACCATAAGTCTAAATTCGCTTAATAGACTTTCTGATGTAGAGCTAACAATACCTCTTTGAAGATCATGGTTGAGAGAAGTTTTTGTTTAAAGTAGTACATCCAGAATGCATGATTTGCAATTTCCAGTTTTAATTCTCTAAAGTGGAATAAAGCCTTAAAGATACTTTTGAAAAACCCTAAATATAGGTTTCTCTTTTTGACTTTTAATGTTTTTCCCTAATATTTTACAGATGTCTCACCTTTATCTAATTTAATACCTTTTAAAAGAATGACTCACCTTTATTGAGTCATTCTACTCAGCTTGCATTCAACTTCATTTACATAGAAATAACTCTGCTTTTGTGTTCCATAGACTTACATAATGTTTAAGTTATGTAAGGACTACAGCGAGTAAACTGATATAAACGGGTTTAGGAACAACCAACTGAATTGTTAAACATGTAACTCAACTAGTAGGTCAGAAGTACCTGAATGTACTAAAAATAGCATACTAGTTGAGAGTGGTTACCATTCATGGCATGTTTAATAAAGGTTAAAAACGTGTTATCTAAGGCAGGCTGAGAGAGTTTCCCTAGTAGCTCAGAGTAAAGAATCTACCCGCAGTGCTGGAGATGTGAATTTGATCCCTGGGTCAGGAAGGCCCCCTGGAGAAGGAAAAGGCAACCCACTTCAGTATTCTTGCCTGGAGAATCCCTTGGATAGAGGAGCCTGGTGAGCTACAGTCCACAGGGTGACAAAAGAGTCAGACACAGACTTAACCAAAACAGTAACAATAAGGCAGATTAGTCAAGTGGCAGTCAGTTAAGGAAGCTGTTGTAGTTAACATCTAAAAATGAGTATCTTAAAACAGTTAGATTTCACTGATACATCCAAAGAGAATTCACTTTATGAGAGAATTTATATTGTTTATAAAAAGCAAATGGTATGCTTTGGATATGTGTTCATATCTAAATGACTTAACATATGTTTATGTTACACATTTAAGGAAAATCATGTCATATTTTTCCATCATTTTTCATACATTCTGCCCTTAAGTGTTCACAATTTGAAAACAAATACTTAGTTGAATATTGAGTTGGAAAAATTTATGGAGGAGTTATTTGGAAATGTTCAGAATGAAACTACTACTCTCCATTATTAAAGACAATTTTAAAGAAATAGGTTGAACGTAAAAACTCAGTGTTTGACTGGTATGTGGTTCATTCTAATGAACTTTTGAAATTGTATCTAGTTTAGCATTTTAGAGTTTTATTTCTTTTGAGATGGATCACTGCTCATGCTCGAGGAAAGAATGAATCAGGGATAGAAATATACTTTATAATCTTGAAATGTCTTTCTTTGGTTCTTCCCTTTTTCCTTCTTTTGCATATTGTTAGATGCTTGTTAGTTACAGTTTTTGTTTGACTCTTTGAAAACAGTTTATTGATCGGTGATAGATGGAAAGAGACGAATGAGGTTTTATATCTTCCTAAGAAGTACTATTCCTAGAGTACCATGCTAATTTCTGTGGAGTTAAATTTAGTTATGTTGTCTTGAATTATGGATTGTGGTAATAGTGCCTGGCTTATTTGGGAAAAAGAAAAAGTTTTAATAAATATTTACATTGCATCTACTTAGGAAAAAGCAATGTTAATTCTTTGTAGATTTCTCTTGTTTTTAGATCTGTAGTTGCTTACAGAATTTTCATTGCAGTTCGTAATCGAATAAATGAATAGGAAACCAAAATGATTTGAAAACTTTGGAAGAACCTAGTGGAAGTATTCACTGGGCTAGGTGATAGTACAGAAGGTTAAAAGAAAAAAAGTCAATAAAGCAGCAGAAACTGAGTCGTAGTTAATCTTCACTATAGTTAAGCAGGGCTTCCAGGTGGCACTAGTGGTAAAGAACCCTCCTGCCAATGCAGAGACATAAGAGACTCCTGTTAGATCCGTGGGTCGGGAAGATCCCCTGGAGGAGGCATGGCAACCCACTCCAGTGTTCATGCCTGGAGAATCCCCATGGATGGAGGAGCCTGGTAGGCTGCAGTCTTTGGGGTTGCTAAGAGTTGGACACGACTGAAGTGCCTGAGCACCCATGCATAGCTAAACAGGTGGCGGGAGAAACAGAAGTGTTTACATTCCTGAACTCCTTCAACTTTGTTCCTACTCTGTGGGTTCCCAGGTTCACTGTTACATAATATTTCAAGGAAATTCCAAAATACAACTGAATTCAGTGAGCTTCTCAGAATGAAGTTGACAAATAGACTATGTATTTGAGTTAAATTTTAAAAATACAATACTAACCTCTGTTAAATAGTTATATTTGCTTTCCTTAAATGTGGGCTATTACCTGTATCAATTCATCTTTGAAGGCAAATAATAAATATGTTTGAATTCACACACATGACATCCTTAGGAAATCATAATGTTCATATATGAGGAAGTCTGGACTTGAAGAGTTGTGACTCTACTGTAAGTCAGTAACGTATTTATTATTTGTTAGTGAACATAACACTGGAGCCCACCTTTTCCCATAGAACCTAATTCATTGTTTTCTTATTTTAGCTTAACAATGAAGTTATTCTTTATTTGAATCATGTTCTTTAACTCTGTGATAATAAGTTGAGTGAAATACTTTCAAGGAACTATATATTTCTTGGGAGAATTTGTTACCTGGAAATAATTCTTAATGTGAAGGATTTGGGGTAAGTTAATAAGAAAAACAGTGCTCTGTCACTTTGTGGGAAATGATGCATGTGTATCTTGAATAAATGTGTGTGGTAAGTTGAATTTTTCAGTTATTGTAGTTTAGTAGTTATTTACTGAAGACTCAGTCCCTGCTACAAAACTTGCCATATAGTAGATGTTCAGTGAATGTTAGTTGTATTATTAGTTGTATTTCGTCAATCAAAAGCAATCTTTATGGAGTATTTAACCTTATTAATTTTTAAGTTCTGTTTTTAAATAAAATACCTATGGTGAAAAAAATATAAACCATACCATGAAAAGATTTGCAAAGTAAATGCTTCTCTTTTCTCTTAGTCCTGTACTCAAGAAATAACCAAAGTTAGATTTTTGGTCTGTTCTTCCAGATAGTATCATGTCTATATAAGCATTTGTTTGTTTCTATCCTTCATTTTTCATTTACACAGATAGCATCATACTAAACCTATTATTCTATACCTTGTTTTCATTTACTGTGTCTTGGACATTACTACACTTTGTTGAATTATGTGGATATAACATATTTATTTGCCGTTTCCCTGTTCTTGGACGTTTAGGTCATGTTTAACTTTGTTTTACTATAAGCACTCTTGAAACAAACATATGTAATATTTTTAAATTTGTTTATACTTTACTGTCAAATGCCCTTTCAAAAGTACCACTTTTCATTCCTACTGATAGTGTATGAGTGTCTGTATTTCCCCATACCTTCAAGTATTGAGAAAGTCGGGTTTCGGCAAATGTTAAATATTTGTTAAATTGCTCGATAAAAACTGTGTCTCGTATTAGATTGCACTTCTTTATTCAAGAGGGTGAGTTATGTTTAGAACTCTTGGTTTTTCTTCTTCTCATCGCTTGTTCATATCTTTTTCGGTTACTGATTTGTAAAAGCTCTTTCTATCATATTTGGCAGTTTGTCGTATTTATTGTAAATGTTTCCCCCTCAGGTTGTCATTTGTCGCTTCCTTCTTGTTTTATAGTCTTTTTTTAAGCCTAACAGAAATTAAACATTTTGTGTCCTTTTTTTTTGACTTTTTCCTTTATGGCTACTGTATTGTGTTTAGATAGGTGTTTCCCCCTCAAAAACTGTTTGTTGTTATTGTTGTTGAGCTGGTCAGTCACGTCTGAGTGTCTGTGGCCCGTGGACTGCAGCCCGCCAGGCTCCTCTGTCCACGGGATTTCCCAGGCAAGAGTGCTGGAGTGGGTGCTCTTTTCTTCTTGAGGAGTCTTCCCTGCTCAGGGATGGAAGCCGCACCTCCTGCACTGGTAGGTCGGCTCTTTACCACTGAGCCACCTGGGCAGCCCTTAAAGACTGTAGCTCATAGAGTAATATTTTCAACTGCAATTTCATACTTGATTTGATTTCTGTGAGAGTTACTTTAGTAAAAGGAGTGCTGTGGGGACTTTTTAATTTTTTTTCAAATGGCTAACATATAGTCAAATACCGTTAATTGAAAAATTCACCTTTTCCCCACTGACTTGAAATGTCATCTTTATTGTATATTACATTACCATGTGTATTTGAGGTAGTTTCTGGACTCTTTTTTGTTGGTTTGCCTGTTCCTTCTTTTTGTATCGTATTTAAAAATTACATTGCTAGCATTTCTTTAATCATTTCTTTAAACTGCTAATGGTCATTCTGTGAAAAGAAGAGAAATGGTTTGTTTGTAGTTATTGAGATTAGACAGTGTGTCAGGAATTAGGTAGTACAGATTTTTGGAATGATGGAAATAGTAATGTCTTCAGAGTTGGTTTGGGGACTTCCTTGGTGGTCCAGTCGCTAAGACTCTGCACTCCTAATGCAGGGGGCTCAGGTCCAATCCCTGGTCAGGTAACTGGATCCCACATGCCACAACTAAGAGTTTACACATCACAACTAAAGATCTGGCAGGCCACAACGAAGACCTGGTCAAAAAAAACAAAAAGAATTGGTTTGTCTAAGCTCTATCTGTAGCCCCAGTCTCACCTTAGGTATCCGACTTTGTATACCTACTATCTAAAACTTCTTTAAGCGAGTGGGTTTTCTATTATTATTATAGGTTCAGTTCGGTTCAGTTCAGTCACTCAGTCGTGTCCGACTCTTTACGACCCCATGAATCGCAGCACACCAGGCCTCCCTGTCCATCACCATCTCCCAGTGTTCACTCAGACTCACGTCCATCAAGTCAGTGATGCCATCCAGCCATCTCATCCTTGGTCGTCCCCTTCTCCTCCTGCCCCCAATCCCTTCCAGCATCAGAGTCTTTTCTAATGAGTCAACTCTTCACATGAGGTGGCCAAAGTACTGGAGTTTCAGCTTCAGCATCATTCCTTCCAAAGAAATCCCGGGGCTGATCTCCTTTAGGATGGACTGGCTGGATCTCCTTGCAGTCCAAGGGGCTCTCAAGAGTCTTCTCCAACACCACAGTTCAAAAGCATCAATTCTTCGGTGCTCTGCCTTCTTCACAGTCCAATTCGGTACTTCCCAAGTGGTTGGTAAAGGATCCGTCTGCCAGTGTAGGAGATGAAGGAAACATAGGTTCAACCCCTGGGTCGGGAAGATCCCCTGGAGTAGGAAATGGCAACCCGCTCCAGTATTCTTGCCTGGAAAACCCCATGGACAGAGTAGCCTGACGGATTGTAGTCCGTCCATGGGGTCACCAAGAGTTGGACACGACTGAGCACACACACACACGTAACAGTGAAATTTGTACACCAATTTAGGGCTCTAATATTTTCAGACAGAAAACAAAGGTAATGAAAACCTTTATTGGTACATTGGGGGAAAAAAAGTAAGCCAAATAGCTCTTAGGTAAGTAAAGGTTTTAAGGGAGGAGATGAAAGATCCTGGCAAAATCAAAGAAGCCAACAGGAAGGGGAGGAAGTATTCAAAATTGAAGATGATCATTAAACAAAAAACTTTAAAAGTGCCAAATAAAGAGTAGTTGGATCTAAACAGTCTTTGAATTAACTATCTCTCAGTAAAACTGGAAGAAAAAAATTTTGTTCTTAATTTTTAAAATTTTTATGTGGAATTTTAAAATAGACAATAATAATTTAAGTTGATATTCAGCAAATTGGATATCACCAGTCATGAAGAGGGCCATAACTGATCATCATATGAGGAACTACAGATTAGTAAGAAATCCGAGAAGTTGGCATTTTATCAAATGTGCAGTTTTGCTCTGTTGAACTGTGTTAATAAGAACTCAGAGAAGGAGAGGAAGGTGTATCAACCAGAAAAAGCACTAGATAGATACTAGTTGATAATTCTCCTCACTTGAGGAGCATTTGCCAGTGAATATCTAAACAAATTAGCACCTTATACTGTTAAGGTTTTTGTCTTTAGACTCTAATAGTATCTGTTCAGTTGTTCATTTGGAAATATTATCTTCATCTTAATTTGAGTATAACTCAAATAATGTAACTAATATTTAGATACACTGAGAAATATTTAAAATATTTGGTGAGAGGTTTTAGAAGAAAACAAATATTTTCAAAGATACCATTTGAAATGTAGAGCCCAGAGTTTTGAAATAGCATATCCAAAATTATATAATTAGAAAATGCATTAATAAAGAACCACAGACTGGGTATCTTTAAAAAATTTTTTTTAATTAAAAAAATTTTAAATATATATGTTTAGATTCTTTTCCATTATAGGTTATTAGTTCCCTGGGTCCCTGTTGTTTATCTATTTTATATATAGTAGTTGTCTCTGCTATTCCTAACTCCTGATTTTTTTTTTTTAATTTACTTATTTATAGTTGAAGGATAATTGCTTTACAGTACTGGGCTGGTTTCGGCCATACATCACCATGAATCAGCCATAGGTATACATACGTCTCCTTCCTCTTGCAGCTCCTAGTTTATCCCTCCCCCATGCCCTTTCCCTTTTGGTAAATAAGTTTGTTTTCTATAGCTGTGAGTCTATGTCTGTTTTGTAAATTCATTTATATAATTTTTTAAGATTCCACATATAAGTGATATGATATATATATATTTGTGTTTCCCTGTCTGATTTACTTCAGTTAATAGATGATCTCTAGTTCCATCCATGTTGCTGTAAATGGCAATATTTCATTCCTCTCTATAATGGCTGAGTAATATTCCATGTGTGTGTGTGTGTGTGTGTGTATACATCCACATCTTCGTCATCATTTCACCTGTTGGCAGATATTTAGGTTGCTTCCATGGCTCGGCTATTGTAAATAGCATTGCTGTGAACATTGGAGGGCATATCTTTTTTCAAATTATCATTTTCTCTGGATATATATACATGCAGTAATGGAATTGTTGGATCACATGGCAACTCTATTTTTAATTTTTTAAGGAACCTCTGTGCAGTTTTCCATAGTGGTTGCACCGATTTTCCCATCAACAGTGTAGGAGGTTTCCCTTTTTTCCACACCATCTCTGCCATTTGTTATTTGTAGACTTTTTAATGATGGCCATTCTGACTGGTATGAGGAGATACCTTATTGTAGTTTTGATTTGCATTTCTCTAATGATTAGCGATGTTGAACATCTTTTCATATGCCTCTTGCCATCCTGTATGTCTTCTTTGGAAAAATGTCTATTCAGGTCTTCTGCCCATTTTTTTATTGTTTTGGCTTTTGTTTTTTTGACATTGACCTGTATAAGCTGTTTGTATATGTTGGAAATTAAACTCTTTATTGGTCACATCATTTGCAGACATTTTTTTCTCATTCCATAGATTATCTTTTTGTTTTGTTTATGATTTGCTTTGCTGAGCAAAAGCTTTTAAATTTACTTAGGGCCCATTTGTTTATTTTTGCTTTTGTTTCCATTATTCTTGAAAATATATCCAAGAAGATGTTGCTGCCATTTATATCAGAGAGTGTTCTGCCTATGTTTTCCTCTAGGAGTTTTATAGTATTCAGTCTTACATTTAGGCATTTGATCCATTTTGAGTTTATTTTTGTACATGCTGTAGAAAATGTTCCAATTTCATTGTTTTATATGTAGCTGTCCAATTTTCCCAGCACCACTAATTGAAGAGATTTTTTTACTCTAGTATGTCACCCTGGCTGCTTTGTTGTAGATTAATTGACCATAAGTGCCTGGGTTTGCTTCTGGACTCTATCCTATTCCATTGATCTATTTGTCTGGTTTTGTGTCTATGCCATACTGTTTTTATGACTGTAGCTTTGTAGTATAATCTAAAGTCAGGGAGTGTCATTCCTCCACATCTGTTCTTCTTTTTCAAAATTGTTTTGGCTATTCAGGGTCTTTTCTATCTTCATACAAATTTTAAGAATTTTTTTGTTCCGGTTCTGTGAAAAATGCCATTGATAATATGATAAGAATTGCATTGAATCTGTAGATTGCCTTGGGTAGTATGGCCACTTCAACAATATTGATTCTTCTGATCCAAGAACTTGGTATATCTTTCCATCAGTTTGTGTCATCTTTGATTTATCAGTATCTTATACTTTTCTGAGTGCAGGTGTTTTGCCTCCTTTCAGTTCAGTTCAGTTCAGTTCAGTCGCTCAGTCATTGCCTCCTTAGGTAGGTTTATTCCTATGCACTTTATTCTTTTTCATGCGACAGTAGATTGGATTATTATTGGATTATTATTCTCTTTCTGATATTTTGTTAGTATGTAGAAATGCATCTGATTTCTGTATGTTAATTTTGTATCCTCCAACTTTACCGAATTAAATAACATTTATTGTCTCATAGTTCTGGAGGCTAGACGTCCAGACCAAGATGATGTCAGGGTTGGTTCCTTTTGTTGCTTTTAATGGTATGCTGACAGTCTTTGGCATTTCTTGGCTGATAATGCATCATCCCCATCTCTGCATTCATGTTTACATAGCATTCTCCCTGTGCATGTAACTGTGTCCAGATTGCCCCCTTTTATGAGGACACTAGTTAAATTAGAGGCCTATTTTACTCCAGTGTGACCTCATCCTAACTAATTACATCTCCAGTTACCCTATTTTCAAATAAATCCACTTTCTGACATGTTTTAGGCTGAGGCTTTAGCATATAAATGTAGGGGTACGCAATGTAACCCATAACACAAACTATCAAGAGTTAACATTAGAACTCAAGTCTCCTCATTCCCACCTGGTGTTATTTTATCACTGAGCTTAGGAAAAATGCATATACAATGCACTGTATTTTGTAGAATACTTACAGGAACATGACTGTTAAATGTTTATAAAACAACTGTTTAAAGCATCTTATTAAGATGAAAAGGGTTTTTTTTTTCTGTTTTAATCCTAAGAAGGTCTGTTTGAGATATATGCTTCTTATATGTAAATTTTACTAATTTTTTTTCTAAATAAAGTGAAAAGGACAAAAATGTGTGATTTGCTGTTACTGTCTTCTGTTAAATCTCTAATAAATATAGTTTGTATTTTAGCATTCAAGTTTCCTTAAAACAAGGAATACACAAAATTTCCCAGATTTGCCTGCTTGAAATAATTAGCAACAAGCTTCTTTTTTAGTTTCTCTCAAGTTCTTTTAAGATCTTCTCTCAAGATCTTATACAAGTTTTTGTTTAGTATTTTTTCTTTTTAAAAAAGCATAGTTGATTTACAATATATTGCTTGAAGGCATACAGCATATTGATTCTGTAGTTTTACAGTTTATACTCCATTAAAAGTTATAATAGCTTTAATTCTCAATACTATACATATATAGTGTTTTTTATTTAGCATTTTGTCCTCATTTCTGAAATGCTTAAGGTATCATTAATGCTGTAGCTTTGTAGTAGAGTCTGAAGTCAGGGTGCCTGATTCCTTCAGCTCTGTTTTTCTTTCTTAAGATTGCTTTGGTTATTCGGGATTGTTTGTGTCTCCGTACAGATTTTGAGATTTTGTTGTTGTTGTTGTTTTAGTTCTGTGAAAAATGCTATTTGTAATTTGATAGAGATTACATTGAATCTATTGATTGCCTTGGGTAGTATAGTCATTTTGACAGTATTGATTCTTCCAGTCCACAAACATGGTGTCTCTTTCCATCTGTTTATGTCATCTTCAGTTTCTTTCATCAGCATCTTAACAGTTTTTGGGTGTTTTGTCTCTCTAGGTAGGTTTATTCCTAAGTATTTTATTCTTTTTGAAGCTCAAAATGGATTAAAGACCTAAATGTGAGACCAGACACTACTATACTCCTAGAAGAAAACATAGGGAAAAACTCTCTGACATAAATCTCAGCAATATATTTTTCCATCCATTTCCCAGAATAATGGATATAAAAATAAGCAAATGAGACCTGCTGCTGCTGCTAAGTCGCTTCAGTCGTGTCCAACTCTGTGCGACCCCACAGATGGCAGCCCACCAGGCTCCCCCGTCCCTGGGATTCTCCAGGCAAGAACACTGGAGTGGGTTGCCGTTTCCTTCTCCAAAGCGTGAAAGTGAAACATGAAAGTGAAGTCACTCAGTCGTGTCCGACTCTTAGCAACCCCATGGACCACAGCCTACCAGGCTCCTCCGTCCATGGGATTTTCCAGGCAAGACTGGATTGCCATTTCCTTCTCTGAAATGGGACCTACTTAAACGCAAAAGCTTTTGCACAGCAAAGGAAACAGTAAACAAAATGAAAGGACAGCACACAGATTGGGAGAAAATATTTGCAAATGATGTGACTGCTAAGGGATTAGTCTCCAAAATTTACAAACAGCTCGTGATGCTTAACAGAAACAACACATTCAAGAAGACTAATTAGACATTGCTCCAAAGAAAACATATAGATAGCCAATAGGCACATGAAAAGATGTTCAACATAAGTAATTATTAGAGACATGCAAATCAAAGCTACAATGAGATATCACCTCACACCAGCCAGAAAAAAAATTCACAAACAATAAATGCTGGAGACTGAGTGGAGAGAAGGGAACCATCCTACACTTGGTAGGAATGTCAGTTGGTGCAGCCACTATGGAGAACAGTATGAGTGTTCCTTTAAACACTAAATATAGAGCTGCCATATGACCCTGTAGTCCCACTCCTGGACATATATCTAGAGAAGAATATGATCCAAAAGGATACAGTGTTCATTGCAGCACTTTACTCAAGACAGGAAAGCAACCTAAATGTCCATCAACAGAAGACTAGATAGAGAAGCTGTGGTACATACAGAAGTGGTGGAATATTACTCAGCCATTAAAAAGAATGAGATGGTGCTATTTGCAGCAATGTGAGTGGACCTAGAGAGCATTATACTGAGTGAAGTAAGTCAGAGGATGAGAAATAGCATATGACTTTCCTTATATGCAGAATCTAAAAAGAAATGATACAAATGAGCTTATTTACAAAACAGAAGCAAACTCACAGATTTCACAGATTTAGAGAAGGAGCTTATGGAGTTTATGATTGCCAAGGGCAGGGTAGGGGGAGGATAGAGGAAAGAGATAGGGGGTTTGGGATGGACATGTATACACTGCTTTATTTAAAATGGATAACCAACAAGGACCTATTGTAGAGCACAAGGAATTCTCCTCAATGTTATGTGGCAGCCTGGATGGGAAGGGAGTTTGGGGGAGAATGGATACATGTATATGTATGCTGAGTCCCTTTGCTGGTCACCTCAAACTATCACAACATTGTTAATCAGCTATATCCCAATACAAAATAAAAACTTAAAAAAATATATCATTCATGGGTTTTCAGGTCAAAGCCAGATTTAGATCTTGGCTGTTTCTTATGGCTAAAGGTACCTTCAGATGATTACTAAATTTCTCTGAGCCTCAGCTTTCTTAAGTGTTGAAAGGATGGAATGATTATGTGTATTAAACAAAATAACATAAAATACTTGTACTTCTGTTCTTGGCAACATAAGAGGCAGTCAGATTTCTTTAAGTTTATTTTGTGATATGCTTGTATTAGAAATAAAGCCTGCAGTTTTGAAAGAAGAAAGGAGAAGCTGGCAAAGCCTTTTGTTAAAGGGAGACAAAGACGAAGATGCAAGTTACTTATTAAAGTTGAAATACGTGACATGCCATATTTGAACAGTTCTCATGCTTTTCCTATAAGCAGTTTCCTTGCACCAAGTAGTTCTGTTTCACAACTTAAAAGAAATTATATGTGTGTGTATAAATAATAGCAAATGAAGCAACTGACAAACAACTAATCTCAAAAATATACAAGCAACTCATGGAGCTCAATTCCAGAATAAATGACCCAATCAAAAAATGGGCCAAAGAACTAAATAGACATTTCTCCAAAGAAGACATCCAGAAGGCTAACAAACATATGAAAAGATGCTCAACATCACTCATTATCAGAGAAATGCAAATACCATTTCACACCAGTTAGAATGGCTGCGATCCAAAAGTCTACAAGCAATAAATGCTGGAGAGGGTGTGGAGAAAAGGGAACCCTCTTACACTGTTGGTGGGAATGCAAACTAATACAGCCTCTATGGAGAACAGTGTGGAGATTCCTTAAAAAACTGGAAATAGAACTGTCTTATGACCCAGCAGTCCCACTGCTGGGCATATACACTGAGGAAACCAGAATTGAAAGAGACACGTGTACCCCAATGTTCATCGCAGCACTGTTTATAATAGCCAGGACATGGAAGCAACCAAGATGTCCATCAGCAGACGAATGGATAAGAAAGCTGTGGTACGTATACATAATGGAGTATTACTCAGCCATTAAAAAGAATATGTTTGAATCAGTTCTAATGAGGTGGATGAAACTGGAGCTGATTATACAGAGTGAAGTAAGCCAGAAAGAAAAATACCAATACAGTATACTAACACATATATATGGAATTTAGAAAGATGCTAACAGTAACCCTGTATGTGAGACAGCAAAAGAGACACAGATGTAAGGAACAGACTTTTGGACTCTGTGGGAGAGGGAGAGGGTGGGATGATTTGGGAGAATGGCATTGAAACGTGTATAATATCATGTAAGAAATGAATTGCCAGTCTAGGTTCAATGCATGATACAGGATGCTTGGGGCTGGTGCACTGGGATGACCCAGAGAGATGATATGGGGAAGGAGGTGGGAAGGGGGGGTTCAGGATTGGGAACTCATGTACACC
This sequence comes from Oryx dammah, assembly GCF_014754425.2. Lineage (NCBI taxonomy): Eukaryota > Metazoa > Chordata > Mammalia > Artiodactyla > Bovidae > Oryx > Oryx dammah. The sequence continues at coordinate 93,850,754 of NW_024070210.1, forward strand.
CATGGCAGATTCATGTTGATGTATGGCAAAACCAATACAGTATAAATATATATATATATGTACTATACTAAACAGCTAGCTCTTTTTATGCTTTCTGCATCTTCTGACTACTTTTTTTCTTTGTTCTACTGCTTATTGTGTGTGTGTATGTGTGTTCAGGCATATTTTGCCTTTTTAAAAACCATATTTATTTAGGTATAATTTATGCTCGGTAAAAGTCACCCTTTTAAGTGTACAGTTACAGTTTTCACAAATGTATATAGTCATGTGATGATTACGACAGAGCATAGATAATTTTCATCATCCTAAAAAGTTCTCGCCTGCCCTCTTTGTGATTAGTTATCTCTCCATCCCCAATCTCTGGTAACCACTGTTCTTATAGTTTTACCTTTTCCAGATTATTATATAAAATGAAATCATGCAGTATGCAACTCTTTGTGTCTGACTTTTCATTTAGTGTAATGCTTTTGGAGAGTCATCCATGTTCTGTGCATCCCTAATTTACTCCTTTTTATTACTGAGTACTGTTCCACAGTGTACATATACCACTGTTTGTTTATCCATTCCCCACTTGATCTATGCTTCCAATTTGGGGCTACCATAAGTAAGCTGCTAATAATTCAAGTACAGGTCTTTGTGTAAGTATAATGTTTTATTTATTTTGGGTTTGGAATGGGAATTGCTGGGTCCTAGGAATGAGATTCGGAAAAGGCAGTGGCACCCCACTCCAGTACTCTTGCCTGGAAAATCACATGGACGGAGGAGCCCTGTAGGCTGTGGTACATGGGGTCGCTAGGAGTCGGACACAGCTGAGTGACTTCACTTTCACTTTTCACTTTCATTCATTAGAGAAGGAAATGGCAACCCACTCCAGTGTTCTTGCCTGGAGAATCCCAGGGATGGGGGAGCCTGGTGGGCTGCCGTCTATGGGGTCGCACAGAGTCCAACACGACTGAAGCAACTTAGCAGCAGCAGCAGCAGCAGGAATGAGATTGCTGGGTCCTATGGTAACAGTATGTTTAACTTTATAAGAAACTGCCAAGCTGTCTTCCAAAGTGGCAGTACCATTTTATATTTCTACCAACAATGTATTAGAATTCCAGTTGCTCACATTTTTTTCATTGCTTGTTTTTTTTTTTTTTTTAATTTGGTTGATTTTTTATCTTAACTACTCTAGTAGTTGTATAGTGATATCTCATTGTGGCTTCAGTTTGCATTTTCCTAATGACTAATCATGTTGTACATCTTTTCATCTGCTTGTTATTTGTATCTCTTTGATAATACATCTTTTCAAATCTCATTTCTGTTTGCCTTCTTGCTGTTGAGTTATGAAAGTTCTTTATATATTCCATATATCATAATTTCAGGTATGTATTTGGTAATATTTTCTGCCAAACAGACTGATTTTGTAACTGTCATTAGAAAATAACTTATATTTAGAACCTATTTGTATGTATATTTTGCTTAATTTCAAGATTTTTAGTTTGGTTTTCGGTGGCACACAGCCATTTAATTAAAATTACAAAGCTTTAGATTGAAAATTACAAGCTAACAATTCATCATATAGTGATTTCACTAGGGAAATTGGTATTACTCTTGAGCTTCTTCCTTGGATTGATTGCTGTGTAGACTTAATCTCTGTCCTTTTTTCATTTAAGGAAGGAAACATAGCTGATAAAAAGAATGAGATATGTTCTTAGTCCCTAAGTTAGAGAATATATATTATCCAAAGATTACTTCTAAAAATATGCTTTCCTATATTTTTATCTTTTAAAAAATGAGGATTTATCACTTAAGAAAGAAAAAGGTCGTTATAAATTGATTATGAGGGTACAAGAAACTAAGACATCATGACCAGTTGACACTCATCCAGAAATTCAGGTGATCTCTAAAGGATGGTGTCTTGAGGGAAGGAGACTGGATTGGGTAATAATTCTTGAAAACTTATATACAAACCCAATTTCATGAAGTGAGGTTTTCTCCTGTTATGAAAGAGGTTTCATTTGGCCTTTAAAAAATTAGGAAGTTCTTCTAGATAAAGATTCATGTACTGTATCTCTTTGCCCGTAAAAGGAGTAGTTGTTGTTCAGTCTCTCAGTCGTGTCCGACTCTGCAGCTCCATGGACCACAGCACCAGGCTTCCCTGTCCTTCGCCATCTCCCAGAGCCTGCTCAAACCATGTCCATTGAGTCGGTGATGAAATCCACCCATCTTGTCCTCTGTCACCATCTTCTCCTCCTGCCTTCAATCTTTCCTGGCATCAGGGTCTTTTCAAATGAGTCAGCTCTTCACATCAGTTTGCCAAAGTATTGGTGTTTCAGCTTCAGTATCAGTCCTTCCAATGAACATTCAGGGTTGATTTCCTTTAGGATTGACTGGTTTGATCACCTTGCAATCCAAGGGACTCTTAGGAGTCTTCTCTAACACCACAGTTGAAAAGCATCAATTCTTTGGCACTCAACTTTCTTTATGGTCCAACTCTCACATCCAAAAATGACTACTGGAAAAACTGTAGCTTTGACTAGATGGACCTTTGTCAGCAAAGTGATGTCTTTGCTTTTTAATATGCTGTCTAGGTTTGTCATAGCTTTTCTTCCAAGGACCAAACATCTTTTAATTTCATGGCTGCAGTCACCATCTGCAGTAATTTTGGAGCCCCCCAAAATAGAGTCTGTCACTGTTTCCATTGTTTCCCCATCTATTTGCCATGAAGTGATGGGACCTCATGCCATGATCTTCGTTTTCTGACTATTGAGTTTTAAGCCAGCTTTTTTACTCTCCTCTTTCACCTTCATCAAGAGGCTCTTTAGTTTAGTAATAGAATTAAAAAAGAGTTTTAGTCCCAAAAGGGAGAAGGGTAAGGAGATAATGTATGTGTTAGTCACTCAGTCGTGTCTGACCTTTTGCAATCCCATGGACTGCAGCCTCTGTCCATGGAATTCTCCAGGCAAGAATACTGGAGTGGGTCGCCATTCCCTTCTCCAGGGCATCTTTCCTACTCAGGGATCAAACCCATGTCTCCCACTTTGTTAGCAGATTCTTTACCATCTGAGCCATTCGGGAAGCCCCACGGAGACAATATAAGACAGAGTTTTAGAAGTTAGAAAAACATGGACAAGTGCTAAGTGAGTGTGTAGATCTGAGAAATCCAACTCCTAAGCTATGAGTTGGGAATGCTGTGAACTTGATTTACGTCACAATCATGTAATACTTTAGTAGTACCAGATACCTGTTGAAATGAGAGTGGAAGTTGTAAATAAGCAAGATGAGTCAAATGTGAGCTTAAGAAACAATCACATCCTCAGATTTTTCTCACACAACTTTGTGCAGTTGGATAATTGACCCACCCCTCACCTGACAAAAGATGGTGAATTGTTCTTTTAGCATGGATAAAATAGTGTTTTCTGGGTTGGAAAGTGGGGGAATGTGCACTAGAAAAAAATGAAAGCAAGGAATCAGTGAATAAAGGGAGATTAAAGGAAGTATGCTGATAAAATATTGAGACCTCCCTCTAACCCATCCCATTCCTATTCCCAACTTGATTCACGAAACGCTAGCTAATAATCTTTCATCCTCAGAGGAGGAGGTTGCTAGAGTCTTCTCTGGAGAATCTGACCAACCTTAAGAGGAAATACCTAACAATAGCACTGGAACTTCCCCAACAGAGTCACCCAGCTACCTAGATTATCCCACAGTGAATCCCATCTTTGATTAAACTACCCATAGCCTTGCAGCTTTCAGGCAGCTTTTAGATCCCTCGCTTTTAGAAATGAACAGTCAACACTACCAGGCCTGTGAGGAAAGTTTTCAGTATAAATGAAATCAAGAGAGTAAATGTAATACTAGGCAATAGATTACTCAAATATTCCACAAAATAAGAAAATTTGTTACTTTTCTCAAAGAGCTAAGATGAGTATTTGGAATCATTAATCCAAAAAAGTATACTAAAAGAAAGGAAGAAGGTAAAAAAGAGCTCTTAGAAATGATTAATATGGTCAGTGATTTAAAAAATCAAACAAATTGGAAGGTAGAATTATACACATTTCCCAAAAAGTAGCAAAAAGCAAAAGGATAGGAAATAGGAGAAAAGGTAAACTAAAGAAAGAGATTTGATATGTGAACTGTGGGAGCTTCAGAAAGAGAAAAGAAAACAACTTTCAATGCAAGAATATGAGAAACATTTACAGAAGTTGAGAGCATGGATTTTCACACTGAAAGGGCCAATGAAGATCCAACATAATAGGTGAAAAACAAACAAAAAAATCATGAAAGACATATTTTGAGGTGAGTCAGACCACTTCGGAGAAAAAATATCCTGAATGATTCAGGGACGGGGGGTGGGGGTGGGGGTAAGAGCACAACAAGGACAAGGATTCAGGATAACTGGGCTTTTCGAGAACAACCCTGGTAGGTAAAATGGAAAAGGGCATGCATGCCTTCTGAAGAAATATTTTCAACATTGAGTTCTGTATCTAGCTGAACCACTAAGGAAGTATAAGGGCAGATAAAAGCATTTAAAAATATGAAGGTCTTAAAAAATTTACTTCTTGTGGTTTTTGAAAAATGTTTTATTTTAGAGATACACAATTAAATATCTATGGATGAAATGGTATGTTTTGAATTTGCTTCAGAAAAATCCATTTATTCAGGCATGAATTGGTAGAGGGTGTTAATGAAGTGAAAATGACTATGAATTAATTGTTGAAGCTGAATAGTGGCTTGGAGGTTGATTATTTTTGCATATCTTTGAGAATTCTCATAATAAGAAGAAAACATTCCACAGACCTTTCTTCTGGAAAATGTGCCACTTCAAAACAAGGAAATATTAAATAAGAGGAACATAAGCAGAGAGCATTGACATTTTACCTAAAATATGATATCCAGGCCAGTAGTATCAGTATCAGCTGTGGTCTTGTTGGAAATAAAAATTCTCAAGCCCTACCTCAGACCTAATGAGTAAGAGGTTCTGGTTATAAAGTCCAGCATTATGCTCCATTGACTATGCTAAAGCCTTAAGACTGTGTGGATACCACAGTCACTGTGGAATATTCTTCAAATGATAGGAATACCAGACCACCTTACCTGCCTCCTGAGAAATCTGTATGCAAGTAAAGAAGCAACAGTTATAACCAGACATGAAACAATGGATTGGTTCCAAATTGGTAAAGGAGTATGTCAAGGCTATATATTGTCACCCTGCTTATTTAACTTATATGCAGAGTACATCATGTGAAATGCTGGGCTTGATGAATTTCAAGCTGGAATCAAGATTACCAGGAGAAATATTGATAACCTCAGATATACAGATGGCAGAAAGTGAAGAGGAACTAAAGAGCCTCTTGATGAAGGTAGAAGAGGAGAGTGAAAAAACTGGCTTGAAACTCAGCATTCAAAAAACTAAGATGATGGCATCCTGTGCCATCACTTCATGGTAAATAGATGGGGAAAAAATGGAAAAAATGACAGATTTTATTTTCTTGGGCTCCAAAATCACTACAGATGGTCACTGCAGCCATAAAATTAAAAAGACTCTGGCTCCTTGGAAGAAAAGCTGTGACAAACCTAGACATTGTATTAAACGAGACACTACAGTGGATTAAAAGAGACATTACTTTGCTGACAAAGGTCCGTCTAGTCAAAGCTGTGGATTTTCCAGTAGTCATGTATGGATGTGAGAATTGGATTATAAAGAAGGCTGAGTGCCAAAGAATTGATGCTTTTGAACTGTGGTGTTGGAGAAGGCTCTTGAGCGTCCCTTGGACTGCAAGGAGATCAAACCAGTCAATCCTAAAGAAAATCAACCTGAATATTCGTTGAAAAGACTGATGCTGAAGCTCCAATACTTTGGCCACCTGATGTGAAGAGTTGATGCTGTGAAAGATTGAGGGCAAGAGAGGAAGGGGATGGCAGAGGATGAGATGGTTGGATAGCATCGCTGACTCGCTGGACATGAGTTTGAGCAAACTCCAGGAAATAGTGAAGGACAGGCAAGCCTGACGTGTTGCAGTCCATGGGGTCGCAAAGAGTTAGACATGACTTAATGACTTAACAACAGCAATTCTGTCTTGCTGCTGCTGCTAAGTTGCTTCAGTTGTGTCCGACTCTATGCGACCCCGTAGATGGCAGCCCACCAGGCTCCCCCATCCCTGGGTTTCTCTAGGCAAGAACACTGGAGTGGGTTGCCATTTCCTTCTCCAATGCATGAAAGTGAAAAGTGAAAGTGAAGTCACTCAGTCGTGTCCGACTGAGTGACCCCATGGACTGCAGCCTACCAGGCTCCTCCGTCCATGGGATTTTCCAGGCAAGAGTACTGGAGTGGGGTGCCATTGCCTTCTCTGCAATTCTGTCTTAGCAAACCCTTTAAATAATTCTGATGTGTGCTAGTTTTAGAACCACTCTCCTAAAGCAAGAAGAGTAGCTGTGCTCAAGTAAGAGAATGGATGTGAACTGGTGGTTTATTCCATCTAATTTTCTTAACTGCTTCCTCTCTCAACTTTGATAGTTGATCTGACGTTGAGATCAAGTGGTGATATATTAATATAAAAGAAGAGAAATTACTGTTAGTTGTGCTCTTATTGCTGGTAATTTAAATGGATAATGTGTGTCAAGGCTGCAGACTTTGGGAAACTGTTGAGGCTAGGGATTGTCTCAGAAAGAAATAGTAATAGTTAAAAGGAGAAGAAGTGAACATCCTCTACACCAACCTGACTGTATCTTGGCATTCTCTGCTAAAATTGCCCATTGAATTCTCCAGGACCTATAACAGAATGTCTTTTTCCTCATCCATTATCAGACACCTGTCTTTCCTCTGGGCTCAACCTAAACCACAGGTTTTCAAAGAACCACTTCTTGTGCTTATATCTGAACCATAAGATTTTTAGAAAAGGAAAATGGACAGACTAACGATTAGGTAGTAAGAGTTGTGCTAGATATTCTGCTTACCAACTCTTTCAGTCATCATAATAATCTCCTTATACATAAGCAAATAGAGATTACCTTATATTGTATATTTACCGTTTGTATATATATGCTTTTATCTTGCTTGTGCCTTTGATTCTTATTATGGGAGAAGTAGTAATTGTCCACTCCTATCACAAGGTGGAAGGATTTCCTTTAGCCCAGTTATTCCCAAACATGTGTTCATCTAGAATCATCTAGAAGACTTGTTAAAAACAGATTCTTGTTGTATTTGCAGGTTCTATGTGAAAGTAAACCTGTTTTGGCAAAGACATGAATATTTTCAAGTTATTAAGTTGTTTTTACTATTTAGAAGACTTGGAAGGAATCAGCTTTTTCAGAGCAAAGGTCATTAAAATGTACTTTGATCTTAAAGCAGTTACAGTCAAATAAATTGTGGTAAAATTTGGGAACATACTAGTAGTGTTTTCATTATAAATATAGTATATTTGGGATTCTACAATCAGTTATTTTGAATTAAAGTTCCTTTACTGAATTATGATTTCTAGTGCCTAGCATAATGCCTTTATAAAAGGCTGTCAGTTGAATAATAGCAAAATTTTTTATTTCTGATGTGATTTGATCTTTATAAGTTGTTAGATGTTTTTCAGAATTTTTGAAGAAGATGCATGTGCGCCAAGTTGCTTCAGTTGTGTCTAACTCTTTGTGACCCCATGGACTGTATGCCACCAGGCTCCTCTGTCAATGGGATTCTCCAGGCAAGAATACTGGAGTGGGTTGCCATTTCCTTCTCCAGGGGATTCTTCCATCCCAGGGACTGAACCTGGGTGTCTTATGTCTCCTGCACTAGCAGGAGAGTTCTTTACCATAGTGCCACCTGGGAAGCCCCCCTGGGAAAAAGATGACTGGAGCTAAATAAAGTTATGTCTGGCCCAAGATATGTTTTAAGTAGAAGGCAATGGCACCCTACTCCAGTGCTCTTGCCTGGAAAATCCCATGGATGGAAGAGCCTGGTAGGCTGCAGTCCATGGGATCGCAAAGAGTTGGACACGACTGAGCGACTTCACTTTCACTTTTCACTTTCATGCATTGGAGAAGGAAATGGCAACCCACTCCAGTGTTCTTGCCTGGAGAATCCCAGGGATGGGGAGCCTGGTGGGCTGCCATCTACGGGGTCACACAGAGTCGGACACGACTGAAGTGACTTAGCAGAGTGCAGCATATCAAAAGATGTTGATTTAAATGTTTACTTGCTATGAAATAGTATAACTTTATCATAATAGGAAATGTGCATGGATGCAAAAGTTTGCTTTTTATGATTCTTGAGACAAGTAGGTTATCCTCTATTTAATTGTAGACCATTACCAATAAAATTTCATTACAAGTCCACAAGGGATTTGCAAAGATGGTGAGAAAAGATTATAATTTTATGTTCACTAACTTTTAGCTGATATTTGTCATTTTCTTTAATTATTAGTGCAGACAGAAATCACAGTAATGTTGTATCTGTGACTTTTTCACCAACAGAAATAGATAGCATCACATGGCATGACATATATTGCAGATATCTCAAAATATCACTACCTGCCTCTTGCTGTTAATTTGTTAGTATAAGCTAATAGGACTTCCCTATAGCTCAGATGGTAAAGAATCTGCCTGCAATGCAGGAGATCCGGTTCAACCTCTGGATCAGGAAGATCCCTTGGAGAAGGAAATGGCAACCCACTCCAGTATTCCTGCCTGAAGAATCCCATGGGCAGAGGAGCCTGACGGGCTACAGTCCATGGGGTCGCAAAGGGTCGGACGTGACTAAGGGACTAACACAGATAAGCTAATACATATATTATTATATATTAATTTTAAACTTTCATTATGAGTTTTGTATATAATTTGTTTCCTTCATAATCTAGGTATTTTGTTTTATACTTTTGAAAATACTGATCTGAGGAGTTTGAAAATTTCATCAGATTTGCACAGGGGTACATGAACTCCTGCATTACACAGGACTTACAGAACACTTTTGTAGCACTGGAATTTTGTTTTGAGTCTATTATTAATGTCTCCTCAATTTAAGATGAGAGAATATGTCTAAATTTCTAAGTGAAATGAGGTATTTCAGGCCCAGTGAGGAAAGAAAGTACCTTATACTATCATTTCTCTTCCAGCCTTCAGCCTTTCCTGGGTTATAAAGTTTTGTATTGTCTGCCTCCGTAAACCTCATCTCACCAGATTCCCCCTCATGGTATTACCTCCAGTCATGCTGCTCTTCTTTCAGTGCCTTATCTAGGCTTGTTCTCTCCTGCCGCAGATCTTTTCATGATCTTTTCTTGCTCTCTGGAATGTTCTTACGTCATTCCATTTTATCCTTCCTCTATTGGCAGTGCTTAGAGTACTTCCTCTAAGTAGTACCAGTAGAGGTACTACTACTTTGGAAGGCTTCTTTGGTTTCCTTGACTAGGTTACTTCTTCATTATAGGCTTTCTTAACACAGTACACCTTTCTTATCTGTAGTTGCAGTTGAAGTTTTACAGTTCTTATGATTTGGTTAATGTGAGCTCTGCAGTTAGGGACTGTGCCTGTTCTTCCTCATCACTATATCCTGGGTGCCTTGACTAGTACTTGGTAAATCAGAGGTACTCATAACTATTTTATCTGTTAGTTGGTTACATGGATAGATAGATAAATGAATGCTTTAAATCATGTTTGTCTAGTAGAAATATAATGTGAGTCCCAAGTGCAAGCCACATGCGTTATGTGCTAAGTCGCTTCAGTCTTGTTGGACTCTTTGAGACCCTATGGACTGTAGCCCACCAGGCTCCTCCATGGAGATTTTCCAGGCGAGAATACTGGAGTGGGTTGCTATGCTCTCCTCCAGGGGATCTTCCTGACGCAAGGATCGAACCCACGTCTCTTACATCTCCCGCATTGGCAGGCAGGTCCTTTACCACTAGTGCCACCTGGCAAGTCACATATATGTAATTAAAAGTTTTCTAGTTACAAAGGATTAATTTATTATATTTTATTTAACTTTATATATCTAAAATATTATCCTGATTTATAGTCATAAAATATTATTACTAAGATGTTTCGTGCCAAGCCTTCAAAATGCAGAGTGTATTGATATTTTACATTTCTAGCACATCTCAGTTCAAATCAGTCACACCTGGCTAGTGACTACTGTATTGGACAGCGCTCATGTCAAAGCATATTAAAAATGAAAAAATTGAGGCTGCCTGGATCATGGTCAGCCCTTTATTTAAGGATAGAAATTTAAACCATTTTGTTTATTCAGAAATTATCAAAATTGAGGTAAAAATAAGAGACAAACTACCCAGAGGGTATATTAAGTCAATATGTTAAAAGAAAAAAGTTGAATAATGAATACTTACAATTTTCTTTTCCTGTGTATTTTTCTGAAGATTTGCAAATTAGGTTTACAAAAATGATCCTGTTACAAGGATCAAATCACTCCTCTGCTCAAGCCTCCAATAACTTCCCAGCTCACTCAGCATGAAAGCCAAAGTACTTTATAAGGACTCACGGTCAGGCTCTTTGTGGTCAGGTCCCACAACCTCCTGCCTTCTTTGTCTGCTCCACTCTAGCCATACAGGCCTCCTTACAATTGGGGGGAACAAAAACAAAAAATTGGGGGGAAGATAATTTGCAGCTAGGGGCCTTGGAGTTAATCAGAGTGACCTTGTCTGGGAATCTGTTCTCGAATCTGCTCTCTTAAACTAACACATATTTGTTAAGAAAGTTTTGTTTTCCAAGCATCATTTTTTATAGGGTGATCTAGGAAGGTTTCCCTGGCAAAGTATTACTGGTATTTTAATGAGTTTGATGCCACTAAATTTACAATAAGCCATTATTTTATATGCCACATTGCCAGTTTTAGTTGACATCAAATTGTAAGATTTGTCCATATTTTAGAGATAAAGGGGGTAGTTTTTATAATAAGTAAAATGGGGTATTTGAAAAGAAATTTCAAAGAGAAAAAGGAGTAAGGGGAGAGGTGACCGGGAAAGGAGCAGCAGTTGTAAAGACCCTCCTGGACCACTTGAAACAATCGTAAGCAGGCCTGTATGGCTGGAGTGTAGTAGACAAAGAAGGCAGGAGGTTGTGGGACCTGACCCTGTAGAGCCTGACCGTGAGTCGTTATAAGTACTTTGGCTTTCATGCTGAGTGAGCTGGGAAGTTATTGGAGGCTTGAGCAGAGGAGTGATTTGATCCTTGTAACAGGATCACTGTTGGCTGCTGTGTTAAGAATAAATTGTCGGAGGCAGGAATGGAAGCAGGAAAATAAAATCAGGCAGCCGTAGGAGGCTCTTGCAAGTAATGCAGATGAGAAGCAGTGGTGGCCTGGGCCAGAGTTGTGTTGGTGAAGATTATGAGAAATGGCTGGATTCCAGATTATTCTGCAGGTAAAGCTGATAGAATTTGCAGATTTGTTGATGGATTCCTTGTGAGGTGTGAGGAATATGAGGAGTCAGATGATTTCAGGTGTAAGCAACCCATAGTTACCATTTACAGAAATATGGAAGGAAGCCTGCAGGAGAAGTTTGGGAAGTAAATCAGCTAATCAGTTTTGGATATATTGAGATGCCTCTTAAGCGTTCAAGAGAAGATGGAGGAGGCAATTAACTCAAAAGTCACCATGTCAAGGAAGAGGGCCTGTTGGAAGTTACAACTTGTGTGTGTTTGTGTGCATAAATCACATTGTGTCTATGTGTGTATAAATTTATCTTTTGGTCCTTACATCATTGATTTCTTAAGAATTCTGCCCCCCCCCACCCCTGGTGTGTTTAGTCTTTGATTTTAATGTTAGAAGTTTTCTCAAATGTTTGATGACATTGGCTACCCTTGACAATGAGATACAAGGAGAGATTGAACAACTGACTCTCACAGGGAACCGTTGACAGTAGAGAAAGCATAGAGTTGATTACTGGTATCTTTTAATGTATCATTTTTAACTTTTTATTTTAAAATAACTTCATACAGAAAAGTTGTCAGAGTAATGTAGATAACTCCCAAGAACACCTAGATTCACCAGCATTTTACTCTTCGTCTTAGCCAAAAGGCCAATAAGTGATCAGCAGTATTTTAACATTATTTTCTTTTCACCATTTTTTCCCTCTACACACACACACACACACACACACACACTTTTTTTTTCTTGGTCATTTGAGAATACATAGTATACATCATGCATACTTTAGTGTATAATTTCCAAAAGATATTCTCTTACTAAGTATGTAATTTGGCTATCAAAAATACAAGAAGTTTCATGTAATACCTTTTTCTAATCTACAATCTACATTTATCACTTATTCTAGCAGTTTCCTTTATAGCATATTTTCTTCCTTCCAGTCCGAATCCAGTTCAGAGTATATATTGCATTTAATTTTCATGTCTCTCTCTCTTTTTTTAAATCTGGAGCAGTTCCTTAGCTGTTCTTTGCCTGGCACAACATTCATGTTTTTAAAAAATGTAGACTAGTTATTTCATAGAATTTTATTCATTCAGAGTTGGTCTTACAGCTTTTCACGATTAGATGCAGGTTGTTCATCCTTGGTCAAATACCTACCAGATGATATGACATCCTTCTCAGGACACCACAGCAGAGACACGTGTTTCTGTCTGCATCTCATGTGATGTGAATTTCAATCATCCAATCAAGGGATTGTCCAGTTTTCCTGCTTGTAGTGACTGTTCTTTTCCTTGAAATTAAAATGTTAGCTCTCTGGGAAGACGTTTAAGACCATGTATAAAAATCCTGTTCTTCATCAGACTTTTCCCCCTTTTTTATTTAGTAATCTTTTATGATGCGTGCGTAACCCAGTGGTTTCTGTAATGATTGTAAAATGGAGATTTTCCAGTTCTGTAAACCCTTTTCACATTTATGTCAACATTCTTCTTTTTTGTTCTTTAAAAGCCCTCTGCTTTTGTTCCATTTGTTAACAGAATGGACTCATATATTCTTGAATTATTCAGTGAACTATAATCCACTACTGTACTTAGCTATTTTGATGATGTAATTGCCCTTGATTTGGTTAACTGAAGTTCTTTAGAGCTGTTTTTTGGTCCTTTTGGCATTCTCCCCCAGGAGCACCCCCCCACCTCTAAAAAGTACCCCCTTACATTTAAGATCAAGATTTTCCAGGTTCATTGTGTACCTTACCTATTCTAGCCCAGGAATCACCCATGTCTCTAAGAGCCTTGATTACTTTCAGTTCAATTCAGTTGCTTCATCGTATCCAGCTCTTTGTGACCCCATGAACCACAGCACGCCAGGCTTCCCTGTCCATCACCAACCCCAGGAGTTTACTCAAACTAATGTTCATTGAGTTGGTGATGCCATCCAACCATCTCATCTTCTGTCATCCCCTTCTCCTCCCACCTTCAATTTTTCCCAGCATCAGGGTCTTTTCAAATGAGTCAGTTCTTCACATCAGGTGGCCAAAGTGTTGGAGTTTCAGCGTCAGTCCTTCCAGTGAATACTCAGGACTGATTTTCTTTAGGATGGACTAATTGGATCTCCTTGCAGTCCAAGAGTCTTCTCCAACACCACAGTTCAAAAGCATCAATTCTTTGGTGATCAGCTTTATTTATAGTCCAACTCTCACATCCATACATGACTACTGGAGAAACCATAGCTTTGACTAAATGGACCTTTATTGGCAAAGTAATATATCTGCTTTTTAATAAGCTGTCTAGATTGATTATAACTTTTCTTCCAAGGAGCAAGCGTCTTTTAATTTCATGACTGCAGTCACCATCTGCAGTGATTTTGGAGCCCCCCAAATAAAGTCTGTCACTGTTTCCACATCTATTTGCCATGAAGTGATGGGACCAGATGCCATGATCTTAGTTTTCTGAATGTTGAACTTTAAGCCAACTTTTTCACTGTCCTCTTTTACTTGCATCAAGAGGCTCTTTAGTTCTTCACTTTCTGCCATAAGGATTGTGTCAGCTGCATGTCTGAGGTTATTGATATTTCTCCCGGCAATCTTGACTCCAGCTTGTGCTTCATCCAGTCCAGCATTTCTCATGACGCACTCTGCATAGAAGTTAAATAAGCTGGGTGACAATATACAGCCTTGACATACTCCTTGATTGCTTTGGGTAGGTGGAATCTTGTGGTGGGAGTGGGATCTTATTACTCACTATAGACTTTGTCTTCCTCTTTTAAATATTGCACCCTTTCCTCAGCCTTTCTTGATATCCATTAGTTTAGGGGTTCCTTTAGTTTAACATACCCAAATAGAAAACCTCTAATCTGCTGGAGTTTGGCTATTTTTAGAGATGTTGTCTAGGCAGACTAATTATTTCTTTTAATCAACCTGTTTGTAGCTTCAAATTACTGATTCTCATTCTTTTATTCTTTCTGTGGTTCTGTGGCACAAATAAGCATGCTGCTTAGCCTGTCCTCCCCCACCCCTTATACTTCAGTGAGTCTGGTTTGGGGAATTCTAAATTAATATGCAAACTGGAGCTGACTGCCATTGCCAGGGCTAACCATCTCTGCTGGATAGATACTAATGGGGAGCAGTAGACAAACAAAAGCACAAGTGTTTTCTTCTTTCTTGCTATCTGGGGCTGCTGGAGAATGAGGGAATCCCACAAATGAGAAGCCAAAGAAGGAGAACTCAAAATAGTGTGTATAAACTCTCCCCAAGTCTCTGGCTGACTCCTGAGCCATGCATGCATGAGGCAGATGGAAAGCAGTCTGGGGTGTTACCTGAGTTACTGCTACTGTGGCAGAGACTTGGGGATGCTAAAACTCCTTTAAAGAAAACTGCCATCTTTTTAACTGTAAGAACCAGAAGGGGCACAGTTAATGAATAATCCGGAAAAAAAAAAAAAAGCCAGAGAAGAACCCCAAATTCTGAGTTTAACCCTCTGTGCAGACTTGTACCTGATCCTCAGCAGTGTATGTACAGGCCAGACCTTCTGAACTAAGGTCCTAGATGCTGCCCATTAAACACACAAAAGAATTGGCGTGCAAAAATTTTTGCCCACTATTTTTGTTTCGAAACAAAAATAGTGTTTTTCAGAATAATACAATAGAATCCACAGTTCACAACCTAACATTCGCAATGTCCAAGATAAACTCACTCAACATACAAAGAGCCAGGAAATTGAAACACATTCTCAAGGGCAAAGACATGAATAAATGTGAAGTTAAAGATATTGGAATTATCTGACAAATGTTTTAAAGTAAAATTATTTTTATATTAATTTGAGGTAAATTATAATTATTTATAATTTTTTGAGGTAAAAGAAAATACGCTTATAATGAATAAAAGGTCGCTGAAACTAAGAAGAGACAAAGAATCCATCTGAAATGAAAAACATTCACTGCATAGGATTTGTAGCCGATGAAGATGACAGAAAATCATGATTTTGAATTTAGAGCAAAAGAAGTCATTCTTAATAACAGATGTTTAGGATTTTGTGTTTGTTTTTAAATGAACAGAATGTCAGGGATCTCTGAAGCAATTTCTAATTAAATGGCCTTTAGAAGTTTCAGGAGAGGGAAAAGGGTAAAAACCGATTGAAGAAATTATAGTAAAATCTTAGTAGATTTGGTGAAAAATATAAATTTACAGATTCACGAAACTTAACAGACACATAACAGGATAATCATAGTAATCATAGTCAAACTGTAAAAACCAAAGGTAACAAAATGCTGCAAGCAGCCATGGAAGAAATACCATACTTATTGGGGACAGTGATTCAAGTTACCATACACTTCTCATTAGAAACCATAGAGGCGCAAAGACAAAAAGCTTTCCATTCAGAACTCTGTATTCAATGAAAATTATCCTTCAAAAATGGAATGAAATAAAGATGTTTTCAGATGAAGGAAAATTAAGAGAACTTGTTGTGGGTGGGCCTGCCTTAGCAAGAAATGCTAAAGGAAGTTTTTCTTGCTGAAGGGAAATACACTAGAGGCAAAGTCAGATCTTTAGGAGCTAATGAAGAGCATAGGGAAAGTAAATATGTGGGTAAATAATAAGGTTATATTTTCCTGGAGGGGGTCATGGCAACCCACTCCAGTATTCTTGCCTGGAGAGTCCCCATGGACAGGGGAGCCTGGTGGGCTACAGTCCATGGGATTGCAGAGTCAGACACAACCAAAAGACTAAGCACAGCACAGGGTTATATTTTCCCCTCTTACTGCTTTTAAGACACTAAAAATGTAAATAAACCAATGGCTAAAACATTGAATTTTCAAATTCCTGCCTAACCAAGAAAACACACCCATAGGATTTCACCACCGTATTCTTTCACACATTCAATGAAATAATCCCAATCTTACACAGACTCTTTACAACACACATTATGTGGGCAGTATAACCATGCCTCAGTCATTTTAATTCACTGTATTAACAAACGAAAAAGAAAAATTTGTAACAAATTTCAGTAAAGGCTGGCAAGTAAAAAAGAGAGAAGTGTTTGACAAAATTCAATACTACTTAGTATTGAAAATAAAAATTCTTAAGAGAACTAGAAATAACATCAACCTAATGAAAGACATCCACAAAAACACACAACTGACATCAAGCTTAATTGTGAAATACTATGCCTTTCCCCTAAGATTAGGTGTAGGGCAAAGATATCTGCCCTTACCACTTCTGTTTAACATTGTTCTGGACATCCTGGTCATTTCAGTAAGGCAAAAAATATATATATAAAAAGATATAAATATCAGAGAGGCTAAAGTAAAGCTGTTTGCAGGTGACATCGTTCTCTGAAAGTGAAAGTGAACATTGCTCAATCGTATCTGACTCTTTGAGACCCATGAACTATACAGTGTTTGGAATTCTCCAGGTCAGAGTACTGAAGTGGGTAGCCTTTCCCTTCTCCAGGGGATCTTCCCAGCCCAGGGATCAAACCCAGGTCTCCCTCATTGCAGGTGGATTCTTTACCAGCTGAGCCACAAGGGAAACCCAAGAATATTATATAATAGGGTAATAATTAATAATTAATAATAATAGGGTAGCCTATCCCTTCTCCAGCGAATCTTCCTGACTCAGGAATCGAATTGGAGTCTCCTGCATTACAGGTGGATTCTTTACCAACTGAGCTGTCAGAGAAGCCCGACGTTGTTCTTTATAAATTCCTTCAAATTTATTAGGTAAACAGTTTTGACAACTACTAAGTGAATTTTGCAAGATTGTAGAATATAAGTGAAACTTGCTTAGTCTTGTCTGACTCTTTGTGACCCTGTGGACTGTACAGTCCATGGAATTCTCCAGGCCAGAATACTGGAGTGGGTAGCCTTTCCTTTCTCCAGGGGATCTTCCCAACCCAGGGATCGAACCCAGGTCTCCTGCATTGCAGGCGGATTCTTTACTTTACCAGCTGAGCCACAAGGGAACCCTGTAGAATATAAAGTTAATATACAATTACAAAATGTGCAATCATATACACTAAGCAGACTGGCTTTTAAAAAATACTTATTTGGCTGGGCTGCGTCTTGGTTATGGCATGTGGGATCTTCGATTTTCATTGCAGCAGGCAGGGTCTTTCATTTGTGGTGTGTGAACTTTTAGTAAACACTAACTGAATTTTTAAGACAATTCTGGGCACAGTAGCATAAAAAAATTACTTCAGGAATCAGTCTAACGTTGTATACTGTACTTTGGACACTGTTACCTGCAAACTGTGTGAGATTGTCAAGACAAAGAAGACCTAAATGGAGAGATATTATGTCCATAGATTAGAAGGCTCAGCATTGTTAAAGTATCACATCTTAACATAATAATCTATAGAAGATCTAAGATACTAATGCCCTTGGTAATACAATTTATCTGGAAGCATAAATTATGTAATGGAAACTACCTAGACTAACCAAAGCAGGTTTTTAAAAGAAGAGTTTAGTTTGAGGATGTAATACTACATGACTTTAAGATTTGCTGTTGTTAAGCAGCAATAATTAAAATACTGGTTTTGGAGTAAGAATAGACATTATAGATCAGGGGAACAGAATAGAGATCCTAGAAGTAAATCTAGCAAGGATGTGGAGTAATAAGTAGATTTGATAGACTGCCAGTAAGAATGTAAAATGGCTGCAGCTACTTTTGTCAGTTCTTTAAAGTTAACTGTTTATTTATTTTATGAGTCAGTCAGCCCATTTCTAAGTCAAAAGAAGTAAAAATTTGTATCCTTACAAGACATGAACTTTTGACCAACTGCAGGTATGAATAAGTAAAATCTGTTATATCCAGCATTATTAAACTCTTCTCAGCAATAAGAAGAATAAGTTATCAATAAGACAGAGCAGTATGAGTAAATCTCAAGATAGTTATACTAAGTAAAAACAGTATTTACTATCTGATTACATTTATATAAATTTAGAAAAAGTGAACACTAATATACAGTGAAAGGAAGAAGATCCTTGGTTTCTGGAAGCTGGTGACAGATTAGATGTTCTGCAGACAGCATAAGTCCTTTGGGGGCTACAGAAATGAAAACATTTCCGTCCTGATATGGTATTGATTTCATGGGTTCTATACAAGTAAAAATGCCATTGAATTGTACACATTAAATGGATAAATAGTTTATCATATACTAATTATATGTCAATAAACTTTATTAAAATTTGGTTGGCTTTCTTTGAATTTCTAGGGAAATCTTCCTACACCCTCTCCACTGAGTTTTTTTAGTTAATCTTTTCATTCTACTTTTCCTCCCACTAGAGGAGATTCCTTCTAAATCATCCTGTCATACTGTTCTAATCTAGAATTTTCCATCTTCTGCATAACTCTGCTATGGGCATTTTCCTTAATGTCTTCCTGGGAAGTCCCTTTGCTGCTGCTTTTCCTGGATCTCCATTGCTTCTTACTTCTCTTGGTTACTTCTTCATTTTGGTGAAGCATATCTTCCGGTTCTGAAAGGTAATTTTTCTATATCTTTGTGGTTTAGAACTTTCATATTGATTAAGTGCCCAGTTATGAAACCCTTAAGTATTATTACTATATGTCTTTTCTCTCAGATTACTTAGTTTTCCTGTAGATGAATCTTCCTTACAGGCAGAAAGGAGATAGAAGGAACAAGTATGGGTACAAGACTTTTGGGACTCAAGTAAGGGAAAGAATCCTTTAATATGAACACTGTCCCTTATCTGCTTTTTTCACCTTTCCTTGTTTATAGGAATGTCCCTTCTTCCTACACCTGTCTGGTACCAACTCTCTGAAAGGTGGGGCCTCTAGTGTTACTGCACAGTGGGATAGGCAGATGAGGTTCCAGGGGTCTAGTTCCACTTCTTAATGACTTTTGATTAGTTTTGTTTTCAGCTCTTCCCATGCCTTTACCTTTAGTGCTACTTGATGCCTCCAAAACAAATTGGCTTTTTTTTGTCTTTTCCCTTGTGTACATTTACTTTTCAGCATATGCAGGCCTGTTAATGTCAGTTATCACATTCCAGCTTTAAATTTTGTTGGCAACTGTTTTCCTTCTTTTTCTTTGTGGATATATGCCTCTTTTCCTGTAAGGGTATTTTGATAGATAATGGATGCTGCGGTATGTGTTAAAGCCTTAATTCTCACTGTGATGGTAATTTGGAAGTGGGGCCTTTGGGAGGAATTTGGATTTAGTTGAGGTCATGTAAGTACAGCCCCCATGGTGACACTGGTACCCTTATGAGAGGATGAAGAAACGCGAGAGCGCTCTGTCCTCCATATGACGACACACCTAGACGGCAGCCGTTGGCAAACTGGAAAGAAGGCCCTCGCTGAGCGCCCTCCCGTGCTCACACCCTGAGCTTGGACTTCCAACCTCCAGAACTGTGAGAAATTTCTGTTGTTAAAGCTACCTCGGGGGCTTCCAGGGCTCAGAGGTAAAGACTCTGCCTTGCCAGTGCAGGAGACATGGGTTCCATCTCTGGGATGGGAAGATCCCTTGGAGGAGGAAATGGCAACCCTGTCCAGTGTTCTTGCCTGAAGAATCCTATGGACAGAGGAACTTGGCGGGCTGCAGCCCATTGGGTCGCAAAGAGTCAAACGCGTCTTAGCGACCGAGCATGCAGCACACACCACGTAGTTAGATTGTAAAACTTCACTAATAAAACAATCAAAAAAGCTACCCAGTGTATGCTGGGTTCTTCTGTTACAGCAGCCCTAAGGACAAATAAGACAGACCAAGAGTAGATAGAAATGCCATTTCCCCTTTCGATACATCTGTTGTTGTTGACAGTGAATGTTGACATGGTTAAGGATGAGGCCCATCCAAGTTTGCTTTTATGTTTTTGGCCTTCTTCCCTGGCATGTGCGTTCTCATTCTCAGTGGGCGCATATACTTGGTTCTTGAGAAAGTGAAATAATCTTGGTATTTACAATATCTACTGTGGCCTCCAAGAAAAATCAACTGGACAAAATCTCAGTTCTTACTGTTTGATCTCTCTCACTAAGAATTTGTTTTTCCTTGGAGTAGGGGTGACAATGGAAAAAGCTTGAGAATCATTGTTTCTTCTTTCTTAAATTGATTTCACAGAATGAGCCTTCAGATTGAGTTTATTTCCTGCAACCATTTTTCCTGGGTATAATATATCTTTTGGATCTGTGATTTGAACATTTCATTTAAAGATAGTATCGGGACTTCCCTGGTGGTCCAGTGGTCGAGACTCTGTGCTGCCAGTGCAGGGGATGCAGGTTCGATCCCTGGTCAGAAAACTAAGATCCCTAGGGCCAGAGATCCCACATGCCTGCCTGGTGGGGCTAAAAGATTAAAAAAAGAAGAAAAGATAGTATCTTTGAATTTTTTGTTACATTTGTTGCATTTTCCTCTTTTAAAACACCACTTAAACATTTGCTTGACCTTGTTTTTCACTCATTGTATTTCTTTCACTTTGTATTTTTCTCAAGTCTGTTTAGAAAACAGACTTATTTGCTTTTTATTGCTGCTTCTGATGTAGTTTCAACTCATTTCTTTTTTCTTAGCTCTTTTAGCTTACTTTTCATTGCTTGCTGGTTTATCTCTTTAGATTTTTCAGTTATTTTTTTCTGAAGATAGCTCATGTCATCTCTTACATCTACCACCTCTTGTATTTTTTCATCTAATTTTGTTCTTTACCCCTTATTGGCTTTCTCCTAATCATCTGTCAGGGCTACAACTAGGATAAGACCAATGAGGGACTAACTTAAGTTGTAAAATTTAAGATAACATCAAAAAACTCAGTAATCAAGATAAATAGTATTTTGATGTGTTTTTTTTTTTTTTTAGAGTCATCCATGACTTCACTTTCACTTTTCACTTTCATGCATTGGAGAAGGAAATGACAACCCACTCCAGTGTTCTTGCCTGGAGAATCCCAGAGACAGGGGAGCCTGGTGGGCTGCCGTCTATGGGGTTACACAGAGTCGGACACGACTGAAGTGACTTAGCAGCAGCAGCAGCATGATGAATAAAATATCCACAATGAAATTCTAAGTAAAGATAAGATTAGTTTTCTTTGAATTAAAGTCTAACTTCTTCAGTGGTTCTCCCCACCCCATCAGCAGTTTTGATTTCTGCAGTTTTAGTTACCTTTAAGATCTGAAAATATTAAGTGAAAAATCCCAGAAATAAACAGTTGATAAATTTTAACTGGCACATTATTTTGAGCAGCATAATGAAATCTCGTGCAGGCCGCTCTGTCCCTGGTGGGCCATGGCTCGTTCCTTTGTTCATATCCATGCTGTGTATACTGCTGCTGCCGCTAAGTCGCCTCAGTCGTGTCTGACTCTGTGCGACCCCATAGACAGCAGCCCACCAGGCTCCCCCGTCCCTGGGACTCTCCAGGCAAGAACACTGGAGTGGGTTGCCATTTCCTTCTCCAGTGCATGAAAGTGAAAAGTGAAAGTGAAGGCACTCAGTCGTGTCCGACTCTGTGTGACCCCATAGACGGCAGCCCACCAGGCTCTCCTGTCCATGGGATTTTCCAGGCAAGAGTACTGGAGTGGGGTGCCATTGCCTTCTCCGGCTCTGTATACTACCTGCTCCTTAATACCTGTATAGGAAAACACATAGGGCAGTTGACCCTTGAACAACACAGGTTTGAACCCCACAGCTCCACGTACACTCAGGATTTTTCAGTAGTGTATAATACCTACAGTACTGCCCAATCCAGGAGTGGTTGAATTCGAGGATGGTGAGCCCCAGATGCAGAGGAATGACTGTAAGACACTCAGGCTTTCTGCAGCACCAGACCCCTAATCCTGTTGTCGTTCACAGGTCAGTTCTCTCTGTAGGATTTGGTACTACCTACAGTTTCAGGCGTCCACTGGGGGTCTTGGGATATACTTCTCATAGATAAAGGGAGACTGTTGTCTTACGTATTTGAGTATGTGCGTGTTTAGACATGGTGTAAACTTTTTGTCTAGACTTTGATTTACCCTCCTAAACACACCTCTTAACAAATCTGTCATTCCTTTAGCCTTGTAGATTTAGCTTCCTGCATGTCTTGACTTTTTAGGGATGCAGAGCTTCTGTGTCGTTTACATACTACCACCTGAAAACTGGTAGATCCCCTTCTGTGCCACATATCCCTCAGACTGCTGAGGGTAGAAATGGCTACTTTGTGTACACTTTCTGTCAGCTCCGTCTCTTTGAGCAGATATTGAGATACTGCTTCTCATATAAATGTGACGTTCAAATGAAGTTTTCAAATTCTTTAATTCTAGATTTGTAGAGTATCATTTTATTCCATTCCTATGTATAACATTTTTATCTATTAAGGGCTTAAAGTTCTCCATATATTGAAACTTTGAAACATAGGGAAAAGAAAACATAATTGATATACTTAACAGATTTAGTAATTTGGCAAAGTTTACTTACGTTGACTTCAGGTTTTATTAAGTCACTCACACCCAGAGAAATCTTACTGGCAAGTTTCTGTTTTTAGGAATATTTAAAATGTGGCATAGGACTCTTTGGAAGATTATAAGGAAATTTTGAAGATATGAAAGCTGGAAAAAGAATTGGCTGGGGAAACTAGTAAATTTTGAACAATAGGTGACCCTCCATATCCACTAGCTCAGCATCTGCAGATAGGGAGAGCTGGTTGTACTGAGCTGTTTTATGTGTGGGACTTAGGCATCTGAAATTTTGGTGTCCAAAGGAGTCCTTGAAACAATCCCCAGCAAAAAATAAGCAATGACTGTATATATATTACCTTTTTATTTTTTAAAGCTTTAATGAAAATATTGAACACAATATAAAATATAAATCCTTTTTAAGAATAGTCACTAGAAATATAATAATGATTATATCTCAGAGTAAAAGTTTAAAAACCTCTGGGCTATTTAGAACAGTAGACTGATCAGATAAATGATTTACTTTGTTCTTCAGATAGTACATATGCTTTCCTTCCTCCAAGAAGCTTTTTTTAATGACTGGACTTCATTCTTAAGATTTATGAATATTTAGCTTTCAGTTTACAGTCACATTTTTGAGTGTTAAAGTTGTCTTTTGCATATTTCTGTATTTATAGTGACTGAAGCAGGGTTTGCAGTCTTGTCTCTTCCTGTCTCTTCTCTCCAGCATGCACTGCCTCCCACTATAGTCCTCACTGCAATCCCTAGCACATAGTGACTCAGAGCTTTAACTTTTATCTTTTAGCCAGTCAGAACCATGAATTAGTTGTCTTAATATTAAAAGAGAAATTGATTCATAGGCTAAAGAACATTGGAATTAGCCTATGGAATTAGCTTATATTGTTTTTGTTGAATAAACTGATGAGATAAAAGATTGATACTGTTAAAGGTGGGAGAGAATAAACACAATATGTAGATTGCATTCAGCTAGTAAGTTTATTACTATATAGACCAGGGAGGAGTCTCCTTCCTCTAAGGCTAAGTTACTTCACAGAAGAGGACATTGTACTTTATCCAGTAGAAGAAGAGGTTGTATTTGTGATATGATCCTGTCATATTTGAACTCATTCACTGAGAGAAAAACAATATATAAAATAAATAGAATGTGAAACACTGAACCAGATATTTTACATTTGCACTAATTGCTTACATTTTGATGAAGGCGGTTTCCTCTGACATAGGTCTGATGCAGTGTTCATTTTACTTTTGCTTTTCATTAGAGACTCTCTTGGCTATTAAAATAAAAGATGTAAAAAAGCCTAGAAGTTATCTTTGAGATATTTAGAGCGATGTTAATGTTATTTTTTGATAGAATATAAAAATCTCTTGCTTATCAAATTTAATGAAATAAGACTATTGATGATAGGAATTTACTTTTGAATAATGAAAGCAGAAAAATATCAGTAAATGTCTTTTGTAAAATTTACTTTTGCCCTTTTTAAAATTGTGCTTTCAGTGATATTCCCACTACTTTACACTGACTCAAAGCGTTTGATGGAAAATATTTTATCTCTCTTTTAAAAACATGTCTGTAATTCATGTGTCAGTTCATTTGTAGAAATAGTGAACGAGCATGGTTTTTTGTAATTATACCCTTGCTGTGCTCTTTATCTGAAATATCTTCAAAAAGTTATTTGAGTACAAAAAGAATAACAACAATCTCTCACCAGCCAGAATGGGTATGTTCATGTTTTTGCTGTGGAGTATAACACTTCTAAGAATATAATTAGCTTTGCTTTTCCTTTTCTCCCTTTTTTTCTCCCACAGCCTCATGATTTTGATGAATGCCGATTTGATATTAGTGTAAATGATAGCGTTTGGTATCTTCGTGCTCAAGATCCAGATCACAGACAGCAGTGGATAGATGCCATTGAACAGCACAAGGTGGGTCTCTGGTGTTTACCCATCTAAAGAGACTTAGGCAAGAGACTCGTGGTAAACACCTCTGAAAGAATGTTGATCTGTATGTGTGTACTGAATAGTTGAACATGATATTTTGGGTTGAAAAATTAAAGCAATACAGGTGTAAATTTTTGAAATGATTTTGTTTCTAACATTTGAGTTATACTAAGGGATTGCCATGATAAATATTTTTAATTGATGATTAAAGCAAAATATGCCCTTTTATATAAATTTGTTTTTTATTTAGGGTATGCTTCATAATGAATGCCTTTTTATGATCTGGGTAAAATGATTCTTGAAATAACATCAGATTGTAAAATCCTAATGTTTGAAAGCTTCAGTGTTAATTTTTATTGTCATTTGTAACCATTTGGGTAAATCCTTAGTATAATCATTTGTAAATTGTTAAATTTTGGAAAATATAAAGTTTTCTAATAAACTTTGAAAAAGTCTTTCTTAAATGTATAAGCCATAGTCTTGAAATTTAAAGCTAGTTTTTGACTTCTATATGAATAATTGGTATATAGACTAAAGAAATATATTTTTAAAAATCACTATTATTAACTAATTCAGTATTTCATGGTAAAACAAGGAATAGGGAAAGTTAGAAATTCACCATGCCATTCCTGAAGAAAACTGAATTTGTTCATATACTTGTCTGTACTTGTTCATTTGGGTTTCACAGAGTTGTAGTTGAAACGCCTGTTTTGGTTATTTAACAGACACAAAACATGTACACACATACACACAACAAGAAAAACTAGTCAGGCCTGGGATACTGCAGGCACTTTCTTCTTGATATTGATCATACATTAGGTTTATTTCTTAATTATAAATTTTCCCAGCCTAAGGAAATCTGGCTCTCATGCTTTCCTTTTGTACTTGTTTTAACTTTAGAATTATATTACTTTAAAGCATTTTGTGAATCTTAGTTACCTTGATATTATTACCTCAGGAAATGGTGTCAAAATGGTAAACAGTTTTCTATTATTTAAAGAAAAGATGAGCCAGTAGACATGGAAGCAACCTAAATGTCTATCAATAGATGAATGGATAAAGAAGATGTGGTACATATATACAATGGAATATTACTCAGCCAAAAAAGAATGAAATGTTGCCATTTCCAGCAACATGGAGGGACCCAGAGATTATCACACCAAGTGAAGAAAGTCAGATAGAGGAAGACAAGTATTGTGTGATATCACTTATATGTGAAATCTAAAAAGAAGATACAGATGAACTTATTTAGTAATACAAAACACAGACTCAGATTCACAGATGCAGGAAACAACTTGTGACTCCTAAAGGGGAAACAGAAGGGGGAAGGATAAATTAGGAGTATGGGATTAACATATACACACCACTATATATATGATAAACAACAAGGATTTATTGTGTAGTACAGGGAGCTATATTCAGTAATTTGTAATAGCCTATAATGGAGAAGAATGTGAAGCCGTATACCTGAACTGACACAGTATTACAAACCAACTATAGTTAAGTAAAAATTAAAGCAAATAAATAAAATTGAGATGAGCTAGAATTCTAAAATCTCAGTGCTTTGGAGCTGGGCTAACCTGAATTCTGACACTGCAGACTCTGCCATGTATGATGTATGTGACCTTGCCTTCATCTCTTCTTAATGTGTTTAAGGGACACATGAAATAATATATGTAAGGTTACTTACCAGAGTGGCTGATGTTTTTTCCCATTTATGACATAGTAGGAGAAGAAAGAGTTTTGAAGTCACAAAATTCACTGAAATTATACCATGTTTTTTATGGATAAAGAGTTCTACATTCAGTGAGAGTTGCTAAATGTGCATTTAAAGAGAGTAGTCTGTTTTGTGTAGTTGTCAGGGCCGGCCCTCTTAATAATGATTAAAGGCATTATTAAGACTAATTTCGGTATTTTTAACTGAGATGACGTTTGTTGGCTTAATTAGTTGATTTAGATTACAGCACTAGTTTTTTTCTGTTTTAAATAAGCATATTTGATTTTGTTCATTCTTCATAGTGAAGCTGGTTCAGGAATCTTTGCAGGTTGTCATTTTGTTTCTTCTGTTTGTATGAAGAATGTGCATAAAGCATATATTTCTTCTATATCATTGATTTCTTTGCACCTTTCAATAATGGATAGCTAGGATCTTTGAGTCTCCATCAGAGCATCGTGACTTACTCTGGGTAACAGGGTTTTGGTAAATTTAAGTTCTTAGAAACAGATTCAGCAGCAAGGTTCTAGATACAGTATATAAACTTTCCTTTCTTATTTCTAAATATCATTTATTCATAAACAAGGAAGGAAAAATCGTTGTTATTCTTATTAATATGTGTTAAATTTTAATGTAAAATGATGTGTACCAATTAAACAACATATCAGTGAAGATTTAAACTGAATTTGAATTCTAAAAATAAATTGAGTTATTAAACAGACATGGGAAAGAGAAAATTCAAAAGCTATCATCAAACATAACCAGAAAAGTTTTCTCTCTCTTTTTTTTTTTTCCCATAGACTGGGAGCAGGAAGGTAGAGAGATGTTTTTGGATTCATGCTTCAAAATCACTAAAAAATATTAATGTAGAACCTAAACTTGATAATTTTACTCTTTAAGCAAGCATTCTTAGATTGATATTCAGAATCGAATCAAATTGTTAAGGTATGATGATGAGGATAGGAGGTATTGTTTATTTTGGGAGTCACCAAGTATTAATCATTGCTTTATTATACTTCATGCATTTTATTTTCTATCTACTGCCCTGAGAGATGAGGGAAATATTATTTCACAGACACGGTAACTGAGGTTTAGATTAAACTTAAGTGACTTGCCAGAGACTATACTGCGTTTTCGTAAGTAGACTCTTAGGATTCAATTTTATGTTGATTGTACTATCGGTTACCGTTGGCGGAGTGTTTGAAAATAGTTCCTACAGGTTCACTTCCTGCAGGTTGGAGTGTGTTGTATGAGTTCTGCTACCATATACATACCATATATATATACAGGATATATATATACACACATACATGATATATATATATACATATACATAGATTATATATATATATACATATACACACACACATACATATTATATATGTATATATATACACACACATACACCATATATATACAAGGATATATGTGAACTCATCTTTCTGCCCATGGATTGCCATAACAGCGTTACATTGTAGTGTTTAAGTGCTGGAGACTGGGGTCCATGGCACCACCTGTCTTTGTGATGGCTGGACAGTACACTTGGAACAGTGGACCTGTCTTTTTCTTTTCTGATGTCGCCAGATGGCCCTGCCACTCCATTGCCTTTTCTTGCTATTCAGCCTTTGTTAGGGCTTCCCTGATAGGTTTGGCTGGGGAAACTGGAGGTTTCTGTTCTTTTCTTTCCAGGAAGCTGTTATTCGTACTATGATAACCTTTATATATCAATCAATTTCACACATACATCCATACATAAATATTTACATACATATCAGGAATTCTATTTTACAGAACCTCTTCAACAAGAATAATATGGTAGAGGTGATGTTGATGATAGCAAACATTTCTGAGGATTTCAGTGTGCCAGATAGAGTAATAAACACTTCATATGTTTTTTCACATTTTGCTCTCACAACCTTGTGAGATTAACATTATTGTCCTATTTTTACACATTAGGAAATTGAGACATAGAGAGGTTAAGTAACTTGTCCAAGGTTAAACTGCCAGTTAGTGAAGGGGCCAGCATTCAGACCTAGGTCTCTATGACCTGAGAACCGGAACTTCTGTCCAGCAAACACTTCTGCCATCCTATAAGTATTCATGGCAGATGTATTTTGTTGACTGAAATCTTGAGCTTTTTGAATCACAGTGTTCTCATATTTTTTATCTGTCCTTCATATCTCTGGTGTTTGTTTTGAACCATAAACTTCTTAAAGTCTCAGGGACACAACTTTTTTGTAGGAATCAGCAAAGCATTAGACACATATGTTTTCCAGTTGAAATAATTTACAGTATTGTAAAACATTTTATGGGGGAAATTTGTAATTTAAGGAGTTGTTTTTTCCCTTTAATCTTTACAGTTAGTGTTAGAATGATTACTGACAAAAATACACTAGGGTTCTGTGTTCTTTGTCTAGCTCTGTTGTTTTGTCCTCCTTGGTATTCATTCCATAATAACTTGCTCAGTACAAGAAAAGTTTATATGATTTCATGATTTAAATTTTTGCAATATATTAGAAATTGCATAATTCAGTGTAACATTAAACAAGTAGTGCCTGTGGAAAGAAAGTATTTCTGAGGTCTTTCTTAAATTCAGGGATTCTATTTTAATATAAAATATAGAAAGGGGAATATGTATACCAAACCAGTAATTTTATTTAAAATAGTGTGCTGGCTTTATATATGTGGAATCCATTCATACTTTGCATTTCCCCTTAGGAATTGAAACAACACTAAATAAATCTTTAAAGACAGGGCTTAGTTGTTTTTTTAATCTCTTAGCCATCTGCCATGCTGTCTTTGAGGTCTAATGAGTTGTTGGTGAAAATTATTTTAAAACTAAAAACTACAAATGTGATGGTAAGTTGGTTATTTTTTATTTGGATAAGTTAATATTATTTTTAGTAAAGATGTATCTAGTATTATCTAAAGGCTTCTGTGAGCATTTTCTGTATAATCAGTTAATAAAGGAATTATGATAAGCCATCTATTGATTCTATGATTTAAAAGAATCATAGGATTACTCCTAGAATCTTTTACAGTTGCAGTGCATGTAATTTTGAATGAACAGGGTTTCTTCTTACCATGAAAGAAATAGACTCCCCTACATCACCACCCCATCAAAACAAGAAAACTAGCAGGAATGCTCTCCCTGCACTAGCAGATAGAAGAATCATGTTGATAAAGTTAAGTTTTTTGGCTCTGGTAAGAGTTTGTAGTAATCATGACATTGCTTCACTTCCATAAGGGAGCAATCTTGGTAGATCCTGAAATTTTGGTGGTCATGGACCACACATATTCCCTATATTTTGTAAATTATCTAAGACCTAAGCAGTCATAGGAAAGTATACAATTTAGGGAGGCAGAATCCAGATAATTTTTACAGATATTGATTTTCTGTGGTGAGAATCTACAGGCAGTTGTTTTGCAATTTAATGTTTGTGCCTTTGTTCCTTTGTGAAGGCTCACTAATTTATATGTAAAGCTCCATTTGATTACTTTCAGAAGAAAGGTGTATTCTTGGCCTGAGAAGTTAAAGGATTTCTGTCTGAGGAAATTAAGTGCAATTTTTTTTTTTTTTAAAGGAATTGGTATATGTTACTTGAAATGGGTTATGAAAAAAGTTTCCCTACCAGAAGATTCTCATGGTTGAGCAAACCTAAATGATGCCCAAGACTCACTTTAAAGATCTTTTAAAAATGGTATTGCTCTTTGCCATAATGAGTTTTCTTTTTCCTATGGTATGTCAGGGTCAGTTTGATCTTAGTGCTTTTTCTCTACTTCCAAAAGAAACAATTTCTGCTTACATGACATCTTAATTGCTTTTATCTTAAATTTGACATAAATTTATTAGAAAACTATTTTTAGCTAGGTGGCAGAATATACCTGTTTTCTTTTTAGCAGTTTTTAAACATCAAAGTCATATAAAGTCATCCCATTTCTGTTTGCTGTGGGATCTTAGTTCCCCAACCAGGTATCGAACCTATGCCCATGGCAATGGAAGCTCGGAGTCTTTACTACTGGACTGCCAGGGAAGTCCTGTCTTTTTTAATCAACGATAAGAAATTTCTTAACGGCTACTAGCTCATTCTATGCTTGTCTGCTTTATAAATGATTATCATGTAAACTTAGCTTTGCATTTTAAATCTGATTAAATTGATGAAGGTTTAAGAATGCAAATAAAACTTTTACAACAGCTATTTTTTAGTGTATACTTTATATAAGTAATTTATGGGCTCAGTGGACTAGAACCAGTTTTTCTTTTACCGTATTTGTATCCCACCACAGTGATGAAAGAAGATGGAATCAAATTTTACTTTCCCTTTATATTCAAGAGTTCTAATTGTGCTCAGTTGCTTCAGTCGTGTCCAACTCTGCAGTTCCATGGACTACAGCCCACCAGGTTCTTCTGTCCATGGGATTTTCCAAGCAGGAATATAGGAGTGGGATGCCATTTCCTTCTCCAGGGGATCGTCCCAACCCAGGGATCGAACCTGTGTCTCTTTTGTCTTCTGCATTGGCAGGCAGGTTCTTTATGACCACTAGTACCACCTGGGAAGCCCTTTAATTGTTGAGGGAAGTGCACACCTAGTACTAGCTGCTGGAGTAGTCAGGGTTTTGCCATTTTCTCAGATAAGCTGTAGAAAAACCCAAGTAGGGGGTATAACAACTGAACTTTATTAACCAGCATTTATTAAGTCTCTGGATGTTTCTTTCCTTAAAATGAGGAATTTGGTTGATTCTAACAGTGGGAGTTACTTGATAGATTGCTTGTAATAATCCATCAGTTCAGTTCCATCACTCAGTTGTGGCCACTCTTTGCAACCCCATGGACTGCAGCACGCCAGGCCTCTCTGTCCATCACCAACTCCCAAAGCTTGTTCAAACTCATGTCCATTGAGTCAGTGATGCCATCCAACCATCTCATCCTCTGTCGTCCCCTTCTCCTCCATTATGGATTATTGCCTTTTCCCATGGACAGTATGAAAAGGCAATAATCTATAATGGTTAGTAAAATGTTTTAACACTTAAATATAGATAATGTCTAACTATCATGATTTTTAAGGTTAGTGAAATCAAGGAAGAAAACAAGATACTAACTCTCTTTAATATTCTTAGTGTTTTAGAATAAAAATACTTGTATCAAAGGCTTTTAAAATAACCCTTTTTAAATTTCTGTTGCCTGCAATTTTGTTACAGTCAAAAGCTGAATTCACCTGAATTCATCTTCACTTTGTGCTTCCATATGTTGCCTAAATACTTAATGAAGTTTATAATCTTAAAAAGAGGGAATAAATGTCATTAATTTGTAGTTTTCAGCCAGATTCTTTTATCTAGGAAGGTGTTTATCTTTTACCAGTAATTAAAGGAAGAATCAGGATTTTACAAGAACAGTGAACCAAGAAGATATTTAGGTAGCTAATCTTATTAACCATGTGGTCAGTTGAGAAATAACTTGACAACATTTTATGTCAAAAAGGCAGGGAGGATCTTACAAATTAATGAGAAAAGTTTACACAGTGTAATTGAAAAAAAAAGGCCAAGAGACTTGATCTGGTACTTCATAAAGAGCATATCCAAATGGGTAATGAGCATATGAAAAGGTAGTCAACAGTCAATGCCATTAGATGTCAGGGAGCACAGTGATACCACCATATGCCTGAGTAGCTTAAAAAATAAAAGATTTAATACCAAATGTTGATGAGGATGGCATGCAACAGACATAGACTGGTAAAACAATTTTCTACTGTCTTCTAAAGCTGAGCCTAGTGGTTTTGTCACTTAAGTCGTGTCTGACACTTTGTGACCCTATGAACTGTTAGAGCTCAACAAGCTCCTCTGCCCATGGGATTTCCCAGGCGAGAAGACTGGAGTGGGTTGTCATGGTCAGGTGAATACTGAAAATTTGAAAAGGTTTTACAAGTATTGATGTCATCGGTTCAGTTCAGTTGTCAATCGTGTCCAACTCTTTGCAACCCCATGGACTGCAGCACACCAGGCTTCCCTGTCCATCACCAGCTCCTGGAGTTCACTCAGATTCATGTCCATCATCTTGGTGATGCCATCCAAACATCTCATCCTCTGTCGTCTCTTCTCCTGCCTTCACTCTTTCCCAGCATCATGGTCTTCTCCAATGAGTTGGTTATTTGCATCAGGGGGCCAAAGTAATGGAGTTTCAGCTTTAGCATCAGTCATTCCAATGAATATTCAGGACTGATTTCCTTTAGGATTGGCTGGTTTGATCTCCTTGCAGTCCGAGGGACACTCAAGAGTCTTCTCCACCACCATAGTTCAAAAGCATCAATTCTTCAGCTCTCAGCTTTCTTTATACACCAACTCACATCCGTACATGGCTACTGGAAAAACCATAACTTTGACTAGATGGACCTTTGTTAGCAAAGTAAAGTCTTTGCTTTTTAGCATGCTGCCTAGGTTGGTCATAGCTTTTCTTCCAAGGACAAAGCATCTTTTAATTTCATGGCTGCAATCACCATCTACAGTGATTTTGGAGCCCCCCAAAATAAAATCTCTCACAGTTTCCATTGTTTCCCCATCTATTTCCCATGAAATGATGGGATTGGATGCCATGATCTTAGTTTTCTGAATATTGAGTTTTAAGCCAGCTTTTTCATTGTCCTCTCTCTTTCACTTTCATCAAGAGACTCTTTAGTTCCTCTTCACTTTCTGCCATAAGGATGGTGTCATCTGCATATCTGAGGTTATTGATATTTCTCCCAGCAGTCTTGATTCCAGATTGTGCTTCATCCAGCCTAGCATTTCACATGATGCGTTCTGCGTGGAAGTTAAATAAGCAGGGTGACAGTATACAGCCTTGACATACTCCTTTCCCCATTTGGAACCAGTCTGTTGTTCCATGTCCAGTTCTAACTCTTGCTTCCTGATCTGCATACAGATTTCTCAGGAGGCAGGTCAGAGGTCAGGTATTCCCATCTCTTGAAGAATGTTCCACAGTTTGTTATGATCCACACAGTCAACGGCTTTGGCGTAGTCAATAAAGCAGAAGTAGATGTTTTTCTAGAAATCTCTTGCTTTTTTGATGATCCACCAGATGTTGGTAATTTGATCTCTGGTTCCTCTGCATTTTCTAAATCAGCCTCAACATCTGGAAGTTAACACTTCACGTACTGTTGAAGCCTGCTTGAAGAATTTTGAGCATTACTTTGCCAGTGTGTGAGTTGAGTGCAATTGTGTGGTAGTTTGAACATTCTTTGGCATTGCCTTTCTTTGGGATTGGAATGAAAACTGACCTTTTCCTGTCCTGTGCCCACTGCTGAGTTTTCCAAATTTGCTGGCATATTGAGTATAGCACTTTCACAGCATCATCTTTGAAGATTTGAAATAGCTTAACTGGAATTTCTTCAGCTCTTTTCATAGTTATGCTTCCTAAGGCCCACTTGACTTCACATTCCAGGATGTCTGGCTCTAGGTGAGTGATAACACCATCGTGGTTATCTGGGTCATGAAGATCCTTTTTGTGTAGTTATTCTGTGTATTCTTGCCACCTGTTCTTAATATCTTCTCCTTCTATTAGGTCTATACCATTTCTGTCCTTTATTGTGCTCATTTTTGTATGAAATGTTCCCTTGGTATCTCTAATTTTCTTGAAGATTTATAGAGTTTACCAAACTTGCATGTTGTTGTAATGCTTACCACATACTTGCTACTAACAATTCAGGTAAATATTACTAGATTTTTATCTGATTCCTTGTATCTTTTTTAGTCTGTAAATTGCTTGCAAAATGTTTCTTTAGATAAGAAAGACTAGGGGGGAAAAGGACAGTTAATCTGGAGTTGAATAAAGGTTCCATACTGCTAGTTTCAGAAAATATTAAAGGTAAATGAAGCTTTGTACTATTAAAGTTCTTTGGTTTTTTTTGTTTGTTTGTTTGTTTTTAAAACTGTTCAGTATTGTATTTGAATTTTTATTTAATCAGGAGGGAAGGTTTCTGACAGTCATCTGGCAGATGTGATTCTGCTTTTGCTCTATCTGATATGGAAACGTCGTGGTGGGTGGCATGGCTTATGCATATTGACAGCAGTGGAAACTATTTTCTCATTTTACTTGCTGAGTATATCGAACATTCACTGGAAGAAAATGTTTCTTAAAAAAATCAAGGTACATAAAACTATTCTTTTTCATCAAACATGCCTTTTTACTAAATACCTTAAACATAGTTTTGCTTCCATTGTCTTAATTGTATGATAGATATTCTGGGCTTGTGTGGTACTGAGGTATGAAAGACAGCATTGTGTTAAGAATCATAAGAATATGTTGCAAAGTAGATGAATGTTCTTTAAGTTAAAATGTTATCTTCAAAAAAAGAATTCTCTCATTTTTTAGTCATATAACAAGTTATGTTCTTGAGGGACAAGTCGTGATCATTGGCAGGAATACGTATATATCAGTGTTTATTTCCTAGTCCCTGTTCTCTTCAGTAGCAACCCCCTTGATCTGTAGAAGGATAGACTGTAACTAGCCAGTGTTATCATTTAATCCTGTGGGAAGTCTTTCAGTGTAGGTATTATTCCCATTTTGCATAAAAGTGAGATTGAACAGATTATGAGAACATTGATTAGTGAGTGGTAACATTGTTCCAGGAACCACAACCTTGATTGTTTGTAATACACCCCCCTTTGTAGTTAATTCCAGCTTTTTTCTCATGGGTGCATCAGTCAGTTCAGTTCAGTCACTCAGTTGTGTCTGACTCTTTGCGACTCCATGAATTGCAGCACTCTAGGCCTCCCTGTCCATCACCAACTCCTGGAGTTCACTCAAACTCACGTCCATCAAGTCGGTGATGCCATCCAGCCATCTCATCTTCTGTTGTCCCCTTTTCCTCCTGCCCCCAATCCCTCCCAGCATCAGAGTCTTTTCCAATGAGTCAACTCTTTGCATCAGGTGGCCAAAGTAATGGAGTTTCAGCTTTAGCATCATTCCTTCCAAAGAAATCCCAGGGCTGATCTCCTTCAGAATGGACTGGTTGGATCTCCTTGCAGTCCTAGGGACTCTCAAGAGTCTTCTCCAACACCACAGTTCAAAAGCATCAATTCTTCAGCGTTCAGCCTTCTTCACAGTCCAACTCTCATATCCATACATGACCACTGGAAAAACCATAGCCTTGACTAGACAGACCTTAGTCAGCAAAGTAATGTCTCTGCTTTTGAATATGCTATCTAGGTTGGTCATGACCTTCCTTCCAAGGAGTAAGCGTCTTTAATTTCATGGCTGCTATCACCATCTGCAGTGATTTTGGAGCCCCCAAAAATAAAGTCTGACACTGTTTCCCCATCTATTTCCCGTGAAGCGATGGGACCAGACGCCATGATCTTCGTTTTCTGAATGTTGAGCTTTAAGCCAACTTTTTCACTCTCCTCTTTCACTTTCATCAAGAGGCTTTTTAGTTCCTCTTCACTTTCTGCCATAAGGGTTGTATCATCTGCATATCTGAGGTTATTGATATTTCTCCCAGCAATCTTGATTCCAGCTTGTGCTTCTTCTAGCCCAGCATTTCTCATGATGTACTCTGCATATAAGTGCATTGTTGAATACTAAGAAATAAATCATCAATCTCCTTAAAAAAAGAATCTTCTCCATACACTTAGATCTAAAATTCTTAAGTCTTTTAAAACCATTCCTGCAAATAGGTATTGATCAGATTTCATTGGTTCCCCTTGCCCTGGATTTTTTAAAAGTAACTTTTATTAATTAAAAGGAAAAAGTTACAAAATTACCGTCAGTCTTACAAGCAAGACAGTTCTTCATTTTGGTATATTTCCTTCTTATTCTCTGTACATTTTGCCCCTACAACTTTATGGAAATAACAAAGTTTATATCCTGTTGTTGATTTTTTAACTCTAACATCATTTTCTCCTTATAACACAACTTCATTAATATTTCATTATATTTTAATTTTGGTACTCATTTGCTTATTCTTAGGCCTTTAGATTGTTTCAATTATTTTTTGCAGTTAGTAGTTACTCCCTTCCTACATAAAGTATTTTTCTGTGATTTGTGTCCTCATAAAGGATTCTCAGAAGTAGGAGTACTCTACTTAAGGATATTAGCACTTTTCTTATATGTTGTCGGGTTATTTCCCAGACTGACGTTCATTCTGTCTACAAAACGTGTAGATTTTCCTTTCTCTGCTCTGTGTCTCTACCAGCTTCATTAATGTTTAACCTTTTCTAAGTGAGATAAATTAAACATGTGTTCTGTGACTTCATTTTTTGTTTTTATTTTTGTAGAGGTGATACACGATTACTGTAAATAATTCATACAATACAGCCAATACTGAAAACTATATAAAAGAAATTGAAAATTCTGGCCACATAGAAATGACCACTCTTCATCTTTGGTAAAGATTTCTTTGCATGTATACCTTGGAGTTTTACATAAATGATTCCATACTACTTTGTAGCTTTTCCTTCACTCAACAGTAAGTTACAAGGATCTTTTTGTGTTTGAAATAGATTTCGTTCCTCCCTTACTCCCTGAGAAAAGAATGCATGTCTTTTTTAGATAAGTTTGGTTTGGGATCAAAGCCCCAGAATAATTAAGAATGTTCATTTGCTGACCGTTGTTTTATGTGCATGTATTTCTTTCAGGATCCTTGCAGGAAAGAATTAATAGTTCAGGTCCCCTGGCCAAATACCATCTTAACATTTCAACAGTCCTGCAACTACTAGTCGGAGAAGGCAATGGCACCCCACTCCAGTACTCTTGCCTGGAAAATCCCATGGACGGAGGAGCCTGGTAGGCTGCAGTCCATGGGGTTGCTAAGAGTCGGGCACGACTGAGCAACTTCACTTTCACTTTTCACTTTCATGCATTAGAGAAGGAAATGGCAGCTCACTCCAGTAGTGTTCTTGCCTGGAGAATCCCAGGGATGGGGAGCCTGGTGGGCTGCCGTCTATGCGGTCGCACAGAGTTGGACATGACTGGAATGACTTAGCAGCAGCAGCAGAAAATACTACTTAGACATATTAACCCTGTTTTTTCTCTTATTGGGACATTTAAAGGAGTCTCAAAAAAGTAGCATTAATTATTTTGCCACTCTCATCTCTTTGCAGTTAAATAAAAAGAATCTAATTATGACCTTTTTACTTTATACCTATGAAACTTCCTTCTAAAAGCAAATATACATTGGCCCCCTTTTCTAGGGCAAATCATAAATTAAGAAAGTTAATGAGCAGTGGTGGTATTTTGTTACATCTGCTGCTAGCTACTTTTTAAATTTATTTTCGTCTGTAAAAGTGTTTCTTGAGTAGAGATAAAAAGGAATATCCTGATTTTGTGGAAAGGTGAAGAAGCAATGGTAGCTAATACTAAGCACTTACAATGTAATATAAATATTACAAAGTATTGTTAAAGATTTCTTCACTATAAAGCACATTTCTTATATCCTTGTCTACTTCTTCAAGTGTTTCAAAACAGATATTTCCCTACGAAAAACAGAGGCTAGGACAAAAGACTTTATTACAGCAATACTGACTAAACACATTTTAAATAATAGATAAGAAATGAATAGGGAGGCTGACAGTAGTTTAGTTTAATTGTACTTCTGCCTCCAACAGGGACTTATAAGCAGTGTGTGAACTTGATCCAAGGAGAAATGTGAGCCAAATAGGATTTAAAACAGAAAGTGAAGTATCAGATGTCTGTTTTTAAAGTACCACCCTGGCTACACTAGAAAAGATTTCAAGAGGAACTAGACTAAAAGTAGTAAGAAATACGGAGGATTTATCCAAATGAGATATTAGGTGACCACAGTTGGAAAACAGCTGTGGGAAATGGCAGTGGGAAAATAGTGAAATGGACAGATTTAAAAGAAGTAGAAGCAAAATCTCTGGATGTTGAGGCAGTACAGTAATGATTAACATCATGGGCTCTTGAATCTGGAATTAAATCCTGGCTCCCTTACCAGTTGTACAACTCATCACATAAAATCACCTACAAAATGGGTTAATATTAGTACCCATTTGACTTAGGCTTTTAAAAGGATTAAATGAGATAATTCACTTAAAGCTCTAGCATCAGGCCTGGCACAAAGTAAGTATCCTAAGTATTAGCTTTTACTATTGGTATTGGTGTTATAATTTATCCAGCTTGGCTCTGTGGGA
Source organism: Oryx dammah (assembly GCF_014754425.2). Taxonomy (NCBI): domain Eukaryota; kingdom Metazoa; phylum Chordata; class Mammalia; order Artiodactyla; family Bovidae; genus Oryx; species Oryx dammah. The sequence goes on from NW_024070210.1 coordinate 93,889,283, forward strand.
TTTATATATAAAATATCCATGCAGAATTGTGCAACTCTTTCATCAACCCTCCTCTCAAGGCAAAAGAAGAAAGATCTCTCTTATCCTTTAGTACTTGTTTTCTAAAGCTAGACTGGAAATATTGTTAAACAACTTGCCTTTATACAGCCTTATTTGATTTATCTGTTATTTATTATCTCCATTTTAATGTCATGAAGAAAAAACAGCTGGGCTTCTAGACTCCCTACAAGGGGAAGGATTTGAAAAAAAGATAATGACTGAGTTTCAGAGTGTCAAAGTTAGTTTATTTGGAATCATCTTTTGTGACACAGATTGGGTTCTTAAAAAGCTTTTGGTGGACCTCACTGGTGGCACAGTGGGCTGGAATCGACCTGGCCAGCTGCAGGGGACAGGGTTTGGTCCCTGGTCCAGGAAGACTCCACATGCCACCAGGCAGCCATGCCTGTGCACCATGACTGCTGAGCCCGTTCCTGCTGCAGCTTCTGAAGCCCATATGCCCCAGAGCCTGTTTTCCACAACACGAAACGCCCGGGCACTGCAATGAAGAGTGGCCCCCATGCTCTGTGACTTGGAAAGGCCTGGGCACAGCAACGAACACCTAGTGCAACCAAAAATCAGTTAGTTAATAAATGTTTTAAAATTCCCACTAAAGAAAGCTTTTGGTGCAGAGGATATACTTGGTAGCTTTCTGAGAAGTCTGATTTCCCCTACAGATTAAACAATATATGTATTATTATAAGTACAAGAGAGGAATGCTGAAATCAAGGAGAGTGGGCACTGCTGTTGTTACTCTCTACTTCTGTAGTATCATATTGTATTTGGGCACTGTTGTAGTTCTTTGGATTGTGGTAGACAGTGTCTTATTTTCTTTTACCCCTCTAGCCTTCTTTTAATACTTAAATAGGATGTGGAGTAAGGCCTTAGTTAACCCTTCCAGCCTTATCTCACTACAACACTACTTACTTAGATACTTCTGTAAATGAAGGCCTATCTCATGCTTATTAGAAGAAAAGGAAAAATAATAACCAGGTTCCATAAACGACCTTCAAATGAGGTATTTTATTTGATAATTGGTTATTTATTTATTCTTTAATTGAAGGATAATTGCTTTACATAATCGTGTTGTTTTCTGTCAAACCTCAACATGAATGAGCCATAGGTATACATATGTCCCCTCCCTTTTGAACCTCCCTCCCATCTCCTGCCCCATCCCACCCCTCTAGGTTGATGCAGAACCCCTCTTTGAGTTTCCTGAGACATACAGCAAATTCCCGTGGGCTATTTTACATATGGTAATGTAAGTTTCCATGTTAACTCTCTCCATACATCTCACCCTCTCCCCATGTCCGTAAGTCTGTTCTCTATGTCTCTTTCTCGATTGCTGCCCTGCAAATAAATTCTTCAGTAACATTTTTCTAGATTTCATATATTTGTGTTAGTATATGATATTATTTTTCTCTTTCTGACTTACTTCATTCTTTATAATAGGCTCTAGGTTCATTGACCTCATTAGAACTGACTCAAATGTGTTCCTTTTTATGGTTGAGTAATACTCCATTGTATATATGTACCACAACTTCTTTATCCATTCATCGGTTGAAGTAGTGGTTTTTCAGTTATGATAGAAGAATGACTAGGAAGCATTCCACTGTGGTTTGAGAAAAATATCTTGAGAGTAAGCAAATATAGTCTATTCATGTAGCCATATTGCTGCTGGGTTCTAGGCAGTTGGAAATGGATGAAATCTTCTTTAATACAATTTTTTAAAATATATTTTAAATTTTCTTTGATACATGAGATAATGCAGTTCTCTGGAAATCATTGTAGGTTCAACCCTTCCTCATCTGATACATTGTTAGTGTCAGTTTTCTGAATAAATTGTGTTATGTTTTATCTTTCCAGCTGGTTCAACCCCTTTGTTGAACATTTGGGCCTCCACTGGATATGTACATTTTTAGCCTAAGCTTTGGTGTTTTTGGCTTGATATAGCGAACTGTAGTTCTAAACTAGCCATATCATTTTAAAGATAAGAAAAATAAGCTCAAGAAGTGACGACTGACTGGTCTCGCGGTCTCGTTTGACAGTGAGTCAATCAAGCCTGTGTCCTCCCTGTTTCTGTGTTCTTTGCACTTCAGAGGCTAGTGCTTCTGAAGAGGGATCCACACACATTTGAAAGGCTGGACAGATTTTTAATGTAAGTGTGAAATTGTACCAAATTTTATTACAGCAAATATTAATAATTTGTTTGCCTGGAATCACAAATAAAATTATTGCCATTGTAACTTATTATGATACTGTAAGCCATAATCCTGTTGATTACATTGTTCTCTTGGCTATGGTGTCTTGCTTCTCATGTGGTTTGCTTTAAAATGATATTGAAAGTAGATGTGTGGATACTTGCAGCACGGCAGGTGTATTTGGTTTTATTAACAGTTTTAGAGTTTCAGTTTCTGGAAAATGCTCCATTGCCTTATGTTAACATTTAGTCTTCTCTTTTCTCTTTTCCCATAATTAAAATGGAAAGGGATAATGTCAGGGGTAGACCTATGCCACTAAACAGAATTCTTGACACTAAATGAGAAAGTTCATTTCTTTCTCAGTTTCTTTGGTATGCTTCTTCCTGGAGAGTATTATTAGGAAAAGGAATAGCTTTTCAGAAGGCAAGTGCTATGAAAAAATAAACCAGCTTTTTTCTTGTATTTTATACCATTGTTTTCAGAGTGTAGATGGGCTGATGAACAGACTGTGCAAAATGAGAATAGACGTTTGTCTCCTGCGTGAATGAGCCACACTGACGTGACATGTGGCATGTCGTGTGGCATGTGGGATATCTTAGTTCCCCGACCAGGGATCGAACCTGCACTCCCTGCATGTCTTAACCAGTGGACCACCAGGGAAGTCCCTAGAGTTCTCTTTTCAAATTAGTTCTTAGGCATTTCTGGTCCTTTTTAAAACTTAACTTTGAACTATATGATTTAACTTATTGTGATCTTCAGTGTTCTCAAAAAATCAAGATACAGAAGGTAAAGGTACAAGTAAGGGATTTAGTATGAAGGTTACTGTCGTACTTTGACCAATAGTAACCTTTGTATCAATTTTCCAAGTATACTGCTTGGAAAGTGCTACTGACCCCCTCTGGTGGCCAAAAGATAATGCTTTTTCCTCCCCCTAAAATAGGGAGGAGTATTTATTATAATAAAGGTGTGGTCTCATTACTCTAATATTTAAAAGAACCCCATCTTGTACTATATAGGACATGTTCAGTAAGTATCTCATTGAACCAAAATGGCATTTTATGTTTATATAAAACACATTGATAAATACTGCTTACAAAACAGGTATCCTCCCATCATGGTTTTTTTGGTAAAGCAGTTAGTGTGAGGGAATCTTAAAGTATATATGGTAAAAGGGGGAAATATTCTATAGTGACTGCATTTGAATTCTGCATTATTAATTTTAGATGGAAATCGATGTTTTAAAAAATACTATTTTGGTGATTAGAGGTTGTAAATAAGTTCCACTTTTTTTCCTGTGGAAAAGCGGGATTAAGAAAAAGAGCTATGTACCTTTAATGTATTATCCCTAAAATTGTACCAATGAAATTTTGAAAGCATGTTACGATTTTTAAGAACATTTAACAGTGTATATCCATTGTGACCATAAAGAAATTTCTTCCCATTTTCCTCACCCCACCTTCAAAACACAGATGATAAATTCAGGATGAGTATTGTTGCCTTTAAGGTGAACATCTTAGAAAGCCCAAATAGATGTCAACAACATTGCACCTTTTCAGAACAGTTTTATATCTTTTAGAATAATTTTTAGCCCCTGTGACAGAATGTTTTTAAAATATTGATATCCCTGGGGCCCCTCCCTGGTGATCCAGTGACATTGTGCTCCCAGTGCAGGGGGCCCAGCGTCAATCGATCCCTGGTCAGGGAGCTAGATCTCACATGCAATGAAGAGTTTTGCATGCGGCAACCAAAAAAGAAAAAGATCCTCCGAGCCACAAATAAAACTCAGTGTAGCCAACTAAATAAATAAATAATAAGATTTTTAATTATTAAAAATAAAAGAAAAATATTGATATCTTTGATAGATTTCTGAGAGAAATCCAGTACCAAATCAAGCCATGTCATGTGACTAGGAAAGGCAGTCAAGCCTAATTATACAGTTTGTAGCTATTCCTTTAGTAAGACCGTTTTAAAATTTTTATTCTGTAACTCCCCAAAATGATTTTAGATAGCTCCATTTTGTGGCTGTATCATAAAATTACTCTCAATATTATAATAGTACCTAGGAATCTTTGGTTCAGTGACAGCATTGTTGCCAGAATGATAGGCGTTTCCAGAATGACTTGTTTTTAAACAGGGGTGATTCATTGTATGTGCATGTACATATCTGTTAAGCACTTAGATTATTTTTAAAGTTGTCCCAGTGCAGTTACTGACATAGAATGACAAGTGAACCCCCATTATTTAAACTGAATAAAATGAAATTGATATTCATGAGTATGCTATATTTTTTCCCTTAGAATGATATATGTAATTTATAATACAGTTTATTTAAGTTAAACTTTGTTGGAAATAGAAACACGGTTATTCTAAATGCTCAGACTCAACATTCATCCACTATCCATTACTTAAAATGTACAGCAACATTATTGCTATAGTAGAGTCTTTGTTCTGTCATGCCTTTGTTGTAAGGAGATATTACCGTCTTGAAATAGTGGAACCTGAAGAAACAGATAAGAATATAAGAAGTATCTTTTAGAGTCAAAAAATGTTTAGTAAAGCTTTGTAGTGTTTGTATTTTGTTTCAAGATCTTAAAGTTTTGACTTACTCTGTTTAGGACTCATTGATATAAAGCATGTAAATGGAGAGGGTAGATTCACTTGGATTTGAATTTCAAATTGTTTGGTTCTAAATATTTTGTTTTTAAATAAAATTTTGATTGAAAATTATGAGTTTTATATTTAAATGGACAGTTTTAATTAATTACTGGTTAGAAATGAATGACATACAAGTATCTGAGATAAGTGACTTCTAAAGTGCTTTATATTTTTAGTCCATTACATTTAATCGTCCATTAAATCTATTTACTCCAATAGATTTTTCTTATGTTTAATTCCAGTCTTCTATATTTAAATCTATGAAAACCTTCACCAAAACAGTACAACAGTTAAAAGGTAGAAACACTGTGCTCAGAAAGTTAGTATTCCTGTCAGATGGGAAACAGAAACTAGAGCCACAAGAAACCTAGGTCAGTGCCTTTGTTCTAGGACATTGTTTGATTTAAAAAAGTCTTTTTTTTTTTAATGAATTATATGATTTCTGTAATTAGAATTCTGTTTTATTGGGATTCTGTTATACTGAAACAAGCTTACCTTTTTTTCTTTAGCTATTTTATTGAGGTACAATTTATAAAATGTATCAATGTAACTGGACACTTTGAGTTTTGACAGCTGTAATGTATTTCCACCAAAATATGTCTTTGTAGTTAGTGTCCCCACTGTACTCTGGCCTGCTTTTCTCATGAACTATAACTTTGTCTTTTTTAAAAAGTCAGTTTTCTTGAGGTAGCTTACATACAATGCATATACTTAATCCTTTCATTAATAGTTTCCCTGGCACCAAAATGCTTACTTTGTAATTTCTACCTCATTACTAAAATATTGCTTTGCTTTGAAATAGGGAGTGGTGTAGGGTGATACAAGTCTTGGAGAAGAGCTTTGATTCCATCTAGTCATAACTTTATGGAGTGCAGGAGGAGAAGAGGGTGACAGAGGATGAGATGGTTGAATGCCATCATCAACTCAATGGACATGAATTTAAGCAAACTCTGGGAGATAGTTAAGGACAGGGTAGCCTGGTGTGCTGCAGTCCATGGGGTCACAAAGAGTTGGACATGACTGAGTAGCTGAACAACATAAGTGTATGTGTAATTTGTTAGTAAATTCACAGTTAAGAACATATTGCAGTACTTTTTATAGCTAGAATGTTTTATGAACAATCATTATTAAAGTATAACAACTTTATTTTGAATCTTTAACAACTAGTATGTGCTGGAAGCTTGGACTTTGGGAAGCATATGCTAGGTGTGATGCTAAAAACAATTAGGTGGTATTTTACTTCTTAAGTTTATGACTAGGATTAAAATTATGCACAATACTTCTAAAATCTACAGTAGAAAGTAATCAGAGACTTTAAATACTTGAACAGGTTTTAGGTACTTGAAACTTATTTTTTCCAAATGTTCAATTCCTTTGTCTATATTTTTGAAAAGTGAAAATTAGTAGCTCAGCCATGTCCAACTCTCTGCGATCCCATGGACTGTATGTAGCCCGCCAGGCTCCTCTGTCCAGGGAATTCTCCAGGCAAAAGAGTACTGAAGTGTGTTGCTATTTTCTTCTCCAGGGGATCTTCCTGACCCAGGGATTGAACTCAGGTCTCCTGCATTGTAGGCAGATTCTTTACCATTTGAGCCACAAGGGAAGTACTGCATTTTCCTAGGGAGGATGAGATGCAAAATTGATACTCTTAAGCAGGGGTCCCCAACCTTTTTGGCACCAGGGGCCTGTTTGATTGAAGGTAGTTTTTCCACAGATGGGATCAGGGGATGCTTTCAGGATGATTCAACTGTAGCAGTGGGGTGCAGCTGTAAATACAGATGAGGTTTCACCCACTTACCCACCACTCACCTCCTGCTCTGCAGCCTAGTTCTAACAGGCCATGATACTGGTACCGGTCTGTGGCCCCATGGGTTGGGAACCCCTAAAGAGTAATAGTTCTTCAAAATTAGATCACAGTGCTGAGTCTAAAAAAGCTTTCTATCGTGTGATGACAAAATAGCTTGGGAAAATTGGGGATTTTCTTTGTCGTGAACTGTTAAGGTCACTCCAAAAATGGAAAAAATTTCAACTGTCTTAGAGAAGGTCGAAGCCCAGTAGTCCAGGCGTAGTAATGACATATAACTGTTAAAATTGAGTAGTAGATGCCATAATCATAATAGGTTAAGAATGGTTGAGAATACAGAGTTAAACTACCTGAAATAATAGGAAAGGCTTCATTGAGACAGAGATATTAGAGCTATGTCAGGATAAGTAATTTGTCTATAAAGAAACAGTACTCAAAGTTTCCTTTTTTTCTTTTGGTCCTTGTTCTACCAAAATTTCTTACCATGGTAAAATATGAATGACGATCTATCATTTTAACTTTTTAACTGTACAATTCTGTGACATTAAACTTATCTACATTGTTATTCAACCATCATCACATCTTATCTTATCCAGCTTCATCTTATCCAGCTCTGTGCCTAGTAGATTCTAACACCTCATTCTCCTATCTTCCTAGCTCCCTGATAACCACAACTCCACTTTCTGTCTCTATGAACTTACCTACTATAGGTAGCTTTCCTATTATAAACGGTTAGCCCACTAGCCCAGCGTGTAGCTAGTATTCAGTACATTTCTAAATTAATGGCAGTTAGCAATTGAAACACATTGCTTATGCCAGTGGGTTGCCTATATTTCTTGAGTGAACTCATTTCTAATTATTGTTCCAATAACCTAATTTTTAAGTTTTTTACAATAATCTTATTAGTTTATATGGAAACTTTTGTTTTCTCAAGTATTTTTTCCAGTTTTATAATTGATCATGTAACATTGTATAGTTTAAAGTTTACAGCATAAAGATTTGATATTTGTATATATTGTGAAATGCTTACTACAGTAAGTTTACTTAATAGTCATCACCTGACATGGTTAAAAAATTTTTTCTTGTGATGATTAAGTATTTTTTATTTAATGTCTTCATGTAGTTTGCTTTCCTTTCTAGACTGAATCTGGATATGGATCTGAATCCAGCTTGCGCCGACATGGCTCAATGGTGTCGTTGGTATCTGGAGCAAGTGGCTATTCTGCGACGTCCACCTCCTCGTTCAAGGTTTGCAATTATGAATGCTTTAAGTTAAGGCAGCATAAATTGAGTTTAGTACTAAATGTTGTGAGCAGAACTTATTTAATAGTTTTTTTTTTTTTTTAAATCTTTCATAATTTTTCATCACAATGTTAATTTGAAAATATTAAATATTAGCAAGTTGTCAGGCTTATTTCTATCATTTCCTTCAGGCTTATCACTGTCAAACAGTTAATTACTTTCCGGTCTTTCCCTGGAAATACTACATTGAACTTGACAACTCTTCCTACCCCAAGCCCTCAGTAGTAAGATATAGACCTTAAATTAAAAGATGATGCAATCCCATGGGACTAAGTAAATTTTAATTTTGTTAACTTGGATTCCATCCCATTTTCTCTGTTGCAGAAGGGCCACAGTTTACGTGAGAAACTGGCTGAAATGGAAACCTTTAGAGATATACTGTGTAGACAAGTTGATACTCTACAGAAGTTCTTTGATGCCTGTGCTGATGCTGTCTCCAAGGATGAATTTCAAAGGGATAAAGGTTAATTAGGCTATTACCACTATTTTTACTTGGAGAATGAATGGATTTAAAGCCTCTTGATCTTAAAGGGTAATGTCTTTAAGTGATGAAGGTAATTATAGTTACTTGTGCTACACATCGCTAATGTTACAGATTTCAGTGTCCACGTAACTTGTGTACTTTAATAGCACCTTAATTAATCTGATCACCGATACCAGATATCACTGAAGATTTTAAAATGATTTTTGAACTCTTTTTTTTATTAAAAAATGTAATATCATCTTGATAATATGGAGCATTTCACATGATTATGTCTAATAAATTGTACCCTATGACAAGCCATAAGAGACAAGCATATGTTTATGTTAAATCCTCCACATCGGGAATCAGTCAGTCTTTTTTCCCCTCCCTCTTCCTCTTCTTCCTCTCCCTCTTTCCTCTCTTTCTCTTCCTCTGTCTTCCTTCCTTTCCTCTGCCCTTTTTCTCATAGAGAAAGTCTGGGTAATGGAATAGAATAATCATGGAATGACATGTACATATATAAGTAATTTCTAGGGTGGTTTTTTCCTTTAAGAGTTAAGAGAGAGAGTGATGATATTTAGTTAACCTGTAATATGAATTCTAAAGATACTTTTTGTTTGTTACTGCTGAATATTACTGGTGGAGTATCTGTTCTTCAGTTTTTCTCTTAATCTGCTATATAGGCAAAAATGAACTACTCATAACAGTATTACTAAATAGTGCTAAGTTCATTCCCAGTATGACTAGGTTGCCTGACATGGTTTTTTTTTTGTTTGTTTGTTTTTTAATTAAATGTGTTATGAGGGTTTATATTCTTTCTGTTAACTTGCCTGCAAGATGGCCGAGTAGAAGAATATGAGCTCATCCCTTCTTACATATTCTTTTCCTATTCTCTGTTCTTTTTTCCCTTTCTCTACCTTCTTTTGGATTGAATATTTTTTATAATTCTATTTTTTTATCTCCTTTGTTGACTTTTTGTTAAATTTGTTATGACAGTGGCTACTTCAGGGTTTGTGGTTTACACATTTAAGTTGTTACAGTCTACCTTTGAGTAATATACCACTTTTTTTATTGTGTAAAAACCTAGAATAATGTATTTCCATCTCTCCCCACTACTAAGGCAAAGCAGCTCAGCATTCTCTAGCCAGTTCCCTATGTATTGTCCCAGGTCTGTGTTGTAGGGACAGACACTTTCCCTGCTCCACATAGACTTTGGGTCCTTTTCCCTGGAATCCTTTCAGATGGTTCTTTCTGTGACCTCTGTAGTTCCTCAGCTTATATGTGCTATCAATACTCTACACAAGACTCTCAGTGGGACCTTCTGCCCCTCTCCAGAGTTCTGTCTCTGTACAGTACAGCTCTCTTCTCCCAAGTACTCAGCCTTCTGAACTCTAGTGACCTTTGTCTATCTGGATTTTCAGCTCCATTTTCTCACCTCAGAGAGTACCAGGCTCCTCCTGAGTTCCTCCTTACTCTGCAGCTTGGAAACCCTCACCGCGATAGACTGGACCAGTCACAGGGCTCACATCATTTGTTCCCCAACCCTTAGGGATTACTGTCCTTTGTTGCCTGATAGCCAGTGTCTTGAAAACCATTATTTCATATATTTTGTCTAATTCTTTAATTTCATGCTAGAGGGTAAATTCTCTCCTTGTAGTTCCATCTTTGTCTGAAGCAGAAGCCCGTATTCCTCTTAAAATACTTAATTTTATCTAAAGTAGACTTGAAATTCTTTATATTTGATACACTTTAAGTTTTTGGCTCTTTAATATTTAACGTTCATTTCTCTAAAAAATAAAGATGGTTGAACTTTTATTTCTCATTAATTAAAAAAAAGTATACTTATTTTTCTGTCAAATTAGATCTTACATATCAGCTTTCATTTGCTTGCAGACAGCAAGCAAACTGTCCTTTAAACTAAAACAAGGTAGATACAGATTTGAATTCTTCTTAATTTTTAAATGGTCCATGTTTCCATGTCAATAATATATAGCATTTTAAGGATGAAAGTGATGGTGGAAGGAGCAGAAATTGGCGTGCATTCACAACCAAGTTGTGTCGAAGATTTGAAAAATATCTTTAAACACTATTCGTGTTTGATTATATAGCAACAGTGATGTGTGTGTGCTCTGTCATGTCTGATTCTTGGTGATTCCATGGACTGTGGCTGCCAGGCTCTCTGTCCATGGGATTTCTTAGGCAAGACTGTTGGAGTGGGTTGCCATTTCCTTCTCCAGGGGATCTTCCTGACCCAGGGATCAAACCCACATCTCTTGCATCTCCTGCATTGCCGGTGAATTCTGTACCACTAGCGCCACACGAAGGCAGGGGCACCCCACTCCAGTACTCTTGCCTGGAGAATCCCATGGACGGAGGAGCCTGGTAGGCTGCAGTCCATGGGGTCACTAAGAGTCAGACACAGCTGAGCGACTTCACTTTCCCTTTTCACTTGCATGCATTGGAGAAGGAAATGGCAACCCACTCCAGTATTCTTGCCTGGAGAATCCCAGGGATGGAGGAGCCTGGTGGGCTGCTGTCTGTGGGGTCGCAGAGTCAGCCACGACTGAAACGACTTAGCAGTGCCACCTGGAAAGTGCAACAGTGACAGACTAATATATTAGTTTGCTAAGGCTGTCGTCACCAAAGTACTCCATCACCTGTGGCTTAAACAGCAGAAATTTATTTCTCCACAGTCTGGAAGCTAAAAATGTGAGATCACGGTTTTGGCAAGTTTGATTTCTTCTGAAACCATGAGGGTCATGAGGGAAGGATCTGTTCTAGACTTCTTTCCTTGGCTTGTGGATGAGCGTCTGCTCGTGTCTTCACGTTGTCTTCCTTCGTAAGAGTCCACGTCCAAACTTCCTTTTCCTACAAGGACACTGGTCATCTTGACATATTGACTGGGCCCATCGTCATGACCTCGTTTTAACTTGATTACCTCTGTGAAGACTGTGTCTCCAAATACAGTCATAGTTTGGAGTATAGGAAGGTTAGGACGTCAATATATGAATTTAGTTGCAGCACAATTCAGCCACAACAACTAATTTCCCTATAAATGGCTATTTTGCAAAATTTTATTTTTAAGAGTACGTGCTGGGTAAAGCTGAAATAACATGGAATAAGAACACTAAGTGCCATAGTTTCTTGCCTCAACTACACATCAGAATTGCCAGCCTGAGGATCTCTGTAGGTGTAGTAATACTTTCACTAAATTACCAAGACTAAATTATCTGTGACTTTAAGTAATTTTTAGAATCACACACTTCTTTCATTGTGTGTCACTGAAATGGTAATAGCAAGCTCTCATTTTAAGTGTTCAGTGTTTTTATTTAAAACATTCTATTATAATTGCTAGTGTGACTGAATGCCCGCCCCGCCCCCCTTGCGGGCGGGCCCCCCCCCCGCCACACACACACACACACACACTCTCTTCAGTAAGATTTAATTAACCATTTAGGTCCAGATAGATGGCTCTGGAGAAGGCAGTGGCAACCCACTCCAGTACTCTTGCCTGGAAAATCCCATGGGCAGAGGAGCCTGGTAGGCTGCAGTCCATGGGATGGATCGTGAAGAGTTGGAGACGACTGAGCAACTTCACTTTCACTTTTCACTTTCATGCATTGGAGAAGGAAATATCTAGTGTTCTTGACTTGAGAACCCCATAAAAGAGGAGTTTGGTGGGCTACAGTCCATAGGGTTGCAGAGTCAGACAGGACTGAAGCAATTAACGCACACACAAAAATAAGACATATATTCGTATTGAAAATAAAGGTTCTGATCTTATTTTTCTATTCATTATTAGTTTGATGACTTGAAATAAATTACTTATCAATTTCTGCACATCTCTTTCCTCTGTAACATGGATGTTGTTACACAAGCACATGATTGTGAGATTTAAATTAGAATATGTATGTTAGCACTGTGCTTAGTAGCAAAAAATCAGTAATAGCTGCTGTTATTAATATGGTTAATTTGGATAATTGCAGGGATAATGAAAGCAGGAATGTATAAGATCCAAAGATGGAATTTAGCATAATAGATAATGAGTTGGTGAGGGAGAGACTGGTCTGATAGGAATGGGAGATTTGTATTAGGACAGTGTTTCAAACCGTGTCAGACATCCCTTAAAGGTGCTTCAGTATGGACAAGGAGTCCTTGGTTGGGAAGGGAGGGGGGAAGGCCACTTTTTTACCCAGAGGAGCTTTTGTTTTCATCAGTTTTATATGTTGATTATTTGCTTTAATAAAGAGGTTGAAAATTTCTGCTTGATAGTACGAGGCTACTCAGTGGTTAGGGAGATGAAAGCAAATCTTTAGTAACCCAAGGTAGATGCTGAAGAGATGAAAGAAGTGCAAAAGTTTCGGTATTGAAGACCAGTTAATCATAGTAGTATTGAGCCAAGGTTAGGATCTTGTCTGAGGACGACTAATGACTTAAAGTCAGAGCAGCTTTGTGGTAGTTAATTTCTTAAAGTCAAAGGGAAGTCGCTCAGTTGTGTCCGACTCTTTGCGACCCCATGGACTGTAGCACCTGGCTTCTCCGTCCATGGGATTTTCCAAGCAAGAGTACTGAAGTGGCTTGCCATTTCCTTCTCCAGGGGATCGTCCCGACTCAGGAATCAAAACCAGGTCTGCATTGCAGGCAGACGCTTTAACCTCTGAGCCACCAGAGAACCCCGTTTCATAGAATTGACCTTATTTGCAAATTATTGATGAGAAGAATCTGGAAATTTGATTAATCTTGAAAGTAAAGTATTTGCAGAAGCTACAATATGGATATTGAAGTCTGGAGGAATAATGACGGGCATGGAAAAGAAAAATGTCAGTTGGATACTAATAGCAGTTAGCTGCTGATAAAATATTAGGTGTTAGTGTTAATAGATAATGGCAGCTTGTGGTTTGAAAATTATTATAAATAAGTACAATTTTTTCAGGTAATAAAAGAATGAAATAGCCCACTGATTAGAAAATGGTAATATTGAATAAAGCTATTTTCCATTTAGTTAGGGAGGGAATAAGAAATAGGAATAGGCTTTGCTTCCATTAGAGAGAGAGTTAAAATAGATGAGATGTTCCTTGTAGACCCAAATTGCTCCTGACGTAAGGAGATAGACAAGAAGTAAGACATTAATTTAATGTGAAGATTTCTCTTGTAGAAAGAGAGTTCAGCAAAAGATAATATTAAGTTGGTACAAATGTAATTGTGATTTCAGACCATGAATTTTAAATCATTGTTGTTCAGTTGCCAGGTCGTGTCTGACTCTTTGCAGCCCCATGGACTGTAGCATGACTAGACTCAAACACTTCCTTATTAATCAAAATAAGAATCATTACAATTAACACATTTTTGCCAATGAGAAATAAATTTGTTTATTCCTGCAGCATAAAAATCCATGCTTCGGGATTCAGTGAACTCTAGGAAAGCATTTTCTGTGTCTTGTTAGTTGTGGAAGTATTTTCCCTGCAAAAAGTTGTCTAGATGCTTGAAGAAGTGATAGTCAGTTGGTGAGAGCTCAGGTAAATGTGGTGGTTCAGGCACAACTTTGTAGCTCAATTTGTTCAACTTTGGAAGTGTGGGCTGTGCAAGGTACAGTCGGGCGTTGTCGTGGAGAAGAATTGGGCCCTTTCTGTTGATCAGTGCCAGCTGCCAGCATTGCCGTTTTCAGTGCATCTGATCAATTTGTTGAGCATACTTCTCAGATACAGTGGTTTTGCCAGGATTCGGAAAGCTGTAGTGGATCAGACCAGCTGCAGACCACCGAGCAGTGACCATGGCCTTTTCTTGGTGTATGTTTGGCTTTGGGAAGTGCTTTGGAGCCGCTTCTTGGTCCAGCACTGAGCTGGTTGTCATTGCTTGTCCTGTACGATGCACTGTTCATCACATGTCACAGTCTGATCAAGAAATAGTTTGTTGCTGCTGCCTAGATTAAGAGAGGACAACACTAAAATGATGATTTTTTTTTATTTCCAGTCAGCTCATGAGGCACCACTTATCAAGCTTTTTCACCTTTCTAATTTGCTTCGAATGCTGAATGACCATAGAATGGTTGATGCTGGTTCTTCAGCAGCTTCTCGTGCAGTTGTAAGAGGGTCATTTTCGATGATGGCTGTCACTTGCCATTGTCAGCTTCAATGGCTGTCCACTAGGCTACTCATCCTCAAGGCTCTTGTTTGCTTTGCAAAACTTCTTGAACCCCCATTACACTGTATGTTTGTTAGCAGTTCTTGGGCCAGATTCATTGTTGATGTTGTGAGTTGTCTCCACTGCTTTACGAACCATTTTGAACTCAAATGACAAAATTGCTCAAATTTGCTTTTTGTCTAGTATCATTTCCATAGTTTAAAATAAATATAAAGTAAACAAGTAATAAATCATTAGCAAAAAAAGAGCAAGAAATGTGCATTAAAATGATATATAACCTAACCACATTTATTTAGAATGTATTCCAATATCAAACAGCAAATTTCAATAATACAAAAGCTGTGGTTACTTTTGCTCCAACCTAATAAATTGAAGAAGCCATTCAAAAATATAGAGTAAGGTTGGTGGCTGAGGTTTAGAAATTGATGTTAAGAAGCAGAATACATAGTGTAGAGGGTTCGTATGTTAGGCAGTGTAAAAAGAGAGTATTGTAGAGAAGAAAGAGGTATGTTGAAGAACACAGGGGATTATGTATTTCCTGGAATTGGGTAAGTTAAAAGGAATATCCAGGCACAGACATACTGGGATGAAGTAAAATCAGTATCAGAACTGTAAGTCATTATATCTTGCCTGGAGGCAAGATAAAGTATCTTCTTTATGTATTGATACCATTACCATCCTCTTCAGTCTTTGTAGGTCTCTGGCAGAATTAGAAAATCTCCCTAAGGTAAGGAGAAAGAGATAGGAAGACTTAAAGGACAGAATAATTTATATCTCAGTACTATCCCTTACAAAAATGAGAATACATATGGTTTTTATAATAATGTATTTAAAGACATTTCACAGCATACTTATTGGATATCCATTGATGAGCACCGAAAATACAAAGATGAATAAGATCGTGTAGTCATGGTATCCAGAGGATATTTAATCAGTGGAACATAAGAATAAACTGGTTAATTTCTGTGTGCTTTCATCCTGATATTCTTAAATATATTTTATTTAGTGGTAGAAGATGATGAAGATGACTTTCCTACGACACGTTCTGATGGAGACTTCTTGCATAATACCAATGGCAATAAAGAAAAGGGTAAGTAGTAAAGTTTTCCCCCTCAAGGTATTTGGGAAAAATATACTTTCTAAAGTGTCATAGTAACTAACTATTTAACAGGAATAATTATTTAATGGAGTAATAGGAAAAAGTCTTTTTTAAGTTGGAACATGAAAGTTTCTTCTAGGAAAAGACATGGAGGTAAAATACAGTTTGACGTTAAATAATGCGACAGCTTATCTGACAGATATTTCATCCTAAATTTTAGACATTGGCCAGTTATTTCAGTAGTGTTTGGTATAATCAGTTTCTAGTACTGGAAAAGTATTTCTCTTTCCACTTGATAAACTGGTGTTGCAATGTATTTAATCAGTGTTACTAAAGGAAAATTATTGAAATAGCTGCTATCATAGCACAGTTGTTCATAAACTCAGGAACTAAGTGGTTTATTTCATATATCAGTTAATAACGAGTTATTTTCTGGATGGAACTCCTAGTTGTTCATTAGAAATCTGTGTTTTTAACAACACAGATAAACATGGAAGGCATTATGCTAAGAAATAAACTGAAGACAAATAACACATGGTATCACATATATGTGGTATCTGTTGGGAGAAGTTAGGTTGTAACAGAAACCTGTGACTCATAGTCAATGTTTTCTTTTAATATATTCTAAGAAAAAGCTGACATGGATTTTTAAAACTTTTTTTAAGTTACAAATAAGCCTTTGTGGGAAAAATAAGTTAATCTAATTATGCTTATTTTTGCTGAAGTTATGAAAGAATATGAAGTAAAATCTGTGGCCATGGCATATTTTCAAATTGTTTTTCAGTTGCTAAGTCCTGTCTGACTCTTTGTGACCCCATATATTGCAACATGTCAGGCTTCCCTGTCCTTCATTATCTTCTAGAGTTTGCCCAGATTCACGTCCATTGAGTCAGGGATCCTATCTAACCATTTCATCCTCTTGCCCTCGTCTGCTTTTGCCTTCAGTCTTTCCCAGCATCAGCTCTTTTCCAGTGAGTCAGCTCTTTGTATCAGGTGGACAAAGTATTGGAGCTTCAGCTTCAGTATCAGTCCTTCCAGTGAATATTCTAGGATTGACTAGTTTGATCTCCTTTCAGTCCAAAGGACTCTAAAGAGTCTTCTCTAGCACCATAGTTCAAAAACATCAATTCTGTGCTCAGCCTTCTTTATGGTCTAACTCGCACATCCATACATGATGACTATTGGAAAAACCATAGCTTTGACTATATGGACCTTTGTCAGTAAAATAACGTGCCTGCTTGTTAAGATGCTGTCTAGGTTTGTCTTTGCTTTTCTTCCAAGAGGCAGGTGTCTTTTAATTTCGTGGCTGCAGTTACCATCTGCAATGATTATGGAGCCCAAGAAAATAAAGTCTGTCACTGTCTTCATTGTTTCCCCATCTGTTTGCCATGAAGTGATGGGACCAGATGCCATGATCTTAGTTTTCTGAATGTTGAATTTTAAGCCAGCTTTTTCACTCTCCTCCTTCACTTTCATCAAAAGGCTCTTTAGTTCCTCTTCGCTTTCTGCCATAAGGGTGGTGTCATCTGCAGTCTGAGGTTATTGATATTCCTCCTGGCAATCTTGATTCCAGCTTGTGCTTCATCCAGCCTGGCATTTTGCATGATGTACTCTGCATATAAGTTAAATAAGCAGGGTGACAGTATACAGCCTTAATGTACTCTTTACCCAATTTGAAACCAGTCCATTGTTCCATGTCCAGTCCTAAGTGTTGCTTCTGGACCTGCATAAAGATTTCTCAGGAGACAGGTACGGTGGTCTGGTATTCCCATCTCTTGAAGAATTTTCTATACTTTGTTGTGATCCACACAGTCAAAGGCTTTAGAGTAGTAATGAAGCAAAAGTAAATGTTCTTCTGGAATTCAAGGAAAGATATATAGAACAATGGAATAGAATTGAGAGTCCAGAAGTAAACCTTATTTCATATAAAATAAATATGATCTTTTATAAGAGTGAATACTTTTATAAGAGTGAAAAAGAAAATAGGTTTTTAAACAGCTATACCGAGATATAATTAACATACCATACACTGTATATATATTTAAAGTGTACAGTTCGGTCAGTTTTAGTATTATCATAATGCTACCGCCTCTGTCAAGACTGTCCTTCAAAAATTCCCTGCCTCCATCCCTTTTGTCTTCCCTTTTTCTCTACTTCTCAACCAACCACAGCCCTTCTTTCACTGTAGATTAGTCTGCATTTTCTAGAATCTAATGAATTTGAGTTTTCTTGCCTGATCTCTTTCTTAGTTTGAAATTTCTCATTGTTATACATCTCATTATTCAGTGTCTTTTCATGGCTGAGTGGTATTCCCTTGTGCAGATGACATGATGGGTTTCTTCAGTTCATTTGTCTGTTGGTGGAAGTTTGGATTGTTTACAGTTTGGAGCTATTATAAATACTGCCTGTGAACATTCAAACACAGTTTTTTTATGGATATATATTTTATTTCTTTGGAGAGATGGAATGATTGAATCATATGGTAGGTATATAATTTAACTTTTTAAAAACCTTCCAAACTACTTTCCACCAGTCATATTTGAGAGCTCAAGTTCCTCCACATCCCCACTGACTCTTGATGTGGTCAGTCTTTTAAAATTTTAGTCTTCTAATAGGTGTATAGTGGTATCTCACTGTAGTTTTAATTTGCATTTTCCTAGTAACTATAAGTGTTGAGCATCTTTTTATCTGCTTATTTGCTGTTCGTATTTCTTCTTTGGTGAAATGTGCATTCAGATCTTTTGTTCAGTTTTCAACTAGATTATATTTTCCTATTGAGATTAGTGTGTATTATATTGATATAGTAATATACTGAGATATCTATATTAATATTAATATATGAATATGTATATAAATATATAGATAGATAGATAAAGGATATATCCTTTATCATATGTATTCTGTGCAAAGATTTTTTTTCCAGTCTGTGGCTTGTTTCATTATTCTTTAAAAAAATTTTTTTATGGATATTATATATATTTGAGGTGAGACTTCCCAGGTAGCTCATTGGTAAAGAATCCACCTGCCAAGCAGGAGGTGTGAGTTCAGTCCCTAAGTCAGGAAGATCCCCTGGAAAAGGAAATGGCAACCCACTTCAGTATTCTGGCTTGGGAAATACCATGGACAGTGGAGCCTGGTGGACTGCAGTCCTTGGGATCGAAGCAAGTCAGACACAACTGAGCAACTAAACAACAGCAACATATTTAAGATGTTCAATATAGTGATTTGGTGTATATGATTATGGTGAAATGATTACTGCAGTCAAGTTCATAAGCATATTTTCTCAGTTACCATTATTTTATTATTAACTATAGATTAGCTCTCTAGACTTACTTATCCCACAACTGCAACTCTCATTCTTTTAACAGTGCCTTCAAGAGTAGAAATTTTCAAGTTGGATAAAGTTTAGTTTGTCAGTTTATTTTTGGATTGTGGCTTTGCTGTCATATCTACATTATGAGTTTTTAAAGTTGGAAGTATTATTTCACTTATAAGAGTTCTGTTGAAATGGTTTCTTATAACTGTAGTGCTGTGGGACTTCCCTGACTGTCCAGTGATTAAGACTCCACGCTTCCAATGCAGGGGGTTATGGGTTCGAATCCTTGTCAGGGAACTAAGATTGCACATACTGCACGTTATGGCCCAAAAATAAATGAATAAAGCTTAAAGGTATTATTCTGTCTATTTGCATCTTATGAGTGTTTTTAAGATTGTTCATTTAATTCAAAGACTAACTTTAAATTAAAATTATAATATATGAACATAACCATTTTTATGTATGCATTGGTCCCAGAATTATATTCAGACATTTACTTAAGTTTATTATGTTACCTTATTCATTTCAGCAGTTTCTCCTCAGATTTTTCTTTTAAATTCAGGGTTTCTCAAAATATAAGATAGTTCTTGCCATAATTAGGTCTCACTCTAGGCTATCTGTTATTATTAAATTATTACTTCTCTTACCACTTATTCACTGGGTACAGCATAGCAAATAGATTTCGGGAAACAGAATTCAGAGAAAAGGACTTGAGAGTACATATGTTGTCTCAAGCTTCTTTGCTTGTAGAGATGGATGGAAATTTTTAAGTGTTGGCCAACAGGAAGGCAACTCCATTTTGAAAGTTCTGCTCTAAAAAAAAAAGAAAGTTCTGCTCTAAAAAATATCTAATTTTAAGTTGTAGTGAGGAATGATTTCTTTGTTATAAAGATTTATAGTGAATAATTTTTTTCCCCAGTATTTCCACATGTAACACCAAAAGGAATTAATGGTATAGACTTTAAAGGTGAGGCGATAACCTTTAAAGCGACTACTGCCGGAATCCTTGCTACACTTTCTCATTGTATTGAGCTCATGGTAAAACGTGAGGACAGCTGGCAAAAGAGAATGGACAAGGTAAGATTCTCTTTTTATTTTTTAAAAAATAATCAGATTTTGTTTATATACCAATCAAACATTTAAACCTAACTTCTTAGGGAAAGATCATTTGGATTGTTAGAAGTAGGTGGTACTAATCCTCTAGAACTTTAGAACATCTTAAATTCATTTTTCTAATGAGATTCACTGGTAATGTATTTGGTTATTGTATAATATGCATTCTTCATTGGCTTTTAACATAAAAGTTTTTCTAATGATAATAGTAATGCTTTGAAATAGAAGTATGAACCATTTAACATTTCCTAGCTTTATTGTCTAACTCATGAAAGTATACCTAAGTTATATGAACTACTTGGTGTGTATAAAAAGTACCAGTTTATAAAGTTAAATATCAACTTGCTGCATTCATGGCCGTATGTGTTTGCCGGCATCACTGGTGTCACTCAGCACACATTTTGTTGTTGATTGAACATCTGCTTTATGGTCACCTTTCCTACCTTTGTTTAAGCTGCACCACTGATAATAATGTTATAATATGAATCTTTAGTGATAAGTATGAAGTAGAATTTGGCTCAGTGAATTTGTTTGGTAGGAAAACTTTTGTTTATAATTTAACATCATAAAAATGCTAGAACCAAAGCATATCTTAGAGAATTTAGTTCTAGTGTAGTGCCATCATTTTATAGAAGCAGCTGAGGCCCAGAGGCTTGTCTAGAGGGATTAAGTAGCAGAATTAGAAGAGTTTTACTCTTCTATATTTCATCTCTGGATATTAGGACAGGTGTCAGTCAGAGTCTTATCACCCGTTAGTGAGTCATATTGCTTGCAGTATTTGGAGGTCTTAGCAATTTGAGCAGAACACTAAGGAAAGCAGTGTCATCACTGATGTAATAGCAGAATGGCTATAGATTTAATAGCACTTGATGTTTAAAAAAGGTTCCCATGTTCTCAGGTGCAGGTGAAAGTAAGCCAGGTTGATTGTATGTTTTCTTTTAAAACCAAGCAGTAAAAAAATCCATTTAAGGTACATACAGATACTTCATTATTATTCTGGAGTCAAACTGTTACACCATCAACGATTTCAATTGTGGATCATAGTGAATTTTCACAGGAGTCGCACACAAAAAAAGTATGAGGAAACAGGACAACCCCTTAAATTCACTAGACTACTGGTTCAAGAGAATCTTTCAACTTGTCCGGATTGGCTTATTCAAAACTTTTTTGGTAGCTTTCTTTTAAGTACATGCCACCACCCCCCCACCCCCCACCCCGTCCCGCCGCCATCTACTAATCCTTCCCTAGAGGGTCACTATCTCCAGTCATGTGCTCTAATGACACTGCCTAAAAAAATCCATCAAGAATAACACATGGCTTCCCCATCTTTTTGGCAGTCAAATTTCTTATTTGAAAAGGGGCATGGGTTTGCAGTTGTCTTCAATATTGGTAATCTTACCCATTCTCTTTCTTTACCAAGAGACTGTATCAAATAACCTGTGAAAAAAACACTTTATTTGGTACCATATTTAATCAGATAAGAGCACAAAAGATGGTACTATTAATTGAAATCTGCAGACAACTGTAATTTATAGTGCTCTTACAAGTTTCATTCACCTTTTCCACCATCACGTTTTTTCTTAAGGTTGATATAGGATCCCAGTTACATTTTACAGGAAATATAAATGCATGTGTGCATATACAGTATATGCACATATATTTAGTGTGTGTATGTATATATATGCATACACATGTATGTACATATATACTCATATGTATACACACACACACACACTCTGTAAAGATTAGGAAATTCTTGAATAGAGAGAGTTGTTTATCAAGAAACATATCCTTGGCTCAGCTGGTAAAGACTCTGCCTGCATTGTGGGAGACCTGGATTCGATCCCTGGGTTGGGAAGATTCCCTGGAGAAGGGAAAGGCTACCCACTCCAGTATTCTGACCTGGAGAATTCCATAGACTGTATAGTCCATGGGGTCACAAAGAGTTGGACACGACTGAGCTACTTTCACTTCACTTAGGTGATTGATATAACTGGGAAGCAAAGTACAATGATAACAATATGGTTTAATTGAAATTGTGTTTATTTCAAGAAGTATTTGTATGCTTGTTGTGTGCTAAACCGTAAGCTAGAAATAAGGAAACGGTAATGAAGGGGAAGTCATTCTTGAAGGATCTTAAAATCTAATGAGAGCAATTAAATATGTGATAGTTGATAAAATAATAGCAATTTAACAGCTGTATACTTTTATGTAGATTTCTAATATATTTTTATCTAGTATATAGTATATATACATATATAGTAGATATATGTATAATATATATGTAAATCTCTATAGTCTCCAATTTTATGTTTAATAGCTCTTATGTAGATTTCTAACATTATATCCATTGTTCTTATAGTTAAATAATTTAAAATTAATGTTCTTCAGTGGTGATGATTTTTCTCAGTTACCTGTATAAATAATTCCTTCTTTTATAGAAGTATACTTAATTTTTAAAAGAAGTATTCCTTCTTTTATAGAAGTATACTTAGTGTTATTGCCGTTCTGTGTGTTTTTTTTTTGTTCACTTTTTAAAATTAAGGATTTAATATATATACAGTGAAGTATACCAATCTTAAATGTACTGCTAGATGAGTTACATATATATGTATACTCCCCTGTAGCCACTACTCAAATCAAAATGTAGACCTTTATAACCCCCCAGGTTTTTCATGCCTCTTCCTACTCCATACCATACCACTGCCTCAAGAAGTAACCACAGTTTTAACTTACTAATATATCCTTATAGATAAGTTTTGCCTGTTCTTGGACAGCATGTAAATGGAATCATACAAAATATACTCCTGTGTCTGGCTATTCCTTCCCCAACACTGATGGTGAAGTTCCTTCATCTTGTAACTTATGATGATAATTTGTTGTTTTTTATTGTTATACAGTAGTATTGCTGTATACTGTTCATTGTATGATGCATTTTCATTCTATGACTTTACTGTGTCTTTTCCTTTTTCCTGCTGATGGACTTTTTTTTTTATTTTGGCTCTTGAGAATAAAGCTGCTATGAGCATTGTTATGTGTATTTTTGGTGGATATATGCACTGTTTTTATTTGGGCATATACCAAGCAGTAGAATTATCAGTTCTTGAGGTATATACTTAGCTTTAGGTGTATAGAGGTAGACAGTTTTCCAAAGTAGTTATATCAGTTTATATCCCCACCAGCAAGTAAGTGAGAATTCTAATTGCTTTTCACCCTTGACAGCACTTGGTATTGTCATTTTTTTGTGAGTGATTTTTTATATTTTAATATTAGCCATTCTGATGGTTCTGTAGTCCTCTTTTCACTTCAGTACACAAAAATCAGTTTGTAGGCCTAGTATACTAATTCATTGATTTGCACCAGCTTAATCAGGTAGGGTTTTTAGAACTGGGTAAGCTCTGTGTGAGTTCTGTTTGGACTTTAATCCTTAAATAGTTGAGGTGAAGGAATAAAGATGTTAGGTTCTTTATATTTATAATAATTCTGTTAGGCTTTAATATCAGATTTGACTCATTGCAGTCCATTGTTCTAAAAAAGAAAGTTTGAAGTTGTTGCCAAGGCCAGCCTTTTAAAATTTTGTCCTTGGATCTTTTGGCAGATTCTGAGAGCTATAGACTTTATCTATAAAAGCAGAAGGTTAAAGTAGAAATCCAAGCTCTTTTTCAGCTCTAAAATAATTTAATCCAGCAGTTGGAAAGTATAAGAAACATCTCTTAGAATATCTTTTTTGTAGTGATTGGTTTTACCAATTATTGAGTTATTTTCTTCCTGGCATCCATTACTTGCTTTTTTTCTCTATAACAAAATAAATTTAGCTCCTACTGGGGGAAACAGACACATGACTATATATTATAGATGTTTCTCTGATGCTGATTTATCTCTTGTTTTTGACATGTAGATACTTTGGTAGTTACTTAATCCATTTAAGTATATAACCTACCTAGTGTGTATGTGTTAGGTGCTCAGTCCTGTCCAACTCTTTGCAACTCCATGGACTGTAGCCTGCCAGGTTCCTCTGTCTGTGGAATTCTCCAGGCAAGTATACTGGAGTGGGTTGCCATTTCCTTCTCCAAACCTACCTAGTAGGTGATCTTAATGGTAGCTTGTATGCGATATATGGCCCAGAAAAAAAGTGTTTTCTTGAGCAGAAGAATACTCATTTTTTTCTTTCTTTTTTTTTTTTTTAGCAGAAGACAAATTCTTACAGGAGTAAGAGTTATTTTTTTGGGCCAAATTATAAAATTTTGGTGAAATGTAAAAAAAAAAATCCCATATCACATGATAAATTCTTCATCTGGTTTTATTTTTTTAAAGGAAACTGAGAAGAGAAGAAGAGTGGAGGACGCATACAAAAATGCCATGACAGAACTTAAGAAAAAATCCCACTTTGGAGGACCAGATTATGAGGTATGAAATTATAGTTTTGGCCTTAGAAAAAGACAAACGTAGAAAAAACATAATATATATTTATGTCACAAAAGTGATTTTTATATTGTGCTTTTGTAACCTTTAAATATTTTGAATATTTTATAATCTATATGCTAGGCTTACCCTGAAAAGATTTTTTTTCCTACAAAACTTTAAATAAAGAGCCTTAAAAGGCTCATTACTAGGCTGTCTTCTTTACAGGACAAGTTTTTGTCTCGCCTGTGAGGGTTATACTTATTGATATTACCTTGTAACTCTTTCTTTTTTTTAGTTTTATTATTTGAAATCAATAGATGCATTATTGTTTTTGCTTGCACTGTAAAGCATGTGGGATCTTAATTTTCCAGCCAGGGATTGAACCTGTGCTCTCTGCATTGGGACTGCAGAGTCTTAACCACTGGACCTCCTAGTTCAGTTCAGTTCAGTCACTCGGTCGTGTCCAACTCTTTGCAACCCCATGAATCGCAGCATGCCAGGCCTCCCTGTCCATCACCAACTCCTGTAGTTCACCCAGACTCACATCCATCAAATCAGTGAATCAGTGATGCCATCTAGCCATCTCCCTCTGTCGCCCCCTTCTCCTCCTGCCCCCAATCCCTCCCAGCATCAGAGTCTTTTCCAATGAGTCAACTCTTCGCATGAGGTGGTCAAAGTACTGGAATTTCAGCTTTAGCATCATTCCTTCCAAAGAAATCCCAGGACTAATCTCCTTCAGAATGGACTGGTTGGATCTCCTTGCAGTCCAAGGGATTCTCAAGAGTCTTCTCCAACACCACAGATCAAAAGCATCAATTCTTCGGTGCTCAGCTTTCTTTATAGTCCAACTCTCACATCCATATGTGACTACTGGAAAAACCATAGCCTTGACTAGACAGATCTTTGTTGGCGAAGTAACGTCTCTGCTTTTTAATATGCTGTCTGGGTTGGTCATAACTTTCCTGCCAAGGAGTAAGCGTCTTTTAATTTCATGGCTGCATTCACTTTCTGCAGTGATTTTGGAGTGCTCAAAAATAAATAAAGTCTGCCACTGTTTCCACTGTTTCCCCATCTATTTGCTATGAAGTTATTGGGTCAGAAGCCATGATCTTAGTGTTCTGAATGTTGAGCTTTAAGCCAATTTTTTCACTCTCCACTTTCACTTTCATTAAGAGGCTTTTTAGTTCCTCTTCACTTTCTGCCATAAGGGTGGTGTCGTCTGCATATCTGAGGTTATTGATATTTCTCCCGAAGTCTCTAATTCTGTTTTGTTTTTTTAAATAAAAGCAACCTACAGAGGAAAACTCGGAGAACTTGACTGGTGAAAGATTTTAGTTTGTCCTGTATACTGTGAGGTCTTGTCCATAGCAGAGCATGAACTGTTCTAATTGCCTCACCTTTATGTTTGAACAATGTCTGAAATCAGCTTCTTTCCCCATTTTGTTATTGGTTAAGCTGTTAGTAGAATCTGCCTCTCCATACACACACATATAACAGTACAAGGAGTATTACTGACATGGAAGTAGAATGTTTTAAAAAAAGACAGTAGATTGTATTTAAGAAAGTGGAAGAAAAATTCCTTGCCGTTCTTATTCTAGAAAGGAAAAAAGACCTGCTGTTGATAACATTTTTTATGTTGGGACTAATTTCCAGCTGTGATATGAAGACTTGAGTGATAATATTTTTAAATTAATAAGGTGTCATTTCATTCCTTCCAGAATGTATAAAAATTACATAATCAGCTATTGTCTTGGATTTTAAAGTCTAGATTACTGAAATATTAGCTATTAAAACAAAAATTTTAACTTTTATTCTGAAGCTGAGCAGGTTGATTTGCTATTTTAGATTTGTTTGGGGGGGAACTATGAGCCTTTAAAACTTGCCCTGTTTTTTTCATATTGCAAACATGCGTTCGCATATCCAGTCACATCAGTTGGTTCACGTATGTGATGTACATTGGCATGTGTGTGTACATCCTCTACAAGTGGCTGTGCTTTTGTGTACTCCATAGTATTATATATTATTTGTGTGAAAAGTATTATAAACTTATTTCAGTGCAGTACCATATAGCCCATTGTGTTAATTTGGTACCTGAGCTAACTATGTTGGACTTTGGAACAAATTGAAATTATGAATGCACTCTCCAAATGGAACTTGTTTGTATGACTGTATGATTTCATGTTCGTCTCCCCTTTTGTTATTTCAGAGGAGAGAAAAGGAGGGTCCTTGTGATAGGTTTATATGTTCATTAGTTTGAAGAAATTGCTTTATTGATGTGACTTAGGCTTTCTTTTAAAAATGTTTGTTGTTTATTTGCATTTCTTCTTTAGTGGCTCTTATACACATCCCTTGACATTTTTATTGTTAGAATTTGGGTGTTTTTCCTCTTGATTGATTTAGAAGATGGACAGGATTGACTTCATTTCTCAGTTTTCTTTGTTTTCGTAGTTAAAAATCTTATTAGTTTTGCCATGTAAAATTTTATACTTTCTTGTATTTAACTCACAGTCTTGATACTGTTATCTTTATGTTTTTTTCATGTTTTAAAAAGTGTACTTTTTTTGGCCTAAAGATGTAAACTGAGGCCGTCTCAAATTACCAGAAATTGAGTTTATTTGGGAATAGCAAAGATTGTAATTTGGGAAATGCATGCCAAATAACAAGTTACAGGCAGTTTTGTAGAGGCTGTGGGGCAAGCTGTATTTTATGGGCAAGGAGTGCAAACAAGGGAAGTCCAGCCAGAGTCCAAGCAAGTAAGTTCATTAGCTTGAAGATGGGGAAAGATACTTGGCAGATGGTCGTTGGTTTGGAGATAATGCTCTGTCTTCTGTTGATCTGGCATTTACGGGAAATCATTCTCTTAGTTAAGTTCCATTCTTTAGGTATAGGCATGTGATTCCCATTTCACATCCTCAGATTCCATTTTAGATTGAAATCCTTTCACACTGTACTTCAAATAATTATCTATATTTTCTGTTCTTTTTTTCAATGATCTCTTCTAAATATATTAACACATCTGATTTTTTTAAATTATGATGTAATGGAGGGATCTGTAATTTTATATTCCAGTTGGAATTGTTGACTAAACCATCTTTTTCCCACCTAGTTGAAATGCACCTCCCTCTTTCTCTTTTAATAGTTAAGGGGATTTCAGTTTTTTTCTCATCAATTCTCTGTTGATGAAAAATTAAGAAAGAAATGGAAATTTTTATTGGAGCCTAAGGATTATATCCTAGGAACAGCATCTCAGAAAGTTCTGAGATGCTGTTCCATCCCTTAGAAGTGTTTTTGAGACAGAAGGCTCTGCATCAAATCAGATGATGTAATAATGACAGTTTACACAGCTCTCTTCTGCAAGTATAAACTGGTAGGTAACATGACTCACTCCAAGATCAAGAAGGAAGGTTATCTTTTAAGGAGTTGATGCTAGGAGTTGTGTTTTAGGATTGGGCAGGTGTTTTTGTCAATGGGGAAAATTTGGTCATGATGCAAGATGCAGATAATATAGTATACAGTAGCAGGGAAGGGGGAGGCCAAAGGGCAGAGAAACAGTTTTTTTAAAAAGACATTTAAATTTTTCTTGTCTTGCCATAAAATATTAATTTTATTTCACTATTTCCCTCTTTTGATCTTTAACCTTTTGATAGAAAGCATCAGGCAATCAAATATTTGGTGCCTTGATGCCAGGGTTGTTGCTCACCTGCCCTTGATCAGTCCATCATGTCTGTCAGTGCTGGGTCCCCATAGCTCAGTTCTATTTTGGTGGGGGGAGTTATACTAGCAGAATATTCAACAGGTACTGAGAGCTGATTCCAGGTTGTCCAATATTATTTAACCCAACTTTCCTCACATGTTCATTATGTATGCCCATTATTTTATAGAGCACTATATAGATGTGATCTACAAACTGAAGTTGTTTAGACATCATTGTTTTACTATTAGCAGGTGACACACAGTATGGAAGGCAAGAAACTATCACTTTGTAACTCCACAAACTGTAATTTAAATTGTCAGGAGGACCAACAACATCATTAATAGAAATTTAAGCCAAGATCCTCCGAAACTGAACTCTTTTCCTCGTGTTTCCCCTGAACTGGGAAGATTGTTCAAAGTAGAAATTTAGCTCTTCATGTGTCATAAAATGAGTTACCACATATTGTGGCCAAATGGTCATACCATTGGCTACCTGATAGAAACCAGTGTGCTCACATTACAGATTAACAGAAGCCACCCATAAGGGATCTTAAGCCCAAGGCAAATGAATTATGTGTTTTCCTAACCAACCTGGGAAAAACCAAGGTCATGAATTTGTTCTGTAAATCCACTGGGTCCTTGTAGGAGCTACCCAGTATTCACCATCTAATGAAATGGGCTGTTTATGGACAGATTCAGAATAGGCATCTTTGCTTGGCCAGGTGAGAGCATCTCACTTAGGGATATTGGCAGTGATGTTAGCTTGCATGGTGCTAGAGTTTCTTTAAAATAAAATGTCCAAGGGCCATCCAGTTAGAGCCTTGGAGAGGAGAAATCCAGCAAGACAACCTGGGCCATAGGTAATTGGCCCCAAACCCAGTGATTAGATTAATTCTAAACCTGCAAATGTTGAGCCCAAGAAAGAAACTGAAACCAAAAAACCGACTCATTAGAAAAGACCCTGATGCTGGGAAAGATTGAAGGCAGGAGGAGAAGGGGACGATAGAGGATGAGATGGTTGGATGGCATCACCAACTTGATGGACATGAGTTTGAGCGAGCTCCCAGCACTGGTGATGGAGAGGGAAGCCTGGCGTTCTGCAGTCCATGGGGTTGCAAAGAGTTAGACATGACTGAGTGACTGAACTAAAGAAAGAAATACATTTGATTCACAAGCAAAGATATGAGTTCCCCCTACCCCACCAAAAAACGAGTGTAAGCAGTTACCAAAGTTACCAGTATGCAGACCTGGTCCAGCATCTTGGATTAGCTGTCTCCTTCAGATGTCTTCTTGCGCTGGTCTGATAATACTGTTTTTAGTTGAAGTCAGGTGTCAGAAACAGGAGTTGCAGTTTATTCAGGAGAGGAGGCCTAATACAGTCCCTTCTGAGTGAGTCCTTTATCTGAGACCTTTTCCAGTAGGAATAATCTCGTGGTTGCAGGTCATGGCACATCTGATCTTCATCCAAAGTTAAATTACTGTGGTAAGCTTCAGAAACATACTTCGAGTGCCCTTTTAATAACTAAACTTTACAATAATATGACAACAAGGAAACTATCTTGGAAAAGAATCTTAGGCAGTAGTGAGGACCTCATTTAATAAAATTAGAATTTAATATCCACTTAAACATTATCTTTCTCTAAAATTACCATAATTTCTACCAAATACAGCCACATTAAGACTAATTTGTTCACAAAATGACCACATAGACTCTCTAAATTGGCTCTGATGGAACTTTTCATAATGAATCTCAGTTGAACTTAAACTCTCGAGGCCAGGAAAGCCACACCAAAGGCATGTCATGGATTCTGCCTGTGATAAATGTAGATTTGGGTGCTGGGTTTAGGTGAATTTCTCTCTTGTCTAGATTCCCTGAATACCTTGAGATTCCTGCATCTGTGAGTAGGTTGCCTTCCTTGTATACCTGGGTAAGTTGTTGGGAACCTAAGAGTTGACAGATTCTGAAGGGCTCAGATAGAAAAGATAAATGCTTTAGTTCTATATAGAGAGGTATAGATTAAGGGTTTCTTTATATCTGGAAAGCAGATTAAAAATGAATAGTATTTCAGACGAAAAACAAAAATTATAACCATACTCATAAGTTCATTCAGTCCTGTGAGACTAATCCTAGATCTTAATCTTCAGTTAGCAGTTTTATGAAACCATCCAGTTTTCCATCAGAAGTCTTTAATTTCTTATCCAGTTCAGTGGTATGATCTGAAAGTTATCAGAAACCTGTACTTGTAAAAAAGTTCTTTTTATGAATATCCTTGAAGAGGAAGTATTTTTGCCCAAACATTGGAGTAAAACAATAGCTGTCCATAAATTACAAAAGATTTGAAAAGTTAAACACCTGATTCCAGTCCAATTGACAAACTTTGTTACTGCTATGACATAAAACAATTTAAGATAATTTTTAGAATTATAACTGATCACATGTTACCAGGACATTTTTGGAGTTCTATATAATTTCTAGAATTTCTATAAAAGTAAAAGTGTTAGTTGCTCAGTCATAAACAACTCTTTGCAAGCCCATAGACTAGCCCACCAGACTACCCATTGATTGTAGCCCACCAGGCTCCTCTGTCCATGGAACTTTCCAGGCAAGAATACTGGAATGGGTTGTCATTTCCTCCTCCAGGGGATCTTCCCAACCCAGGAATCAAACCTGTGTCTCCTGCATCGCAGGCATATTCTTTACCGTTTGAGCCACCAGGGAAGCTAGACTTTCTAGTAATAACATTTACCCATTTAATAGGACCTCAGAAGTTTTATCACCACTCAAATTTGACAATACTTCCCATGTAATTTAACATTCCAAATAGGCCTAATAGTTAATTACTCTTCGCTCTGAGATGTAGAGAAAACAAATAATTTGAGATATACCAGGGACCCTTTGAAAAACCTCAAAGTTAACTAAAGGTCCAGTGAACTTCATTTAGAAGTTGATCTTTGGAAAGTTTGTCAAAAATACCAAAAACTTTCAAAACCTGGTTAAATAGAATCATAGGTCAGTGTCATTTAACCAGCATGACAGTAAAAGAGCTCAAAGGTTATCGTAAGTCACCAAAAGGCAAAGAAATTCACACTATCTCTTACTAAAAGCAGCTCAGTATTTTAAGGAAACTAAATTAAAAGAGAGAGAAAACTAAATTCAAGTTTCGTATACTTTACCTTTAAAAATCATTTTCTTAGTTCAGTCTTACCGTAGCCATTCCCAACCATATACAAAACTCTTTTCTCAGTGTTCCTTTTCCTCAACCCTTTAACAACTTTGTGTATCCATATTATTTTTTCTGTTATTTCCATTCAGAAACAACCAGCCAGCTCTAAGACAAAACTGTCCTCATACGTTTTACTCATGTATTTAAATTTTTTAATTTATGTATTTACTTGGCTGCACCAGGTCTTAGTTGCGGCACACGTAATCTTTAGTTGTGGCATGTGAATTCTTAGTTGCAGCATCTGGGATCCAGTTCCCTGGCCAGGGACCGCACCTGGGTCCCCTGCATTGGGAGTGTGGATTCTTAGGCACTGAACCACCCGCAAAGTCCCTCTCATAGTCTTTTAGTGAAAACATGCTTCCCATCTTCCTTGCATACTAAAATGTTTCCCTTACTATTTTAGTAGCTTTAGTTATACATATTATAATTCTTAACCTTAAAACCCAGTTTCTAGTAAAAAGTAAGCACTTATAAACTGTGTTTTACATTATTCTTTAGATTGGCAAGTTTATAAATACTATTTGTTCCTAGAAAACATTCACTTTCTTAAAGAAAATGTGTTGATGTGGCATCATATTAATAATCCTCTAAGTACCTTTTAGGAGTTTCTCTGCAAAAGGAAACCTGTGTTCTGTAAATAATGTCCCAATGTCTTACTTGGAAACAACTTGGGTATTCAGTGGATTCCCATTATTTATGTTAATTAAGCACAACTCTTAATTGCTATGGACCTAACAGAAGCAGAAGATATTAAGAAGAGGTGGCAAGAATACACAGAAGAACTGTACAAAAAAGATCTTCACAACCCAGATAATCACTATGGTGTGATCACTAATCTAGAGCCAGACATCCTGGAATGTGAAGTCAAGTGGGCCTTAGAAAGCATCACTATGAACAAAGCTAGTGGAGGTGATGGAATTCCAGTTGCACTGTTTCAAATCCTGAAAGATGATGCTGTGAAAGTGCTGCACTCAATATCCCAGCACATTTGGAAAACTCAGCAGTGGCCACAGGACTGGAAAAGGTCAGTTTTCATTCCAATCCCAAAGAAAGGCAATGCCAAAGAATGCTCAAACTACTGCACAGTTGCACTCATCTCACATGCTAGTAAAGTAATGCTCAAAATTCTCCAAGCCAGGCTTCAGCAATACATGAACCATGAACTTCCTGCTGTTCAAGCTGGTTTTCAAAAAGGCAGAGGAACCAGAGATCAAATTGCCAACATCTGCTGGATCATGGAAAAAGCAAGAGAGTTCCAGGAAAACATCTATTTCTGCTTTATTGACTATGCCAAAGCCTTTGACTGTGTGGATCACAATAAACTGTGGAAAATTCTGAAAGAGATGGGCATACCGGACCACCTGACCTGCCTCTTGAGAAATCTGTATGCAAGTCAGGAAGCAACAGTTAGAAGTGGACATGGAACAGACTGGTTCCAAATAGGAGAAGGATTAGTCAAGGCTGTATATTGTCACCCTGCTTATTTAACGTCTATGCAGAGTACATCATGAGAATCACTAGATTGGAAGAAACACAAGCTGGAATCAAGATTGCCGGGAGAAATATCAATAACCTCAGATATGCAGATGACAGCACCCTTATGGCAGAAAGTGAAGAGGAACTATAAAGCCTCTTGATGAAAGTGAAAGAGGAGAGTGAAAAAGTTGGCTTAAAGCTCAACATTCAGAAAACGAAGATCATGGCATCTGGTCCCATTACTTCATGGGAAATAGATGGGGAAACAGTAGAAACAGTGTCAGACTTTATTTTGGGGGGCTCCAAAATCACTGCAGATGGTGATTGCAGCCATGAAATTAAAAGACGCTTACTCCTTGGAAGGAAAGATATGACTAACCTAGATAGCATATTCAAAAGCAGAGACATTACTTTGCCAACAAAGGTCCATCTGGTCAAGGCTATGGTTTTTCCAGTGGTCATGTATGGATGTGAGAGTTGGACTGTGAAGAAAGCTGAGTGCCGAAGAGTTGATGGTTTTGAACTGTGGTGTTGGAGAAGACTCTTGGGAGTCCCTTAGACTGCAAGGAGATCCAACCAGTCCATTTTGAAGGAGATCAGCCCTGGGGTTTCTTTGGAAGGACTGATGCTGAAGCTGAAACTCCAATAATTTGGCCACCTCATGCAAAAAGTGGACTCATTGGAAAAGACCCTGATGCTGGGAGGGACTGGAGGCAGGAGGAGAAGGGGACGACAGAGGATGAGATGGCTGGATGGCATCACCGACTCGATGGACATGAGTTTGGGTAAACTCCGAGAGTTGGTGATGGACCGGGAGGCCTGGTGTGCTGCGATTTCTGGGGTCGCAAAGAGTCGGACATGACTGAGCAAGTAAACTGAACTGAACTGATAGCTCAGTTGGTAAAGAATTCACCTGCAGTGCAGGAGACCCAGGTTCAATTCCTGGCTCAGGAAGATCCACTGGAGAAGGGATAGGCTACCTACTCCAGTGAGCTTCCCTTGCGGCTCAGCTGGTAAAGAATCTGCCTGCAGTGTGGGAGACCTGGGTTTGATCCCTGGAGAAGGAAAAGCTACCTACGCCAGTATTCTGGCCTGGAGAATTCCGTGGACTATACAGTCCATGGGGTCACAGAGAGTTGGACATGACTGAGCAACTTTCACTATACATGGATGCTGCAACATGATCACAACATCTATCACCTTACATTTTTACAATTTTTTTTTTGTAGTGAGAACTTAAGTATTTTAATAAAGGAAAATTTATTCCAGTTCTTTCTCATTTTAACACTGTAGTTCCCAATTGGTAGACTCCTGAGACTCTTGACTCTTGAATAGATTGAATGAGCATTACAGCTTCTTAAAGTATAGATATGGTTATGATCAGTAGAATTTAAAAATCATTAGAAAACGTTTGAGTTCAGAATAGATTTTGGGTATCTTGTGGTTTTGTAACATCAACAGAGACCAAAGTGATTCTGTTGACATTTGAGTGTCTGAAATGTTTTGGCTTTATAAAGGGAGTCCTGCAGGACTCTTTTTCATGATATAGCTGGTCATTAGATGGTTATGTTAGGCAGGAATAAATCTTCCTCTACCTGTCTTTGTTTTTTCTGGCTCATCTAAAAAATTAAATTGACACAGGACAGATTAACAGGAGAAAATCAAGGTTTAATGATATGTCTATGTGGGAGAAATCCAGGGAAACTCCCCACAATGGCCGAAACTCTCACCTTAAATACCATCTTCAGCTAAAGACAAAAGATGGGGACATAGTGGTTTGGAACTTAAAAGACGGGTAAGGTAATTCACATGAAGATGGAAAAGGAGATGTTTGGTAAAGCAGTGTGGATCCTGCCGAGTTTCCCTCGTAACATCTAGCCCACGCTCCGTGCAGATCCCTCTAGTGATTGCTGTGTCCTCGGCACAGACACTCTATCTAAAACTTTTTTAGATCATGAGAGGGGAAAATCAAAGTTTCTTCCTAAATCTTTCAGGCCTTTGTTTGTTTTTAGCTAGCTCAGAACAATCCACGTGCCAAACAGATATTTTGGTAATTCATTGAGATGTGCACTTTTCTGTGTGTTGCAGTTAAACTAAAAAGCTCAGGGGGTTTTGGAAGTGCCTTTCACGGGACCCTCTAGAGTGTTGCACTGAATCGGGATTTCTGATATGCCTGTGCCAGATAACAGAAGCGCTAAAGCGCAGTTCCTCCCACCCTGCTTGTGGGGCCCCAGGCTGTGGCAGGGTAGGGATGAGCTACTACAGACTTTTTAATGGAGCTGTGGTGACTTGGAATTTTCAGTCTTAATTGGGAAGATTCCAGACAGACCCACAATAGTTCATCTTATTTTGTATATTTAAAAATTTAGGACACTTAAACCCAAGCCTGCCTTTTCAGCCTTCAGTTTAACCATAATATGAAGCTGCTGGGGAGAGGAATAGTTCCCCCCTCTACCATCCTTGAGTCCTTGTGGCTGGACTAATAATAAAATTGACATGAGACAGATAAACAAGAGAAAAACATTTTAATTCATCTGCATGGCAGAGTCTCACAGAAATGGGACCTAAAAAGAGGCCAAAGCAGTCAGCTTTTATGCTCATTCAACAAAGAAACAATAAATTTTTGAGGAAGTGATAGGATGATGGGGCCTCGGACGGTGGCTCAGTAGTAAAGAATCCACCAGGGCTTGATCCCTGGGTCAGAAAGGTCCCCTGGAGGAGGAAATGGCAACCCACTCCAATATCCTTGCCTGGAAAATTCCATGGACAGAGGAGCCTGGCGGGCTGTAATCCATGGGATCGGAAGTCACATGACTTAGCAGCTAAACAGCAACAACAAAGCAACCTCTGGATGCAGGGAATGCACATTTCACATGAGATTTGTTTCCTGTTTTCAGGGAGACTGGAGTGTCAGAGTGTTCCTCTTGCATTGGCTGTTTCTTATGTAACTTTAATTCAAAATACTCAATATGCCATTAAGAACCATGGGGTAGCCTACTCTGGACCCCAGTAGTGCCGTTAGTCTGCTTATAGTCCACTTAAATGTGTTTTATCACCACAAGAAGTGTACATACCTTGCTTGTTTCCATTTTGCTGTCGTTCTTTGTATTTTTATCTTGCAATGCAACTGAGGTTCTACTTGCATTAGAACTACTTGGAGGACTTATTAACATGCATATTCCTGGCTCTATCCAAGACCTACTAAAAAGTAATTTCTGTGAATCGGGGCCTGGGACCTTTCATTTTAATAACTTCCCCATGCAGTTCCTCACGTGATTGAGAGCCACTGCTCTACCGTTCTTAGCAGGCTTTCAAGCATCAGTTCAACTTTTCTTTCTTTATGATGTAATTGTCTTTGCTTATGAAGATCCCTGTCAGAAACCCTGTTGGTACTTTTCATTGGCTATAGATCTTCTGCAACTTTGTCCTTAAAGCCTTCCTGCAATTTTATATGGTTTCTGACAAGAGCTCAAGTCACAGGTGCTCAGCTCTGCCACTGTAGCAGACATGGGCAGTCCATAAGTGAATGAGCTAAAGCTCTAATTCCACACAATTCCCATGCCATGATTTGGGGCTTGGGGGCACACCGCTCCACTTGTGGGGTCTTAGTTTCCCAACCAGAGATTGGACCAGAACTTGGACCCTCATCAGGCACAGTGCAGAGTCCTAACCACTGGACCACCAGGGAATTCTTTGAAATGTTACTCTCTTGTTTCTCAACCACTTAAAAATGAAATGCTGACCTTAAAGGCCATTCTGAAAGTAGACAGTGGACTAGAATTGGCCATGTAGTTCACCAGCCCCCTGTTAAACTGTATCTGCCCTAACACAGTCTTGGTGAATATATAGTAAGTATTTGAGTACTGCCGGGGTCCAGCCCCGGTGGATCCAGGGAATTCGAAGGTGGGGACGGCGTCGGCGTCTTTGGAAAAATACATATTTAATCACAGATACAGAGAGAGATTAGAAACAGATAGTGTAGTAGGAGAATTAGTGGAGAAAAGAGGCTGAATTTCAGCCAGAGAAATGGGAGCAAGAAAGAAGCGACGTGGTGGAATCAGTCTTTCCGGAAACTGATCCGATTTCTTTATTTTGGGGTTTGCTTATATACCTTTTGTTACACATAGGGATGAATACAGAGTCACGCGGGGGTCTTAGGGATATTACATCATCTTCTGGCCATGAGTGAGACCTGCTGACATTCTATGATCCTTTCTTTCTGATAACCAAAAACCTTATTTCTTCTAAGGGTGGTTTTTTCTTAAACCAGGCACCACCCTCCAGATAAAGCTGCATTCCTATAGGATGAGGGTGTAGTGAGTTCCAATCAAGAAAGGAATTTGTTTAACCCAAGGTTAACAGGATTAATCTTAAAGGTTAATACCTATCTCTCCTATATGCTTAAAGGTTAATACTTATTTCTCCTATATGTTAGTTATATTCATTATAAGGGCAGGGAATATGGAGATTTAGCAGCAAACATCAGCCCAACAAATGAAAATCCTTTTACCAATGCTCCCCTTAAGATCTGTCTAGTCTTAAGATAATGATAAAGGTTACATTTTTACATGGCAAGGACACAGGGATTTATAATAAAGTACAGTGATCTATTACAAAAGAGAAAATCCATTAAATCAAAAAGTCTAGTATTGCTAACATCAAAAACTACTATATTTCCTTTTCTATATTCCAAATACATTGATTAATATATTCCTAGATGCCTAAGGATGTGGAGGCCTGGCAGCAATCATTGACTCAGCAATGAGAAAAGCCCTATGCTAATTAAGACTCTCAAAATACTCCAAAACTCTCTGTGCTGTTTATGGTTGCAGCAGAAAGGTTTGACCTGAGACATCCTTGTCCCACCCAAAGCAGGGAATTAGCAGCAATCATTGACACAACAAATGAAAAACTCTTCACCAATATAATTCCTAACCAACCCATTATACTGATAATTTCTAACTCCCCAAAAGGATTTGCCTTTAGTAAGTCTAAAACATCTCCTGCCTCTCAGATTGGGAGGCTATAAACAATCACGTGTGGCCAGACAAACCTATACAGGTGGGCTAGATAACCTTCAGAGGAGTTCGTAAGCCAAAACACTCTTATCACGCCCAGGAATTTTTATTGCCTTGGAGCTGCACGTTTACTCCTTCTCCGAGAGAAACGGTTATGGGGGAGAGCCCCCCATAAGGTCAGAGGTGTGGGCAAGAGCATAAAACAGACTCTGGTTTTGGGGTTAGATGCTCGGGAACAGGGGGTTTCCTGAGGCTTGATCACGCCTTTGGGTATGCCAAGCCCCCTTCCTCATGACCTTTGCCATGGGCGGAGTTCCTCAGCTGGCCCCCAACAGAGTACCAAGTAAAGTGAATTAATTGTAACACTAGTGATTTTGTATAGAGCATATTGGCCATAGTTCATTTACCCCCTGCTAACTGTACTTGCCCTAACACAGTGTTGGTGAATATATAGTAAGTATTAAGTACCAAGTGAGTGAATTAATTGTAACACTAGTGGTTTTGGATAGAACATATGTTGTTCATCTTTGTGTATTATCTTACTGTACTAACTGGTTCCAAAATGTTTAACAGCTCACTTTTAAATTTTCTCCGAGAGTTAATGCCACGACTATCACTGTTTTCTATTTCTTGAATCAACTGCTTTTTTTCCCCCCTGTGTGTCTAAATAGGAAGGCCCAAACAGTTTGATTAATGAAGAGGAGTTCTTTGATGCTGTTGAAGCTGCTCTTGACAGACAAGATAAAATAGAAGAACAGGTATGTAAATTTTAAAAAGTTTTAAAAATCCTTGGTGTATATTTCATATAAATAGGATTTGAAATCATGATCCTAATAACCTAAGAAATGAACTGTGTCTACATTGAGTCACAAATATAGAAGAACCTTCATAAGTCACTTTCTTTATTGATCAATTTTCAAGCAATAGAAAGAAGACTAATAATTGTTAATGAAACATGCATAAATAACATGAAATTGAATGGAGATATTCTGCCTGTTTTCTTTGAAGTATTCAATTTTCAGTTCAGTCCAGCCATTTAGTTGTGTCAGACTCTTTGCGACCCCATGGACTGCAGCACACCAGGCTTCCCTGTCCATCACCATCTCCCGAAGCTTATTCAAACTCATGTCCATCGAGTCAGTGATGCCATCCAACAGTCTCATCCTCTGTCATCCCCTTCTCCTCCACCTTCAGTCTTTCCCAGCATCAGGGTCTTTTACAATGAGTCAGTTCTTCACATCAGGTGGCCAAAGTATTGGAGTTTCAGTTTCAGCAGCAGTCCTTCCAATGAATAAATATTCAGGACTGATTTTCTTTAGGATGGACTGGTTGGGTCTCCTTGCAGTCCAAGGGACTCCCAAGAGTCTTCTCCAGGACCACAGTTCTAAAGCATCAATTCTTTGGCACTCAGCATTCTTTATAGTCCAACTCTCACATCCGTACGTGACTACTGGAAAAACCATAACTTTAACTAGATGGACCTTTGTTGGCAAAGTAATATCTCTGCTTTTTAATATCCTGTCTAGGTTGGTCATAGCTTTTCTTCCAAGGAGCAAGCTTCTTTAAATTTCATGGCTGCAGTCACCATCTGCAGTGATTTTGGAGCCTCCCCCCCAAAAATAAAGTCTATTGCTCTTTCGTTGTTTTCCCATCTATTTGCCATGAAGTGATGGTACTGGATGCCATGATCTTAGTTTTCTGAATGTTGAATTTTAAGCCAGCTATTTCACTCTCCTCTTTCACTTTCATCAAGAGGCTCTTTAATTCTTCTTCACTTTCTGCCATAAGGGTGGTGTCATCTGCATATGTGAGATTATTGATATTTCTCTCAGCAATTTTATTATAATTATCATTATCCAATTTTATTATCATTCTGTTAATACAAAGCATATATTTGCTCTGAGTAAAACAGTCTCTTTGAATTTCTCTTCATCACCAAATACTATATGAATTCGAAAGGAAGATGACCAAGAATTTATTTTTCTTCTACGTTAGTACCATTTAGTTTTTATTATTAACTCATTTATTGCTTTCACTACTTTCACCATAATTACTTCCTCACTTTTAACTTTGTTTAGTGTTTTATCATCATTAAATTCACAGCAGTTATACCAAGCCCCTTCTGGGAAATTGAAGGGAAGTATTTCTTAAATCCTTCAACTCAGTTTCAAGATTAATTTGGGTCTTCACCTTTAGAGGCTTCCCTGTGAGTCAGATGGTAAAGAATCTGCCTGCAGTGCAGGAGACTCAGGTTCAATCCTTGGGTTGGGAAGATCCCCTGGAGAAGGGAATGGCTACTCATTCCAGTATTCTTGTCTGGAGAATCCCATGGATGGAGAAGCCTGGTGAGCTACAGTACATGGGGTCCCTAAGAGTCAGACACGATTGAGCAACTAGCACTTTCACTTTTTCACTTTTTCACTTTACCTTAATTCTGCAACAGTGCAATTACCATGTATTACCGCTAGATGGTACCATATATTACCACTAGGTTCCTAACATTGTACAGGAGGCTGTGATGAAAACCATCCCCAAGAAAAAGAAATGCAAAAAGGAAAAATGGTTGTCTGAGGAGGCCTTACAAATGGCTGAGAAAAGAAGAGACACAAAAGGCAAAGGAGAAAAGGAAAGATATATCCATCTGAATGCAGAGTTCCAAAGAATAGCAAGGAGCGATAAGAAAGCCTTCCTAAGTGACCAGTGCAAAGAAATAGAGGAAAACAATAGAATGGGAACAACTAGAGATCTCTTCAAGAAAGTTAGAGATAACCAAGGGAACATTTCATGCAAGGATAGGCACAATAAAGGACAAGAAATGGTATGGACCTAACAGAAGCAGAAGGTATTAAGAGGTGGCAAAAATACACAGAACTATACAAAAAAAGATCTCTATGACCCAGATAACCATGATGGTGTGATCACTCACCTAGAACCAGACATCCTGGAATGCTAAGTCAAGTGGGTCTTAGGAAGCATCACTACAAACAAAGCTAGTGGAAGTGATGGAATTCCAGTTGAGCTGTTTCAAATCTTAAAAGATGATGCTGTGAAAGTGGTGCACTCAATGTGCCAGCAAATTTGGAAAACTCAGCAGTGGCCACAGGACTGGAAAAAGTCAGTTTTCATTCCAGTCCCAAAGAAAGGCAATGCCAAAGAATGCTCAAACTACCGCACGATTGCACTCATCTCACACGCTAGCAAAGTAATGCTCAAAATTCTCCAAGCCAGGCTTCAAGAGTATGTGACTGAGAACTCCCAGATGTTCAAGCTGGATTTAGAAAAGGCAGAAGAACAGGAGATCAAATTGCCAACATCTGTTTGATGATAGAAAAAGCAAGAGAGTTCCAGAAAAACATCTGCTTCATTGACTATGCTAAAACCTTTGTGTGGATCACAACAAACTGGAAAATTCTTCAAGAGATGGGTTTACCAGACCACCTTACCTGCCTCCTAAAAAATCTGTATGCAGGTCAAGAAGCAACACTTCAGACTAGACATGGAACAATGGACTGAATCCAAATCAGGAAAGGAGTACGGCAAGGCTGTATATTGTCACCTGCTTATTTAACTTATATGCAGAGTACATCATGAGAAACGCTGGGCTGGAAGAGGCACAAGCTGGAATCAAGATTGCTGGGAGAAACATCAATAACCTCAGATACGCACATGACACCACCCTTGTGACAGAAAGTGAAGAGGAACTAAAGAGCCTCTTGATGAAAGTGAAAGAGGAGAGTGAAAAAGTTGGCTTAAAACTGAACATTCAGAAAACTAAGATCATGATATCCGGTCACATCATTTCATGGGAAATAGATGGGGAACCATGGAAACAGTGACAGACTTTCTTTTCTTGGACTCCAAAATCACTGCAGATGGTGACTGCAGCCATGAAATTAAAGATGCTTACTCCTTGGAAGAAAAGTTATGACCAACCTGGACAGCATATTAAAAAGCAGAGACATTGCTTTGCCAGCAAAGGTCCGTCTAATCAAAGCTATAGTTTATCCAGAAGTCATGTATGGATGTGAGAGTTGAACCATAAAGAAAGCTGAGTGCTGAAGAACTGATGCTTTTGAGCTGTGGTGTTGGAGAAGACTCTGGAGAGTCCCTTGGACTGCAAGGAGATCCAACCAGTCCATCCTAAAGAAAATCAGTCCTGAATGTTCTTTGGAAGAACTGCTGCTGAAGCTGAAACTCCAGTACTTTGGCCACCTGAAGGCGGGAAGAGAAGGGGATGACAGAGGATGGGATGGTTGGATGGCATCACTGACTCAATGGACATGAATTTGAGCCAGCTCTGGCAGTTGGTGATGGACTGGGAGGCCTGGTGTGGCCTGGTGTGCTGCAGTCCACGGGGTTGCAAAGAGTCAGATATGACCGAGTGACTGAACTGAACTGAACTGAACCACTAGATGGTACTTACCCTTGAACTTTAGTTATTCTTCTCAAGACTGTAAGCGTCTTATAAATGTAATGTGTGTCAGTTGTATGCCCTAAATTAACTTGCATAGAAGAATTGGCTTGTTTATTCCTTTTAATTTTAAAGGCAGTGAAGGCTATTATGCTGTCAACTAAGGTGGGCACTTGCCACCTGCCTCTACACCGATTAAATCACAAGTGTTGCTCCAACTGCTGTCCTTCAGCACTCCCTTAACAGAGCACAGGTTGGAGAGGAGGAATGAGGCACTCCATGCTCTGGGAAAATTGGCAGAATAGGCCCTCAAATAGATATCTTTAGGACATGATTTTATGAGTCCAGTTCATGGAATTCCTTCATGGTGATATCTGCTACTGATGACTAGCTGAAATATGCAAAAATGCATTGATTACATATACTTCCCCTTCACCAAAATCACAAATATGCTGACCTTCCCTCACTACCTCTTTGGAGCAGTGTCCCTGAGCTATCTGACATGCTGCCTCCTAGGCTGTGGTCCTCATTTTGCCCCAAGTGAAACTTAGCTCACAGCTCTCACATTGTGCATTGTTTTTAAGTTGATAGTGCCCATTTAGTGGTCTGTCTACCCAAGGTAAGTTGTCTGCAACAGCGGCTGTTTGCTTTTCATGTTCATTTTATAGATCTCTATTTCCCGTTTTTTAACATGCAGAACTCTAGAAGTTTCAGTTCCTAAGTGAGTTCTCATTTTGGGTGCCAAAAATGTAGCATCTGAAAACCTATCCTTGTATTTAGTTTTTTTGGTGTTTACATTTTTTTTGGTTAGTTTTTTCCCCTTCACTGTGTTTTTCCTTTTGTTTTAATCTGGGTTATTTGGGGAAGAGTTTTGAACTGTGAGATGAAGACAAGTTAGTCTTGAGTTTTGCCACTAACCATGTAGCTCAACACTTATTGCTTAAATCCTCTGGGCCTTGGTTTTCTAATCTTTGAAACAAGTGCTAGGACAGGATGATTCAGACCCTCCCTTCTGGCTTAAAAATGCTCCTCTACTGGATATCAGTATGGTGGCTGAGTTGGAATTGAATCAATGAAAACTTCTTTAGACTTTGGAAAAAAGAAATATTCAAGGGGCTATCAATATCCTTGGTCTAAGGTTAGTGTCTTTGGAATCTGAAAGAAGAAAGTCAGGATACATCAAGTGTCAAGATTTGGCAAGACTTGTGTCTTTAGAATAGCTTCATAATTCAAATATTTATGAATACTAAACTGTTAAGTAATTAAATGTTACATTATCCACTCTTAAGTTGCAAAATACACTTTGTAACCTTCCTATTTAAAATTATATGCTTTCTTAGTCGCAGAGTGAAAAGGTCAGGTTACATTGGTCTACTTCAATGACATCTGGAGATGCCTTTTCTTCTGTGGGGACTCATAGATTTGTCCAAAAGGTAAGCTAATGCCAGAGTTTACTGAAAGTATATGCTATATTCTTCACTGTTGATGAAACTACCCTGTTACATAAGTTTTCTTCATTTTCCTGAATTTAAGTAATGAGATTTTTTTTGTTTGGTATTACATGTTTTCTTCCATAGACATCCTCCAAAAACTGTTAGAAATCTTCTTCTGAATATAATGTTCTTCCATTTTTATTTAAGGGAAAAGAAGGGTGGGGGATAGGGAATGGCTTGTCCAAAACAGTTAACCAGAAATGTGGCCAGCGATATTAAATCTTTCTTCTCTGGGGTTAATTGGTCCATATTGTATTACTGGCAGCCTGCATTCTTCATAGAAAGACTTTGGAGCGTTACACATAATAGGTGCCTGAAGTCAGCACTCGCTGCTGAGCCCGTTTCATATAGTGCTTTGTTCTCTCTCTTTATCTTGTGTTTGGAAGTTGGTACTGAATGCTCTGTTGTGCCT
The DNA here is from genome assembly GCF_014754425.2 of Oryx dammah. NCBI lineage: Eukaryota > Metazoa > Chordata > Mammalia > Artiodactyla > Bovidae > Oryx > Oryx dammah. Next base: position 93,933,544 of record NW_024070210.1, read on the forward strand.
TTGTTCTGATTACTTGGTTTTTTCTTTGTCTGTCTCTGGTAGCCCTATAGTCGCTCTTCCTCCATGTCTTCCATTGATCTAGTCAGTGCCTCTGACGATGTTCACAGATTCAGCTCCCAGGTACTGTATGAATGTATAGCGTGGACTTGAGTCTTTCTGTGCTATATTTCAGCCTGCTTTCCCAGTTCCTAGAAGTCTTTTGATTAGGCCACTTGTTTTGGTTTGAATTTTAAATAGTAACATCAAGCATTAAACAAGCCTTCCTTATCTGCTAAACTATTTAGGCATGCATGTGCCCTTTGTATCCTCTGTTGTGAATAGCTTGGAATTTCACCACGTAGGAGGTACTCCTGAAAGATTTCAAACTGAACTGAAGCTAGTAGAAGGTATCTGGTTTTTAACTATCCTGTGATATCTGTTTCTTCAGACAGGATTCAGCAACTTTTGTGGACATGGTCTATAGAATATATTATAGCATCAAAGTGGGTTTCAAGTCTCACTTCCAATATAATTTAAAATACCTCATAATCAACAGGGAAATAACTTTTAAAATAAAATTTGTCTCATTACCATTATACGTTTTGTTGAACTGGTTGTATTTTCCTTAGGTAGATTACCCTTGGAAATGAGTATTCCTGTCCATATGATAAATCTATGGAAATTGATTTTAAATTATTTAGTATCACCATCATTTAGGAATTTAGGATAGGGATTTGGATGCATGCAGTCTCTGCCCTCATAATAAAATCAAAAGTACCAACAGAAGGATATTTTTGCATCAGCATTAGGTTAAAAAATTTTTTTTAATCTTCACATACTTGGCTTTCAACCTTGTATTTTTATGGTGATTGCATTTCGTTTGTGATATGTCATCATATGTTAAGAACCTGAACTCTAGTCAAAATGACCAAGTTTAAATCTGGTTTCCTGCATATTTGACAACTTTTCTAACTCCTCTGTGCTTTGCTTCTGTCATCTAGCTAGGACTGTGTTAGAGCTGGAACCTAGCATGTAGGAAGTGCTCAGTTAATGAGCTTTTATCATTGCCATATTATTTCTTTGAGCTAATCAAAATTATCTGCGTTATTTTTTCCTCAGTTTTCCAGTAAATGATTTTTAAAAATCAGTTTAAACCAGGTGTATGAATAAAATTTATATTAGTTTTCAATTATGCAATAAAGAAGAAAATTGTTTATGACTCAGATTTTTTTCTGACTTTTGTAGTTTTTTTCTCCTTGAACATTTTTGGGAAAGAGATATATCAGTTCCTCATCAGAAATTACCCTTAGCCAGATTTAGTACAATATTTATCACCTCCTGCTAATTCATTTATGCATGCTTTTAAAATAGTGACTTTTATTTTACAGTAAATCAGTGACCAAACTGGATAATATTGGGAGACTGGTTTATTTGCTAAGCTCCACCTTGCATTGAAATAATAAAATAACAGAGTCTTTAAAAGATATCATTACTGGTCACTATTTTCTCTTAAAATATAGAAATATACAGGCTATAAATTAAAGAAAATGTAATAAGAGCAAGAAAAGAATTTGAACTGTTTATAGGTGCCTAAGGATTAGGGCTTCAGAACCCAGACCTGGACCTTAGTTATAGAGTATATAAAACAGCTGAAAGCCTTCAGATACAAGTGAAATGTCGAGGAGCAGGTGCCCAGATTTTCACAAAACTTCCAAATGCAGCTTACTTCTTCACCTAATTTCTTGTGTAACTCAGTTGAGAAAAATCTTTCTAGTATTTTTTTTCCTAATGTACAATGCTCAAGATTGATCTGGTTCTGTTTTTAAAAGCTTTTGATTATTCTGTTCTTTTATATGCCCGAAGGGGAAATTAAGAGCAATAGCACTGAGGTCTCTTTAAGTATTTACTGTCTTGCTAAAGTATTTGTTGTCATTAGCAGACTTGGGCTCTGGCAGTTAACTATTGATTAATTTGGCTATGCCATCTACATACAAATACTGGCTCATGATCACTTTGCTCTTGTTGACATATAATGGTCATAGTCCTGCTTAAAGAGGATAATTAAAGGTAAAACTGAGATTGCCCCTGAAAATAACTTCAAATAAAATCTATGACTCTCTTAGGAAATTGGGCTTCCCTGGTAGCTCAGCTGGTAAAGAATCTGCCTGCCTGAAGGAGTGCATGGCAACCCACTCCAGTACTCTTGCCTGGAGAATCCCCATGGACAGGGGAGCCTGGCAGGCTACAGTCCATAGGGTCACAAAAAGTTGGACACGACTGAGTGACTAAGCACAGCACTAGGAAATTAGTAGTAACACATGAATCTTTTGGCAGGTGTTGGAAATGAAGTAGCCCTAAATGAAAGGGTATAGAAAGTAGGAAAGAATTAGATTCCTAAATGGATCTTTTTGGCCACATTTATTTCCATACCACAGTTACCATGTAAAGGTGTCAACTCACAGACCAAAGGAAAATAAAAAGCATCCTTAGTTGGAAAAAAAAGAGAGAAAATCAAAGGGTGGGTAGTACATCTACAGGTTAATGTATGATGAGAATCACCATTGCAAAAAAAAGTCTGAGTAAAGCTTTTGCCCACTTTTGTCCTTAATAACTTTACTGTTGTGGTAATTGTCTATTTCACCCCTCCTTTTTTTATTATATAAAATAAAATTGCTAATTACTTTTATGCTGATAAATGCTAATTTAGCTGAACTAGAATGTGGTCTAAAATAATAGATCACTATTAATATACATATTCTTTTTTCATATATATGTATATTAAGTAAAATTACATACCTCAGTAATAGTTTTTTCCTACCAATGTAGATAATTCTATATATACTGTTTTGTATAAAAACTAGCATTTTTTTGTTTTGTTCAGTAAATATAGGTCTAGATCTCCTTGTCTGTTGTATGAATATGCATGTTAGATTTACCACCTAGTATTGGACATTTATTTTCAGTTAGTCTCTATTATTTAATAAATAGTGCTGCCTAGGCCTCCCTGTATATACACCTTCTCTGTCTATACATCATGGTACATTTATCCAGTTGTTTTCCTAGAATATATTTCTAGAAGTTTTAGGACAGAGGCCGTGCACACACCTCAGCTTTTTTATTCTTATTGCGAGATTGTCCATTAGAGAAGTTGAACCAGCTACACTCCTGGGTCAGTTTTCTTTTGCTATCCTGACACTGAATATTATAATTTAGTTAACATTTGCCAGTGTGATAGACTAGAAGTGTTATTTTTGCTCCTTGACTGTTTGCGCTCTTCAGTGAATTGATTGTTCATATCATTGGCCATTTTGCTTTTAGATTAACAGTATACTGTTAATTTGTTATTAATAAATCATTGTGTCCAGCAGATTCCTTTATGACCCTGTAACAGTAAGCGTAGTTGTATTCCTTTCACATGGAGAAGAAAAAGAGGCTTAAACTCTGAGCCCTTCTGAGACTTTTGTTGATTACACTTTTGTTGTGCCATTAAAGGACAATTTTGTTTAGAGCTAGCCTTCTAAAATGGCATACTGAGTGATTGAAATGTGAAGTGAAAGAAAAGGTAAGAATTGGAGTGCCATCACCTCCAAATGTGTTTTATCACCAGTCTTTTCATAGTTTATTTGCTATGAAGATGCTGTTTATGTCAGTTTACCATTTTCAACTCAAGGTGCAAAAAACCAGGGACACGATTCCTGAAATTACACTTAGGCTAAAATTCACCCTTCTTGTTTTTAAGTGATAGATACTTCTAGTAACATTATTTTCTAGTATGTCAGACTTTGAACGTGATAAGGTAGAAATTTGGGCCAATGTTTATTCATGTCATCCAATTAAATGGTCCCTAGCGTTAGACACTTATTTTTAATATAGAGTCATAACTGGAAACAGTAAATGGAGCATCTTTATATCTGAAATATGAGTGTGGTCACAAAGACCCAAGCCATTGTCCCTGTAGTAACATTGCTACTGCATATTTTAAGATAAAATTCATTACAGTGAGATTTTACTGGTATCATCTTTCTTTGTAACCTTAATATTTTTACTTCAAGGAATATACCATAATGGATAAAGATTCCTTGGTGAAGGCTTTGAAGACATGGCTAATATAGTAATTCGGTACTTCATTAGTTTTGTTAATTTCCTAGGAGCACAGTAGTGAATACATCTTGTTTGTTTCTCTGTTGGATGTTTTCAAGCCCTCTTAAGACTTAAAACTTTTCCATAGATGCAATGGTAGCTATAATAGGAATTCTGTTGCTTCATCTATCTAGCAAGACAATATTAAAAACATTTACTGTACACTGTTTCAAACTTAAGTTACCTCCTATCAGTTTATATTTGTGGAATCTGGTAATCTGGTTTCTTTTGCATCAAAACACAAATCAAAAACAGCTTATCATTTTTCAGACATTTGAAATAACTAATTTAGGAATACTCTCCCAAATAGAAACACAATTACCTGCATATTTTTTCAACAAAAGAGCTAAATGGCACTAAAGTTCTTTTGAACAGAACTCTCTTTGTTTTTTTTAGCAGAATAAAATCCTTAACATTCTTCTTTCACAAATAATCCATTTAAAGTAGGGCCTCTTTGGGAGAAATAATTCTTTCTACCTCTGATCTCATGATAAATATAGGTGTTCTTAACTCCTAGTAGCCTACAGAAAAAGTATGTACATACCCAGATATAAAGATTTCTAAGATATCTAGAAGTGATTAAAAATAATCTCCCAGTTGTGGTGTGGCCGAGGACTAGTGCCTTAGGCCAGGCTGCTGTGGAGGCTCTATTTGTGCACGCTAACTGGGACCTGGGATTTGCTTTGCTCTTCCTAATCAGATACCTTTGGCATATAGTATCTGTAACTTGGAATTCTACATTAGTCATCCTGAACCTCTCAAAGCAGATTTCAGAATTTTAGAGACACAAAGATTTTATTCCCAGTCAGTCTTTGAAGTTATGTTTTCTAATTAAGGCTTTATAAAATTATAGATGGACTAGTAGTCATGTTTTAAAGTTTCTTCCAGTTCTCTAACTCAACACCCTTCACACCAAAGATTATGGATAAAGAAATAAGTTACTATGTAACATTTATTTAGTACAAATGTAGATTGTAGAATTTCAGCCTACACACTGTTACCAAAAACTTTTCTGATGATCATTGCCAATTAAAGAGACATTTTTAGTCATAACTACTTTCAGTAATTATGAAGCCAAAAATGCCTTCCGAAATCCAGGAAACTTGGTGTACACATCACAATAACATAGTGATAACATCCTTATATGCAGAAAAATGATATCTTCAAAGTGACTAATTTTAAGAGCTCTGCCTCCAAATCATTAATGTATTTAATTCAAAATACATGTAAAGCTAGTTCTTATGTTTCCCTAATGAATGTAATAGACTTTATGTAAAACAAGTTGTTAAACTTAGGAATAAATCTTAAAATTGAAGCATAATATACATATTTTTCAATTCTTTTCTGCCTTTTTTTAATATTCTATAAAACAAAATTATGAGTAAAAGTTAAGAAAATAGGACTTAGAAACTGTCTGTGTAGATGGAAAAGGTGCCAGTTCCTTCAGAGACAATCTGTTTATCACTTCATTTCTGTTTATAAACATGTTTCATATTAGAAAGTTTTCCAGAGAACACTTAAATGAGATCTTACCAATTAATCTGATTGAGGATTCTGGGAATAAGAACTATTTGACTCTATTTATAAAAGATGTGTCAGGATAATTTGATAGTTAAAAGCAGAGGTTGCAATTTAAATGTAGTAAAAGAAATTTAGTTAGAAATTTAGACAGAATGTAGAATAATGAAATGAAATCAGATATACGGAGAGGTTGGTTATTTTTTAAGCTGGCTTATATTCATGATAAAAGAGGAGTTGAGTATAATAACAAAAATTTTCTTTTTGTAGAGAAGTCTTGACACACAACAAGCTTTCTAATATCTCTGTGTAGTATTTAACTACAGAAACACTGGACTAGATGGTCTCTTTGTGACCCTTTTACGCTTAATGCTCCATGATTTTATGCTTTAAGACATTATCTCTGTAAGAATACATATTGTAGGAAAGGAAGGAGTAGTTCTTTTTTTCAGAAAACACGTATTTTGGTCACTTGATGGACATTAGGCCAGTGTTAAGCAGAGTGAAGCACCTTCTTTCCCCACATTTCTCTTTTCTGTCATTAACCTGGATATGATATCTGGAATGTGGACTAAAACTCTTCAACACTGTATAAAGCCTACTAACCTTTGTGCATTTGGTTGCTTAGCTTTCTAAAAACATCATTTCTGAACTGAAATAACTGAATACCATTCTGTTTTAGAGGTTACTGGATATGGATTCTTACGGTTCTGTTTTTCTTTTTAAGGTTGAAGAGATGGTGCAGAACCATATGACCTATTCATTGCAGGATGTAGGTGGGGATGCCAACTGGCAGTTGGTTGTAGAAGAAGGGGAGATGAAGGTAATTCCCTCCAGGCTAATTGCCACCCGTTGCAGTCATACTGTATTATTATTATTGATCTAAGTAAGATAGCACTTACAGTTTTCTTTTAAGTGAACTATTACGTATGATTGAAGAAGCTCTAAATACTGAGAAATAAAATGTCTCTTTGCTTTCCTGGTTTAGCTTTTACATAATTTTTTATGATCATAGTATAAATCTGTACACAGATTTTTCTATTTTACCGTGGCCTTGGAGAAAATGGGTTTTGATATGAACAGGTCACAATTAGCTAATGACTCTCTGGATATTTCTCTCCCTTTAAATATACTGAATGTTGTGCCCAGGTGTTAACTTTTTTCCCTCTTTGGTCTGTACCTCACTTCTTGTTCTTTCTCTCACTGCTTCTTTTTTTTGGACATTGATTAGCTAATCTTGCTCATATCCCTAGCGTAAGAGAGTAAGAGCAAGGGACAAGAGACTGAGTGTTCAGTTGAAAACCAACAACAGTATCGTTGAATTTTGGATTACTTCATGCCCAAGGCACAATGCTAAAGATAAACAGATATTTAATAAGACTCCCTCCAAGCTGAAACTTTGGTTGGAAGGAGGATATTGACATTTAAAAATACAACTATTTAGCTCTACCAGATAATATTGAATGAAAAGTACAGATGAATAGTGGAGGAAAATGGAAAGAGATCTCAGATTTGAGACAGATTGTTTAACATCAAGGACTATGACTAGAAATGGAAACAAGGTTATTCCAAAGGTGAGGTGAGGGCATTTATATTCAGGAGTTTTGTATAGATTTTTGACCACAGTTATTCTCACAAGTGAGATACAGTATTAGATGTTGGAGTTTACTCTCCTCCTGAATAGGGAACAAATTAAGAAATCAGAGGAGATAAGCAAATGAGAGACCAGTATGTTAGTTATAATTCTGAAAATCTGATTAGAGAACATAAAGACCAGCTGTCACGAGGTCTTACTAGTATGTTACCCCAGAATGAAACATAATATTTCTGACATAACTAGCTAATCAGAGGCCTTCCCCCACAAGAGCATGCCCCAGAAGCAGACCAGCATACGTCCTGCCCACAGGAGAAGGGGTCCAGCCAAGCCTGCCTGACTCTCCTGTGTTCACCATTCAGGTGTCCCTGTTTCCCCCCCAAGGAGGGAGAAGTGAAAGGGTGAGGAGAAGCCAGGAGTCACCGTCTAAGTGGAGGTCCTTCACCTAAAGTGAGTGGTAGAGAAAAAGTGCTCCTACAACTTTAGAGAGAGAGTCATTGGGGCTGGTTTATGCAGTATATAAAATAACCCACTAAACAGAATGTGTTATTGTCTGTAGCAGTGAGCTAGCCATTGTATACAGAGTGACATTTTAGAAGGACTAGGCTCATAGGGATATGAAACTAGAGACCACTTAGGAGATTCAGGTACAAGGTGATGAAAAACCTACCTTAAAAAGATACACAGTAGTAGAAAAGTCAAGTTTTAGATGTCTTACAGATTACTAATAAGCTTAAAAGCTATGTGAAATGTAAGGGAGGAAATCAGAAGTCTAGAGTTTCCAGTTTTGGTTACTGGAAAAATATTATCAGTCCTAATAACATAAATAAATATGTAAGGAAAGGTACTTTAGAGAGAAATTAGGTGAAATGCCTATCAGTGTCCGGCCCCATAGGCACTCCATAAATTGAGAGCTGGTTTCCTCTGTGATAACCTGTTTATTTTTCAAAGAACTTACTACAGAGAGCTGTCTAAAGTACCAAATCCTCTATAATTTTGAAGTAATTAATTTTGTTCAGGAGTTTATACAGTCTCAGTATTTAAAGCAAGATAGATCTTAAGGCATGCAACCTCAGTATTTAAAAACAAAGATATCATTGATCTTTATGCGATGTTAGCATTCCATCATTGGTTCAACAAATAATTGAGTGCCTTCTGTGTTTCAGATACTGTTCTAAATGATGGGGATACAGCAGTGAACATATTATCCCTAAGGAGATAATGTTCTAACCAGCTGTATTTGGCCTTCTTAGCCATGATGAATAGTCTTTGAGAATGTTCAGTAAATAATGTCTAATTTAAATTGATGTATTTGTAGCTCTCACTCATTACATTTGCATACTTTGGAATTGTAGTGTTAAATATTTTTATGTATTGTCTTTGTTAATAATTTGAAATTTTAATTTTTCTTTTGGCAGAATGTTTATGTTCCATAAGTGTTTTTCAAACATGTTTTAAAATATATCCTCTAGGTATATAGAAGAGAAGTAGAAGAAAATGGGATTGTTCTGGATCCTCTGAAAGCTACCCATGCAGTTAAAGGCGTTACAGGACACGAGGTCTGCAATTACTTCTGGAATGTTGATGTTCGCAATGATTGGGAAAGTAAGCTGCCATTATTATATTTTGATAGTTTTTAATTTTAAATTAAATACCAAATCTAACCTGGTCTTCTTAATCTGAGCTATAGTTTTCAAAGTCATAAAAACTCCAGATAGTTAGAGAAACTATCTGGAGAATCATAGAGGGGACTGATAATACCTGAGCTTTTCATTGTACAAAATGCTTCTCAGTGAATTACAGCATTAATCCACTACAGTCCTGTGTGATAGGTAGGTAATAAAGTAAAATTCAGATAGCCTAAGTGACACGTTAAAGACCACAGAACTAGTTAGTGGAAAAGCCAAAGCTAAAATAAAAGGTTTCTATTTTATCATCTTTTTTTTTTTTTCTATGCTGTTTATGTGATAAATTGTAGATTAAGAGGGGGCTGTGAGGGGAGTGGTGTCAGGGGAGGGGCGGGGTGGTGTTCTCCTCAGGCTTACAAACATAGTCACCTAAACCTAGGTGAACAGCTTTTTCAGCTTCAGTAAATTAAGGATGATAAGAGAGGGAAGAGGTCATGGTGTTAGGGAATAATTTGTGCCCTAGTAATGAAGCCATGATTAGAATTGCTTTCTTGCAGTGGGAGCTGGATACTGGGCCCCCCAAAAAATGAGGTTTCCTGGTGATTAGATCTCATTGCCACCATCTATAACCCCTAATACTAAATACATATAAACTCCCTTCCATGTGGATGTAGCCTCAGTAGAGCAAGATCCTGTTCATTTTACTATAATGTCCATGCATAATGTAAGTGAATTAGTCACATACTAGGAAACAGTAATACGTTTTTTTGACTACTAACATTTTCTCTTCATTGCAGCAACTATAGAAAACTTTCATGTGGTGGAAACATTAGCTGATAATGCAATCATCATTTATCAAACGCACAAGGTAAATATCTTTTAATCCCAACAGGATTCCAGCGTAGTTTGAACAGAGACATATAAAATACTCTCTAAAGTAAAATTTGGCAGGAATTAAGTTGCACAAAAAGATTCAAAGACTTTATTAATCACGAATTTCATGTATTCGAAAAGTAAATCAGATTATTTCAACATTTCTGCTTTAAAGCAGAAATGGATGCAAGTACAAACCTGAAAAATATCCAAAACATTATGTTTGATGACGATATATAGTAAGTCTGGAGAAGAAAGTACTCAAATCTATTTAAATGTTTTTCTAGTATCTAGTCTCTAGAGGAAATAAATGAGTGACCAAATATGAATTGGTTTCCTGCGACAGTAATAGAAGAATGGAAAGTATGTTATTAGTCTGTGTTAAGACTCAAAAGTGAACATTCTAAATGGATTATCTGATACCAGGGAAAAATTGCTGAGCATCAACTATTGAGAGGTTGTTGGTCATGCCCCAGAACACAAAGAAACATTGTCACTTAAATTGGTTTCCTTTCACTCCATTTCTTCCTCTGTTAATCTAAATATTTAAATTAGAGAATATTTCTCTTAACTTATTCTGCTCTATTTCCATTCTTAACATTGCCAAATATTATGTTGAACAAACAATAATAAAATTTTGGAGAGATCCAGCAAAATCAGTTTTGTATGTTATATAAGAAACATGATGATTCAGTAAGTACTTCATTTTTCTTTTTAGAATAATTTTTGAGTTGAATATTTGATAATATTTCCAGTTTTGTTATGTATTTCTTGAGCTAGTCTTGTTATCTGAGGCATGTAATATTTAATGACTCTGACTTAGGCTTCATTTACATGACAACTACTCAAAGGCATAACAATGAAGATTCTGTTTTAACTTACTGATTTAGGGGGTTTAAAGTAGAGTCTGAAATTTAATAGACTTTAAAATATTAGTCACTCTATAATTTGCAGTGAAAATAAATGACCAGTCATTTAGAATCAGAAGGCTCTTATTTTCTAAAGATAATTGATCCTGGAAAATGGGCTGCAGAAATTATTTTGCTTGTTAAGTAGTAGATGGAGAGGAGGAGTATATAGCTCATATTAGGATTATTTCTGGAAGACTACAACTAAAGATTATTAAAGTAATGTATTTTATATATAACAGAATTTAAGTTACAGTTGTAGTTAGTTGAATAAATGAATTGTCCTGGCATAATTTTTTCAACAAAATCCAGTAATAATAGGGTTTCCCTGGTAGCTTAGTTGGTAAAGAATCTGCCTGCAATTTAGCAGAGACCCTGGTTCAATTCCTGGATCAGGAAGATCCGCTGGAGAAGAGATAGGCTACCCACTCCATTATTCTTGGGCTTCCCCTTGTGGCTCAGCTAGTAAAGAATCCACCTGCAATGCAGGAAACCTGGGTTTGATTCCTGGGTTGGGAAGACCCTCTGAAGAAGGGAAAGGCCACCCTCTCCAGTGTTCTGGCCTGGAGAGTTCCGTGGACTGTATGGTCCATGGGGTCACAAAGAGTTGGACACGACTGAGTGACTTTCACTTACCCTTATCACTTATCCAGTAATAATAGAATTCTTTCTCTTTAAATTTGGCTTCTTTCATAATACAGTCTTAAAGAGTGCTACTCATCTCTTGATACTTAAGTCATTCTCTTCGAATTTCTGTCTTATCATCATCCTTATTTGCATTCATTAGTTCTTATATGGCCACATTTTCATTTGTTTAATGGCATCACATACATTTGCCCAGCACTACTTCATGAAATTTTGTGTCTTTAAACGATGAACCATTTCCCTTTGCAAATGATTTGGGTTGTATTGACACCGAGTTGTTGACTGCTTATTAAATTCAGCAATCAGGAAAGACTGCATATTTTCTCTCAGTTACAAGTATGTAGTCCAGTTTGCAGAGACCTAGATTCCATGTCATTTCAACAGTATGTTTTTCCTTGCATACCGTGAAGTTGGAAGATTCAGTCGAGTTCTTCAGATATGATTTTGATATCAGTGGAGCACCATCTTCTTTGCTCTGAACAGTTAAACAGAGGCATAGTACTCTACTTAAAAATGGTCTCATGGCTGTGGGAGGGGCTGATGGGGAGCGATTGCTTAATGGGTATAGACTTTCTGTTGGGAGTGATGACACATTTAGAGCAAGTGGTGGTGTTTTCATAACATTGTAAAAATAATTAAGGCCAGTCAATTGTACACTTAAAAATTATAGCATTTTATGTTAGGTATATGTTACCAAATTTAAAGAGAACTATAAATAGCAGAACGTTATTCTTTTGGTATATTCTGCAAAGCCATTATTAACTCAGTTTTCATAATCAAATCCTTTGGTGGGTGCTTTCCATTTAAAATCTGACAAGTATTACCTTATACTAAAACATTTTATTAGTCTTACATTTGTTTTTTTGTTAGTTCCATATTAAATGTAAATAAAAAGTACTTCAAATTTTCAGGACTTCCCTTGACAGTCTAATGGTTAAAACTCCACGCTTCCACTGAAGGGGGTGTAGGTTCGATCCCTCGTTGATGAACTAAGATGCATGCTGTGAGAAAGGGAAAGGCGCTCAGCTGTGGCCAACTCTCTGTGACCCCATGGACTATACAGTCCATGGAATTCTCCAGGCCAGAACACTGGAGTAGGTAGCCTTTCCCCTCTTCAGGGGGTCTTCCCAACCCAGGGATCCAATCCAGGCCTCCCACATTGCACGCAGATTCTTTACCAACTGAGCTATCAGGGAAGCCCAAGAAAACGAGTGGGTGGCGAAGCCAAAAAGAACACCAAAAACGGAGTTTAGACTTTCAAAATATTTGTACTTCTTCCACAGAGAGTGTGGCCAGCTTCTCAGCGGGATGTCTTGTATCTTTCTGCCATTCGAAAGATACCAGCTTTGAATGAAAATGACCCGGAGACTTGGATAGTTTGTAATTTTTCTGTAGATCACAGCAGTGCTCCTGTAAGTACAGTGTATAAACGTGTTATAATTGTACAATATAAAGTTAAATACACAACACAGTACAGGGCAGAAGTGATCAGCACACACCACGCGTAAAGATTTGATAATGCTTCTTAAATTTTTGTTTATTAAAGTTGGCTTCTTGGAAGAGTACAGCTAGTAGTGTTATCTGAGAGCAACAGTCATGCCATGAAATCCCAGCAGGACTGTTTTCCTTTCCTCTTGAGGGTTGATGATGCAGCTGGATGGGTCACTGGGTAGGCTGCTTCTCACAGTTGCCTGAAGCCATGATCAACTGCAGGCAAAGCCGCTGTGGTTTCTATCTCATGTTAGCTACTTTTACTATTTATGAGGAGGGAAGACGTTCCTGATGTCAAATCAGCTTGGCATCTATTCTTTTGTTTTTCAAGAGACAAAGTTTAATGTATGCACACAGTTTTATGTGTAATACAGCATCACACCATGTAGGGCATTTGCTCTTATTTTATACATGCAGAAATGTTTGAAACACTTCTTATGGCTATAAAACAGAACATAGAAAAATGAACAGGAGTATATTCAGTACTTACAATAAGTGATATAATAAAGAATATAGAGTACTACTTTCCTTTCCAATACTTCAAAAGATGTATTAATATATATAGTTTTTTTCTTTAACAAGTAACATCACAAATGATCACATCTTCACATGCTTGGAGTATTATTTATATTCAGTGCAAGACTATTTTCATTTTTCATACACAATTTTTTTTTTCTAGTTTTGTGACAATGCAACCTTTAATCCATTCAAGTAACTTCAACCCCACACCCCACGGTTGCTGTCTCCCAGCATTCAGACATTGGCATGTGTCTTTTATTGGTGCATATAAGATTTTGTTGGAGATAATGAGTTATAATTTTGGTTAACTTAATGTAGAATTAGACCAGAAGAGGTTACAAAATACTGGATATCTGTTACACTGGTGGTGTTATTTTTTCCTTTGGCAGCTAAATAATCGATGTGTCCGTGCCAAAATAAACATTGCTATGATTTGTCAGACCTTGGTGAGCCCCCCCGAGGGAAACCAGGAGATTAGCAGGGACAACATTCTATGCAAGATTACATATGTGGCCAATGGTATGTATTTTGTTTTTGGTGTTTGGTCATATGGATGTTTTTCTTAGGATCTACATGATAACTGACAGTTTGGACAAATACCATTTACAAATGTCATTTTAGTTTTTATCTATTAGATTTAGTAATTTTTAACTTGGAGAGATATATATCAAAATTATTGGGACTCTTTCAAAATATACATGTCTGAATAACTACTGTATCAGAATTTCTGAAGCTCAGGCTGGAAAGGTAAATTTGTAAACTTCATCTTTAGATCACTATTACATGTACAGTTTTAAGAACCATTTTATTAGATATATGTCTTATAGAATATTTGTGTAGTTAGGAATATAAGCAACAGTGAGAAAAGAAATAAACACTTATTTTTTTCCCAAATTTTCAAAGACCATTTAGTGACTTAGAAAAATGTTTATAACTTAAAGTTAAGTGGGATGAGAAAAAGCACATAAAATACCATTTCAGTAAATTTTAAAAGAAGAAAATATGTACATATGAAAAGTTAAAAAGAAATGCTAATACTGACTTGTTGCTTGGTTGTTGGATTACCGGAAATTGTTGTTTTCTTCTTTTTCACTTTATAATTTTGGGTTTTTGTAAAATAATAGTTGTGTAAAATATTATGCTAGTTTCAGGTGAATAGTTATTTTTCTTATTGTCAGACTTTTTAGTTTTCTAAATCTTTGTTCCCTTATCCTTTAGTAGCTGCTAGTTGCAAAGAGTCAGACACGACTGAAGCAACTTAGCAGCAGCAGCAGTGATGTATTTATTTCACACTGGCCTAGGGCTGGACAGCCCTGTTAATCACTTTTAATGGTTCCTCACTCCACTCATTTCCTACCTGCAGTAAACTAGAGTCCCTCTAATCAAATGTTCAAACCTTCTTTATACAGAACCATCATTGCTGGTATGTTTACAGAGACAGTTATGCCTGAGCAAGTTACTATTTGATTGTAATAGAGTTTAATTAATAAATCTGCCTTTAGTAAAGTGCTGCTGTACTAATATTTGCATATAGTTCAGGAAACCAAGAACATTTTAGAACAGTAATAAATGCTTTCTAATTTGTTACCTGTTCTCATCTGGTGGTTGATACAGTACTAAGGACTGAGTGGTCAAGACTTTTTAAGAGGTGCTGTTTCAATGTGAGGAATATTTTTTTTAAAGCAGAAGAACAAAATGAGTGCTTCATGTTTGGGGAATTACTTTAACAGTTTGCATTTTCCTTTGTCTCACAGTAAACCCTGGAGGATGGGCACCAGCCTCAGTGTTAAGGGCAGTGGCAAAGCGAGAATATCCAAAGTTTCTAAAGCGTTTTACTTCTTACGTACAAGAAAAAACTGCAGGAAAACCTATTTTGTTCTAGTATTAACAGGTACTGGAAAATATATTTTATCCTTTTTTTTAAACTTTATTTGATTAACATGGCTCTTGCAGACATAATAAGTAAGTACAATTTCCCTTATTTTTCCCTTCCCAGAAAATACTTTTGGGTTTTTGTATATTCTTCCAGGCTTGTATGTATGTACTAACATATACCTTTGATTTTTTTTCCCCAGAGTATTGTCTTGCAGCTTGCTTTTTCTGTTTAATATATCTTGACTATTAGGACATGGAAAGATAAAACTTATATCATTCTTTTAACATTCTTTTAACATCTGTTATATAAATGTAAAATTTATTAAGCACTGGCCCATGTTAATGTCTGGCTGGCTCCATATTTTTATTGTCAAATAATGCTGCACTGAATATCTTTGCACTAGGCACCGAAATTTTTTTTTTTTTTTTAGTAAGTGGTATGTTAGCATGGTTCAGAAGTCAAAAGTTTGAAAAGTACACAGTAAAGTTTATCCCCTGTCTCCTAATCACCCAGTTTTGCACCATCACCACATACGCCCACATACCACAGTGTATAGCTGCTACTCGTAGTTTCTTGTGTTTTTCCAGAAGTGTTTTATTTTCACTTGAATAAGCAAGTACAAGTGTATTCCTGCCATACAGACACCTTTATTGTTATTGGTAAAAGGCTGCATACTGTAAGTGGGTTCTGCATCTTGCTTTTCTTAAGCTTTATCTTGAAGGTCTTTCCACGTTGGTGCAAAGCTGCTTTATTCTTTTTTTTATGGCTGTGTAGAATCCCATTGTATGGATGCACATACATTTATCTAACCAGTTCTCCACTTGCAGATGTTAAAGTTGCTTCTAGCTTTTGCTGGAGCAAACAATATTGCAGTCATATCCATGTGTCATTTAGTTTGTGAGTAAATTACTAGCCATGGCACTGCTGGCACTTCAGATGTCTTGTACGTTTGTAATTCAGATAGTGCCCTCTGTAGAGGTTGTATTAGTTTACCATCTCACCAACACTAACATGTCGGGAGTACTGTTTCTCTGACAATCACACAGCGTAGGAAATAAACCTTTCTGATTTTTTCCAACTCGATAGGTGAGAAATATTCTCCCAGTGCAATTTATAGTCCTCTTGGGAGTTCCCTGCTGGCCTAGTAGTTAGGATTCTAGGCTCTCACCGCCCTGGCCCAGCTTCAGTCAGTCCTTGGACGGGGAACTGAGATTCCACAAGCCACGTGGCACGGCCAAAAAAAAAAATTATAGTCCTCTTGTTACACATGAGTTCTAGCATCTTTGCATCCAGTTGAGAACTACTTCTATAATTGTCTGATTTCTGATTCTGTTTATATTGCTACTTTTTTTTTTTTTTTTAAAGGCTTAGTTTACTTTCAGACACCAACACAGGGATTATTGTATTGAAGTCTCAGATATGTAGCTTTTCCCAGGAAAATAAGTTACATGAAAATGTTAAACAGGTTCTGGTCTTCTCTGAATGGTTAGTGTTTGGGACAAAGTCTGACCTTTGAAGGAGTCTCTTAAAGCATAAGTATACTACCTAAATGCAGTATTTTTAGAATATCTTATATAGTGTACGTGTGTGTATAAAGACAGAACTGGGCTCTCTGAGTCCAGATTGAACTTCTTTCTGACAGAAAATCGGATTTTCATTTACCTACATTAAATCTTCATTAACCTAAAGTTACGGTTTGTTTCATAGTAATTTGGGGAGATGTATGTGTGAACTAGATCCTAGCATTGAAACCTTAGGAAAGCTACCATTATTAGTTTGATGATGAAGAAATAGTAACTTTCAATAGTGTATATCATCTTTAGAGAAATTCCATAAAGAAGGCCCAAAGATATTTAAAATTTAGAACCCTTAACTCATTTGACAAGGTATTTCTTAAGATCAGGCAGTCCTCTTTCCCATAGCCTAAGTAAATTCTTGGTACTGTATAGCATAGGTTATACTGAACAAAGGAAGACAAACTAAGACAAAGGAAGTTCCGGTCTGTGGGGTGCAGATCCAGAGACCTCTGCTTGATTCCCTTTTCGCTTCTGTAGCACATTGTCTTTCTTGATTTTTTCTAGCCTTCACAAGATTTCTTATGCCTCCTTTTCTGATGATACGTTTCAAATAATGTAAAGTTAATAATTCCTTAAGGCAAAAAGTCCTTAAAATATAAAACTTCAGTAGAGATTCTGTGCATGATGGGTTCAGAAGGAAGGAGAAGTCTGTTCTGGTAGTCCCGCCGCTGTTAGTGGTCATATAGTATTGAATGTTTTACTTGTTATTTTCTTTCCTACAGTGACTGAAGCAAGGCTGTGTGACATTCCATGTTGGAGGAAAAAAGTTAAAAAACAAAATTGAATGCTCTAAGCTGGAACATAGGATCTATAGCCTTGTATGTGGCCCAACACCTTGGCCTTGTGTTCAAAAATGAAGAAATACCGCAATAGCAAAGCTGAACATCTTAACACTAGCTGTCTTCTGCTAGATCTCCTTGCTCAGCATATAACTATAAATACATGTAAAATTACATGTATATGCCTATATTTTTATTTGCTTGCTCCTAAAAGAGAAAAAAAAATCAACTTTGAATCACAACTAGGAATTGATGCTTTAATTTTTGGAAACTTTTTCAGAATTTTTAATTTACTGTGGTTCGGCCTGAGACCCTCAGTTGTGTCAGGCTCCGTGCGCAGAGGAAAAGCACACAAGTTGGACGCACATGGGGCACGTGCTTTCTGTGCGCCAGGTGCCTGGATGGGGTTCTTTTTTTAGGCCCACAGTCAAGTCTGTGTCTGGAATTTTTTGACTTTTTTGCTTTGTATAATCATAGAATTCGTTGCTGCTGATTTCTATAATAATTCATGTTGTTATGTACAGTGTCTCTTAATAACTGAGGGCTGTCAATAACGTGTGATTTCGCCTTTTCTATAGTCTTACTCCCATGAAGAACCTTGGTTCTGATGGAGAAAGAGTGAAAAGCTTTATTTTTTTCTCCAGATATCTTTATATTTCTATTGTATTTTTAGTTGTGTACTGTGTGCTACAGGTTTTTTTCAGTTTATTACAAACACAATTTGGTAATTCCTGAATTGGTTCTGTCTGCCTCCAAACAGAAACACCTGTACAACCTTACTAGGTATAAACTACTTTCTGGTAAAACGGTCAGAATAAAATGAGCTCATGTTTTCCTGACACACATGAGAGGGCATACGGTATTGTTCCAGCAAATCTCACTGTTTGACGTTTGATCCAGTATTTCTAGTATTCAGTAACGTATGTTTGTTCATTCTAATTTGGGTTGGTTTAAAAGCTATGTTACAAGATAGGCATAGAAAATGTGGGTATCACTCCTGTTTGCCTCTTGATCAGAAACTTTAGCAGGGCAGAAAATAAGTCAGTGTGATTCGAACTGAAATTCTTTCTTGAGTTGCTGTAAGAAATTAAGTGTAAAATACCTTTTTTAGTTTTAGGCCTCCCTCTTTGAAAACCTTGACACATGGAGTTGAGGCAGGGAATGGAACTCATTGAAGTAGAAATGACTGCCCACTTCAGAATCTTCATTTTGTTTATACACAAGTGTGCTTACATAAATCAGAAGCATTTTGTAGATGCTTTGCTCACTTGTTCATCTCTATAGAAACACAGAAATCAGACCCATTTTGTAAAGCAGAAAGTCATGTCACATGGAACATGTCCTGTATATATTTCATACATGGTAATGGAGTCTTAATGATAAATGCAAGGTGATAACTTAATGATGGGATTAGTCTGATCACTTATATACACAATCCTGGAAGTTAATTACTTGCATCAGATATAGTGGTATTTATTATTCTGTACAGAGAGAAAAATACATATAAAGCATAATGCTCA
The DNA here is from genome assembly GCF_014754425.2 of Oryx dammah. Lineage (NCBI taxonomy): Eukaryota > Metazoa > Chordata > Mammalia > Artiodactyla > Bovidae > Oryx > Oryx dammah. The sequence continues at coordinate 93,952,591 of NW_024070210.1, forward strand.
CATTACATGCACGCAGATTTCATGCTCCATAAATCTTTTCTATTTTTTAATTTACCTTTCTCTAAATGATGTGCATGGAATATGCCTTATTACAGAAAAAAGCCGTTCATAATTTGACTACGTGGAGAAGTGCCTATATGGTGGTAATGCTAGTTAAGGCAAATAAAACAAGTTATCTTATCAGTTTACTACATCACCGTTAATATTTTATATCGTGATGTTTAAGAAAGAAAAATTTATACCTCAAATGTGTATTTTATTTCACAATCAGTTCTGCAATTGGGATGGGAGGGTTGGGGAGGGAAGGTTTATTCACCACAGCCACTGATGGGAATCTTCAAAAATACTCTATATGCCCACTATAAATGTTCCTCTGCTTGCCATTTCTCATAACTATCATGACTAAATTGGATAGCTTTATTTTACAAAGGTATGGACAGTTTACAGAGCAGTGTCTAAGTCTTCATTAGTGGCATTTGCACTAAATGATATACTTTTGCAATTCTGTAAATAAAATGATTACACTAAAAATATTTGTATTAAAAAAAGAAAAGAAAAAGATACATTTTATCTTCAGATAATTGCACTGGAACTTCACTAGGGTTAATCCTGCCCAACCAGGTTTAGAAAATGAGTTAGGGAATATGAAGGAAGTTTAAAAGAAATCAAAATTTGGAGCTGTACTAGCTCTTTAGACCACATTCAGACCCTCTAGAATTATTTCCATATGGCTAATTCCAACATGCTGAATATACATGATGTTTTCTTATCTACCGTTATTTCCTACTTATCTTCCCCAAGCCCAAAAAAAAAAGAAAAGATTTTACTCTTTTCTACTCAGTTGCTCTTTTGTACTGTGATAGAAACATGAAAAGTACTGGCGATGAGGGGGTTTGTCCCTGAGTTCACACTGTACAGTTCAGGAGAGCATGGTGTTTCACTTGAAATTCAGGAGTCCTGATTTTGAGGTAGAGGGTATGTCATAGCAGCTCTTGATTTGGGTTCGCCACAGGGGGAGCCAGACCAAGGAGGGCGGTGACTGGGAGGAATGTAACAATACAAAAGAAGGAATGGGAGGAATGAGGTTCCCATTTCTTCAGTTTCATCAACTAATTTGTACTCCTACAACATCAGTGTCCATTGCTATTGAGAAAATTTTAGTTGGGCTGAGCTGGTTCTCTTGTGAAATTGTGCTGGTTATCTTTAAACTTAATTAGTTGTTGTCCAGTTAAACACTTTTCACCAGTATTTCATCCAGAAGTTGTACAGACAGTGTATTTCGATTATTGTCATTGTTCATCTACAAACTCAAAACATAATCATTTTACGTACCTTGGGAGTGTGTAGAGTGTAACTATTCTAAATAGCTTTATGATCCTGATGATGTTTTTAAAAAATAATAAAGTTGGATCTTCCATGTTACAATCACAAAATTAAAACCAGTATTTAAAAGTGGAAAAGTATTAAAATATTATGGACAAATATGCTTGCTTGGTTGTTTTTCTTAACCCCCAGTTACGGACCTGCATAATTCTACATAATTCTCAGCTAGCTAAGAGCTTGAAATACTCCAGTTCAATGGTCTTCAAATTATAGGTTGTAACCCCAGTTGGGCATCAAGGAAACTACTGAGTTGTTACCTAAAAAAAAATTTAACAGCATGGAATAGACCCAAATACATAGGAGGTTAAGGTAAATATTTTTTGAATCTTTTCACATATATATGTGTATGTGTGTATATGTATGTACTGTATATACACACATATACATGTGTGTATGTATATATGTTCAGTCGCTCAGTCATGTCCAACTCTTTGCAAGCCCATGGACTGTGGCACGCCAGGCGTCCCTGTCCATCACCAACTCCCAGAGTTTACCCAAACTCTTGTCCATTGAGTTGGTGATGCCGTCCAACCATCTCATCCTCTGTTCTCCCTTCTCCTCCGCCTTCAATCTTTCCCAGCATCAGGGTCTTTCATATGAGTCAGTTCTTCACATCAGGTGGCCAGAGTATTGGAGTTTCAGCTTCAGCATCAGTCCTTCCAATGAATATTCGGGACTGATTTCCTTTAGGATGGACTAGTTGGATCTCCTTGCAGTCCAAGGGACTCTCAAGAGTCTTCTCCAACACCACAGTTCAAAAGCACCAATTCTTCAGTGCTCAGCCTTCTTTATGGTCCAACTCTCACATCCATACATGACTACTGGAAAAACCACAGCCTTGACTAGATGGACCTTTGTTGGCAAAGTAATCTCTGCTTTTCAATATGCTGTCTAGGTTGGTCATAGCTTTTCTTCCAAGGAGCAGGCATCTTCTAATTTCACTGCAGTCACCATCTGCAGTGATTTTGGAGCCCAAGAAAAGAAAGTCTCACTGTTTCCACTGTTTCTCCATCTATTTGCCATGAAGTGATGGGACCAGATGTCATGATCTTCGTTTTCTGAATGTTGAGTTTTAAGCCAACTTTTTCACTGTCTTTCACTTTCATCAAGAGGCTCTTTAGTTCCTCTTCGCTTTCTGCCATAAGGGTGGTGTCATCTGTGTATCTAAGGTTATTGACATTTCTCCTGGAAATCTTGATTCCAGCTTGTGCTTTATCCAGCTTGGCATTTCACATGATGGACTCTGCAAAGAAGTTAAATAAGCAGGGTGACAATATACAGACATGACGTACTCCTTTCCCAATTTGGAACCAGGCTGTTCCGTGTCCAGTTCTAACTGTTGCTTCTTGACCTGCCTACAGATATACAGGAGGCAGATAAGGTGATCTGGTATTCCCATCTCTTGAAGAATTTTCCACAGTTTTTATGATCCATACAGTCAAAGGCTTTGGTGTAGTCAATGAAGCAGAAGTAGATGTTATTCTGGAACTTTCTTTTTCTACAATCCAACAGATGTTGGCAGTTTGATCTCTAGTTCTTCTGCCTTTTCTAAATTCAGCTTGAACATCTGGAAGTTCACAATTCATGTACTGTTGAAGCTTGGTTTGGAGAATTTTGACCATTACTTTGCTAATATGTGAGATGAGTGCAGTTCTGTGGTAGTTTGAGCATTCTTTGGCATTGACCTTCTTTGGGATTGGAATGAAAACTGACCTTTTCCAGTCCTGTGGCCACTGCTGAATTTTCCAAATTTGCCAGCATATTGAGTGCAGCACTTTCACAGCATCATCTTTCAGGATTTGAAAGAGCTCAACTGGAATTCCATCACCTCTACTAGCTTTGTTTGTAGTGATGCTTCCTAAGGCCCACTTGACTTCACATTCCAGGATGTCTGGCTCTAGGTGAGTGATCACACCATCGTGATTATCTGGGTCGTGAAAATCTTTTTTGTACAGTTCTGGTTATTCCTGCCACCTCTTCTTAATCTCTTCTGCTTCTGTTAGGTCCATACCATGTCTGTCTTTGCATGAAATGTTTCCTTGGTATCTCTCCTTTTCTTGAAGAGACCTCTAGTCTTTCCCATTCTATTGTTTTCCTCTATTTCTTTGCACTGTTCACTGAGTGCAAAGTGAAGTGCTGAGTGTAAGCTTTCTTATCTCTCCTTGCTATTCTTCGGAAGTCTGCATTCAGATGGGTATATCCTTCCTTTTCGCCTTTGCCTTGCACTTCTTTTCTCAGCTATTTGTAAGGCCTCCTCAGACAACCATTTTGCCTTTTTGCATTTCTGTTGTGTTGTGTTTATTGACAAATAGTATTGTCTTCATGGCACGTTTTTCAAGAGCAGTTCTAACTTTGTTCAATTTTTGCCTTAGGCTTGACTTTGGAATATAACCTGGAAATGTGGTATGATTTAACTAGCTATTTCCAGCTGTTTTTATAAGATCACCCAGATCTTCTTGTCATTGTTTTAACACCACAGGACTCTCACATTGTTAGCATTTGCACTGTCTTCCCATAAAAACTTTATGAACCTTCTATGTCTGTACCCTTTGAATAGCCTTAAACAATATCATAAACTATTTTGTGTGGCCTCCTTGTTCTCCTTCAGAGAATTCTAAGAGTTTAGTGCTAGAGCAGATCTTAAAGATGTTTGAAATCACTCAAGATTCCCAACCAAGATTTTATCGCCCAAACTTTAGGATCATTGAGGTGCCAAATGAGGATGTCTAGAACAAAGATGTTTGAAATTACTCAAGATTCCCAACCAAGATTTTATCACCCAGACTGTATGATCATTGAATTGCCAAATGATGTCTCCATCACGTGTGTGACACACCTTGCCCACATTTTATCCAACTTCTCCCCTTAAAACCCACTGGGTGGCAGCGGGTGGTGGTGATGGTAGGTGGTGGTACCACTCATAAAGCTAAGAAAGTGGGCCAGGGTTCCAGGCCCACTGAGAAACTCTCAAACTCTCAAGTCTTCTCTCCATTAGACTACTTTTTAGTGTCTTATATGTTAATATTTAATATCTATAATACAGTGTTTGGCAGAAGAGCTGACAGCCTTGAAGACTAGAACTTTGGGGTAAAGGTCTTAACACCACACTTCAGTATCAGCTTCACAAACCTACAATACCTGTGTTACAAAACCCTGCTAGATATATAAATTTTGTCTTAAAGTTGAAATTTGACCATTATTTAGCACCTCAACTTCCTGTCTTCTAGTTTGCAAGGATGAAACATCATCACAAACAAGCCCAAGGAGAATGTTTTAATCTTGGATTTTTCAACCCAACGATGAGACCCAACATAGCTGTCACTTTGGTGGACAGCCTACTGCAAAATGACCGATGAGGCAGTGACTAAAACATGCTTTGGATCCACACCTAGTCAGCTGACTGTAATTCTTTAATATCTCTGCTCCTTGTGATTGGGAGACCTAAGTGGTACTTGGGCCCGGCAGCAGGGAATCCTTGTATGGTAGCTAAATCAAGATGTAGTCAACATCCAGTCATTTGAGCAGTGTCGATAGACAGCACGAACCATACAGCACTGAAAACAAGTTGCAGAGTGTTGATTAAGCACCTGCTACGTACCGGGCAGTGTTCTAGGATTGGGAATGTATACGAACCACATGTAGCCCGCATTGTTTTTGTCATAACCAAGGTTTTTAGAAATGTATCTACACTAAAAGGAAATAGGCTTTGTAATCAAGAGCATTTTAATAAAGTGCATTAATGGTAGACTTAACCACGTTTGAGGTGCGTGGAAGTCTTTCTCAGTTTTCAGTTGTGGCCTCAGGAGGTAAATAGGGGCTGGATTGTTGCTGTGTTTTAACAAGTTCAACTTCTCTGCATGGCAATAGCGGGAAATTAGTAAGTCAGCTGTTCTACTCTGCCGATTATTTGAATTTAAAACTATAGTTAATTTGTGGCTTGTGACTGTCTTTTCATTCCTAACGTCCAGTAGATTTTTCAGTCCCTTTTAAGTGAATTTCTCCCCATGTTTCTGGATTCCATGTTATCAACATACTGAAAGGGAATGAAATTTAGAGGCCAGAAGACCAGAGTTTTTCTTGGTCTCTCGCTTGGAATGACTTGATCTTGCCGTCATTTCAATGTCTCTACATCTATTTTTCTCTTCTATAAAATAACATGAAATCACCTACACTGCAGAATTGTTTGGGGAAGAGTGAGATAATGTATTCAAAATGCTTTGAACTCCACAGCACTGTGCAAATATAAGGAACAATTTGGTCGACCACAAATAAACGTGCCTACATACTGTCTTGAGTGCTGAAGGCATGAAGCTGAGTAAGACACAACATGACCAAAGGGACACACACATTTTGGGGCTTTGAGTCAAATGGTAAGTCACTCGGTCTCTGTGGGGTTTAGCCTACAGGATATGTCTGATAAGGGAGAAAGCTAGAGAGGCAGAGGCAGTTCATGGAAAACTTGGCTCTGTGAAGTAGCTTGAGCTTTTTACCAGCAGGGGCGTCACCGAGAGCCGCCTTGAGCATTATTGTTTTACATATCTAAGAATAATCAGTGGGACTTGGTTCCTGATTTGGATATAGAATAAGTCAACCGTTATTGATTTTTTATTTGTGTATAATTCTCATGCTAATATCAGAAATAGTGACAGTTATGTCAGTAATATGGAAGTGATAGTGCCTCGAGCGGCCCAGCAGTCACCTTGCTGTGTTTGTGACTGAATGGGGAAGCACTCAGAGCTGGAGAATCAGAGTAGCCATGATTCTCCTACGTGATCTCTTTTCTGCTGATCAAGTGATCCATTCATACCTAATGCTTTGAATGTGGATGCTGTCACTTCAGTCAGGTCTAACTCTTTGTGACCCCATGGGCTGTAGCCACTGGGCTCCTCTGTCCATGGGATTCTCCAGGCAATACTGGAGTGGGTTGCCATGCCCTCCTCCAGGGGATCTTCCCCACCCAAGGTTGAACCCAGGTCTCTTGCGTCTCCTGCATTGCAGGTGGGTTCTTTGCCACCTAGGAAACCTAATGCCTTGAATATCTAAAGCTAAGTGTTTCAGCAGTGCCTTTATCTCCAGGCCTGAGTCCACATTCCTGGACTTAACTCTGGAAGATGGATTATGTAACTACGACATTGCTGTTGTATTATTCTAGCAGCTCTACTAATAAGCTAGACTAGCTTATCAGCCCAATTGACTCAAACAGATACATGAGGAGAGAGTAAATAAAAGCATTTTCTGCAATATAGGCCTTGAAAAGTGGGGGGGAAAAGTGAAAATGTTAGTCACTCAGTCGTGTCCAACTCTTTGTGAACCATGGGCTATAGCCAGCCAGGTTCCTCTGTCCATAGAATTCTTCAGGCTGGAATACTGGAGTGGGTTGCCACTCCCTTCTCCAGGGGATCTTCCTGACCCAGGGACTGAATCAGGTCTTGTGCATTGCAGGCAGATTCTTTACCATCTGATCCATCAGGGAAGCCCAGATAAGGCCTTAGAAGCCAGCAAATCCAAGACTTTCCCAGTAGTCATGTACGGATGTGAGAGTTGGACTATAAAGAAGGCTGAGCGCCAAAGAATTGATGCTCTCAAACTGGTGCTGGAGAAGACTCTTAAGAGTCCTTTGGACAGCAAGGAGATCAAGCCAGTCAACCCTAAAGGAAATCAACCCTGAATATTCATTGGAAGGGCTGATGCTGAAGCTCCAATACTTCAGCCACCTGATGCAAAGAGTCAGCTCTGACTCACTGGGAAAGGTCCTGCTGCAGGGAAAGACTGAAGGCAGGAGAAGGGGACAACAGAGGATGAGATGGTTGGCATCACCGACTCAGTGGACATGAGTTTGGGTAAATTCCAGATGTAGGACAGGGAAGGCTGGCATGCAGAAGGGACGTCTATGGGGTCGCAGAGTCGGCAGTGTTGACTTAGTGACTGAACAAGACTGAGGGAAACAAGAAGCCAAGGAACCAAGGTTTCACAGTGGCTAGTGGCAGAGCCACGAGTGGAATCCCCAGCTCCCTCAACACTGCTGTCGTCTTCCTATTGTAACTTATATTTTTCCCTTTGGAATACGTCCTAATTACAAGTTTATTGTGTCAGTCATTCAACAATAGAGGACCTTTAAACTTAAGGTACTGTACTAAGTTACAAGAAGACATGGTCCCTGTCTTCAAGAGGCCTTGGTCTGGGGGAAATGTGGGCAAGATTTACCACTGAAATATGGAAACAAAAAATTTCAACTTTTATTTGTACATGTTTTTATCATTTTAGTTTTGTTTTCTTTAATGGAGTAGAGTGCTCAAGTTTGTTCAAGGTTTGGATTCTACTGGCCTGGCTAGGTACTGTCCTAAAAGCAAGTTAAAGATGGACCTTTCCTCAGTAGCTTTCCATTTAAAATTGTAATTATCCAGGCTGTACCAGCAAACCAGCTTCAAGCTTTGGCTACTTACCAAGGGTTGTGCAGTATGGGTGAGAGCATCCAGATTTGCTGATGGAGAGGTGAGCAGGCTGCTCATACAGACCTGACTTGACTTTCCTACTAAGAGCAGTCAAGGTTTCAGAATGAGGTAGGTTGTTCATAGGTCGTACCCTAGATCCAAAGAGCCTGAGGCTACAGCCCTTGTCCCCATGGTGAAATGGGCAGGGAGGTGGGGCAGCAGCCTCGATCTCCTTTGTGACCCCCCAGGCTAGGAGACAGCTGGGGAGAGAGGTCCTGCCATCGCACATCATTTAGGGCTAACGCTACTCTGGGTTTGCTTTAGTGTCCAGGTTCTCACATGCAATCCCAGCTGACTGGAGGGTAGCGACTGAGACAGACTTGCTCCCTTCCCTGTCCCTCCCACCTCATCCACTAAACCTCGTTTTCCATTTCACGTGATGTGAAAGTTGCTCAGTCGTGTCCGACTCTGCGACCCCATGGACTATTACAGTCCATGGAAGTCTCCAGGCCAGAATACTGGAGTGGGTAGCCTTTCCCTTCTCCAGGGCATCTTCCCAACCCAGGGATTGAACCCAGGCCTCCCACACTGCAGGCAGATTCTTTACCAACTGAGCTATCAGGGAAGCCCAGTTTCAAGTAACAGGAAAGGAAAGGAGGCAACCCAGGCTAGGTGACTGTAGCCTTGTCTTTTGGATTCCCGTCCTGATGCCTTCCCGCAAGTTTCCTTGACAGTACACACAAGGTGCCTGTGTGCTTTATGTTAGCAGTTGGCACAGGGCCCTCCCACCTTTAGGCTCATGGCCACCTGGCTTCAGAATTAACCAGTCGAATGGTTGGTGGAATGATCAGCTCCTTGCCTCTGGGTAATCTTACTCCAGTGCCACCATCCTGGGAAGTTCAAGTGCAAGGCAGTCAAACTCGGGGGCTAGAGGGTGGGGGAGGTAAAGGGAGGGAGTAGAGAGTGCTATCCGTGCACACCTCTTGAGGGGTGGACCTTTTTTCCCTTTTGGTCCTCTACTGTCATATTTGGCACTTTGGGAGAGAGCAGAGACCAAGGAGAAGGAAAGTGAGGGGGATGGGGGGCCAAAAATGCCTTTTTCTGGGACAGTCATACCATTCTTTGAAAATGTGGAGAACTCGGGTGACTTGGTGGGGCGGGGAGGGATCACAGGTCGGAGACACGAACCCAAATAACATACTAGTTTCTAGTTGCTTATATCTCCAAGATTAATTTTTTTTAAGATTTAATTCTAATCGTCTTTAATATTAAGCAGCACATGGCCTCTCCGTGCGAGTCTGCTCACTGTGCACCTCCGGATAGACACAAGTTTCCCACACAACTTGTTCACAATAATACCATGACCCTCAGACCGAAATCCAGGACTATTAGAGAAGCAGCATCAACAGTAGAAAGATCTGCCCGAGTCCTGGCCCCACGCCAGACCAAGGGTGTCAGGTTGAAGGCACCTACCGTGGAACTCCACCTGATTCCACCCCAACCCCAGCTGGAGGCGCCAGGCTTCCCCTGGCCTTACAAAACAACTGTCTGAAAGGGCCACACCGCCCTCAGCAGCTCCCCCGCTTGCTCAGGAGGAAAAGAACAAAAAGCATATATGTGTGTGTGATGAGACAGGGGTTCCTTGGACATCATAATGAGAAGAGAATCTGCTGAGATCTAAACTAAATCACTTGCTATCTTCTTTTGGCTTACAGTATAGAAGTTCTCTATTATTTTTTGCTAACTGGGCATAGTTCTTAACAAATTCAAGTCATGTCCGAATAGAAAGAGGACAGCTTGAGGAACGTTGGCCTTCAAAGTTGCTGCAAGTGAGTTTACTGCTTGTCCTTAGTCTTCTGCTCCCAGCGGGCTTGTGTGGAGGTTTTGCTGTTCTGTGGCCTCTCGTTTGAGCTCAGACCCTCCGACGTGAGCGGTTCTCTTTGGATTTAATTCGCAGCCTCTGAGATAAGGAAGACCTGTGCTGCCACACGGGTCTCCCTGCTCAGCCAAGCAGTAAGGAGATGAAATTCCTTCCCTGTCTCCTGCCCAGCCTGATGCTCTCTCTCTCGAGGGGGCCAACTGGACAAAGTCACCTTGGGAGAAAAATTCAAAATGATTTTCACATATCTGGGCTTGGTTCTTAGGGATTCATACACACCTGTTTAACTATGGCAGTAAAGTCAGAAATCACGAGTAAATGGGAATCAGCTTTTGAAGAGGCCTACCTCAGCTATATCAAGCTGCACTCAGCTGGAACAGCTTATGTGCTCTCCTGCAACAGCCATTTGGTTTTGGCTGTCCAATCTTTATGGCTTCTTCCTCTCAACTAACCGTCACACCCCCAATATCCACAAGTAGTCCAGTTGAGATGATAAATCTGAACAATTCAAAGTGTAAGAAAGATAGGCTTAATGCATGTATTAAACTGGCCTGCCACTCCTGTAGAGTTGGAGAAGATTATGGAGAATGATAAATGGTCTTGGGACACCAACTGACATTAGAGGTACCACACGGACCAGACTTTAAAAGCTTCTCAATCTCAGACAGGCCTATAGTTAATCCAAACAAAAAAATAGTTACTGCTTACACTTATTAGTATTAACTTCCTTGTCATAATTTACTGGAACTGGGGGGTGGGGGAAGTATAACAAAATGTATACAGTTTAGTAATTGTACAAAACATCAGTTTAGCAAGATGATATGGTTTACAGTCACCAAAATGAGGACCCAAAATATTTTCCACTGCCACTTCCATAAGAAATTCAGATAAATAAGAAGTCACTGGCTGAAAAGTCACAACAGAAACAACTTAAACTTTTACATAACAACAGGAAATGTCAGTCCTCCCCAACAATAAAGCAGACACCACCACTCAGGCTCTCCCTGCTGCCATGGCATGGCTGGAATGGTTCTCAAAGTCCATCTTCTGCATGAGCCTCCAGCTTTCCAAGACCAACACTTGAAGCATTTGATGTAATACAAAATAAGGAATTCTTTATTATTTATACAAAAGTTATACATTAAAAAAAAATTAAGATTCGACAACTCTGCTGACCCCCTGAGGAAGCTTTTCTGGGTCCATCAAAGAGCCCTGTGTGAACCTTTCAGCCACCAACCTCCTGGCCACAGGACAAGGGACACTCCCTCCAAGGCCATTCACGCGGTGCCTTCATTGGCTCTGAAAGATGACTCTCCCCTTCATTAGGCTCAATAAGCAAGCCAGGGTTTCCTGGACAACATTAAAGAATACTGTCTGCTCTGGCCCAAGCTTTGAGTATTTTACCAGAATATCAGTTGATTTTTATTTATTTCTTGAACACTTTCAATAAACTCCTAGCACAAGAAACTTTATTACAACATATACAGATTTGGTACAGTTCTTTACAAAAAACTACCTAGATTTTTCAGCTAAATAAATTTGTCTCTTAAGAAATTTAAGTTGGCTTCAAGAAAAAGTACATTTTCTTCCAAACCTGTCCTTTTCCACCCTCTGAGTTCTGAGAGAGGTCACAGACTTGTATTTCATTGATAAATAGTCACCTTTGTCTAAGCAATATTAAGAGCTCTTGTATCTTTAATAAAGAGCACAAAACTCTGCTTCTTAAAAGCCTTATATCCTGAAAGATATGTTATAATCAATCTAGACAAACATTTATACTTAGACAAGAGTCCTCTCTGAACAAATAGCTTGCAGAAATAAATGCAGTGATTTGTTTTCTTGAAAGAGAACTGTTTAGCACTGCTTAGCACATTATTCTGTAATATGGGAATAAGAGTAATTCTTCCTTTGAAGAAAGCAGGTCCCTTTCTGAAGAATTATGTTGGCTATCCCCCAAAATCAAAATAGACCAGCACCAAATGAAGTTATTAGTTTACAAAAAATAAACTTAGCTCTTATTTCTTAAAGGTCTACAACCCAGACTTAATAAATTAACTATGAAATCAGGAGTTTTGTCAGCTACAATATAATTTAAAAATCCATTTTCAACCCAGGGTTGGGGCCGGGCGGGTGTGGACAGGAGGAGGGTTCAATCTCACACTGATCTCCATGAGTTCCATGAAAAGAAAACAGTTTTGTTTTTTTTTTTCCCAGCTGTATTCTCCTTCAGAAGTGTGCTGTAGATTACCATCTGTGATGCTATAAAGGCATAATATCCATGTCAAGATCTTGCCAGAGGACACAGCATGTAAAGCACGTAAACTGTTTTCAGATCTGAGAACTCTGCATGGAAAGAAGAACCTCAATCATTCCGAAAGAGCCAGAAACCAAGCAGTCGTCTCACTGATCATGTCTATTCATTCTCAACACGACACTGCACTGAGTTTTTTAATTCACAGATTTTACGTTAGTCCTTTAGAACCCAACACCCGTGTTTTAGTTCTGAACGGTCAGGCTGTTCAAGCTGCCTTCTTAGTGCAAGTTCCTTGGAGTTCTTGCAAATTTATCTTTGACCTAGGCAGAAAAGGAGATATGCAAAATATCAGGAATGCAAAATGTTAAGCTTGGACTTGTTATCTGATGGGTAGGTTTTTTATACTGCATATTTTAAGCACGGGGAAAATATATCAAACAAATCTGTCAGTCTTACCTGTTGTGAATCATGTGACTTCTGACCAGATGGCCTGCTGCCAGTGCTGCCATCAGAGACAGCTCCCCAGCCATCACCGTGCCGCACACGATTCGGGCAAGCTGCCGTGCATTTTCCCCAGGGTTGTCTCTGCACGCTCCTTGGACACCTAGCATCTGCAGCCAGGGACAGACACAGCAGGACTCAACCTTCCTGTCATGGCAGCAACTTCCTACTCAATCAGCTAAAACGAGGGCAACTAGGTCACGAACTCCATGGACATGAGTTTGAGCAAGCTCCAGGAGATGGACAAGGACAGGGAAGCCCGGCGTGCTGCAGTCTATGGGGCTGCAGAGTCAGACACGCCTGAGCTAGCGTTAGCAGAGCCAGGCCCCGCAGGATGCGCTCCGTTTTCAAGCCCGCCAGCCAGCGCACGGGGAGGACACCACAGTAAGCCCGACGCCGTGACCTGGCTAGCGGCGCACTTGCTCACACTGGCTTAGACCAGTGGGAAATGAACAAAAACACCAGCTGAAATGAGAGAGGAGTGATACGCGGTAGCAGGTAGCAACACAGAGGACCGCAACAAGTCAGAACCGGGCTCGAGGCGACTGCAGCCGGTGCCCCCACGTGTCTTACCTGCAGGCAGGCCTGCTGAGGGAGCAAGTTGGTCCCCCCACCCACGGTTCCTATTTCTATAGATGGCATGGTGCAGCTGATATACAGGTCTTCATTCGTGGGACCGCTTGCTTCCATTAAAGTAATACAGTTCGAACTACCAACATTCTGTGCTGCATCCTGAAAAAAAAACAAAGTAAAAATAGAAAACTTCTCTTTCTTTAGAACAGCAAAAGACAAGAGAGGTGGAGGCTGGAGCCCTCACCTGTCCACAGGCAATGTAGATGGCAGTCACGACGTTTGCTGCGTGGGCATTGTAGCCGCCGATGCTCCCAGCCATGGCAGAGCCCACCAGGTTTTTATTAATGTTGACCTCAATCATAGCCTCTGTTGTAGTCTTCAGTACCTAGGACACAGAGTTGTGCACATTTTACGTCTTCCCCTGAAGATTAGGAGTGGGTTACCAGATCTACTTTCAGTGCCTCCAGAGAACAAGGGAGTGTAGATGTGGCCCCGTGTAAGCCCTGACCTCAACAGAAAGTAGCAGTAAGGTTTGGTCTGTGAATGAAGCAGTCGTCTTGAACATGAAACATTCACCTATATGTTCAAGTTTACTTAGAATGTAACTATTTCTCTTCCCAATTCTGTAATCCAGTGAAAGATTAACAGAAGAGTCACCCACTCACTTCTCTGACAACCTTGGCTGGAATGACAGCTTCACAGACCACAGACTTTCCTCGTCCCTCTATCCAGTTGATGGCCGCAGGTTTCTTGTCTGTACAATAGTTACCACTGACTGCCAGAATCTGCATTTCCGGGAAATACTCCTGAAGTTTGGAAAGTGCTTTCTCTGTACCCTATTAGCCAAAGAAAGAAAATAACAAGAAAAACTACATTAAAACACACAAAATTATCTATGAATCAGAGGCTTTTTTTGTATCTAATAATACTAACACTTGTAAATACAATAACTATAATAATAATCTTTTCCTGATTTTTTTAATATGAAAATGAAGTTCTTTGTGGTCATTGATGAATCGTATGAGGAGGATATAATACTATATTCGTGTCACTGGGGAGTGAGGACCCCAATCCATGACCAATGTGTCATAAATCCCCTCTTCTAGTTATTAAATTGTTACCTACAAGCCGAAGTTACCAAAGCCAGTAAAGAGAACTCAAACATTTACAAGTAAATCTTGTAAATGGAATGTCATCAGGATTTACACAGACTGTAACAAGCCTTCCAAGGACTTCTAATCAAGTTAGATCAATTAACTCACACTTCAAAAACCCAGTTTAAAAAAATTGGGAATTAAAAAAAATGTTTTTTTACCTGTGGTAAAATACACTTTACAGAATTCACCATCTTGACTATTTTCTAGTGCATAGTTCAGTATTGTTAAGAACCTTCGCATTGCTGTGTCAGCAATCTCCACAAACCATGCGCATTAAACACCTCCTCATTCCCCACACCCCCTGGCAACCACCCTTCTTCCTGCTCCTACGGATTTCACTAACGGAGCTAACTCTTCAGGGGGCATCACGCAGTACTTCCCTTTATGTGACCAGACTCTCTCACTCAGCGCGTGAACCTCAAGGCGCGTGCACATTCAGCATGTGGCACGCTTTCTTTTCGGAGCTTCCCTGGTGGCTCAGATGGTAAAGCGTCCGCCTGCAATGCAGGAGACCCGGGTCTGACCCCTGGGTCGGGAAGATCCCCTGCAGAAGGCAACGGCTACCCACTCCAGTGTGCTCATGAGAATCCCATGGATGGAGGAGCCAGGCAGGCTACAGTCCGTGGGGTCGCAAAGAGTCGGACACGACTGAGCGACTTCACTTTCTTTTCTTTCTTTCTGCTTTCTTTTTGGGACTGAATATCATTCCACTGTAAGTACACCCCACACTCTATCTGTGGGTGACGTGTGGGCTTTTAGCGACTGTGAACGCTGCTATGCATGTGGCTACACCAACATCTTTTTGAGTCTCTGCTTTCAGTTCTTTTGGGTGTCTACCCAAAAGTGGAATTGCTGGGTCAAAGTAATTCCATTTGTAATTTTTTCGTCAGGAACTGCTATTTACTGGAAATTTTTAAAGCACATGTGTTCAGTCACTCTACTCTCTTTCTGAATAGTCCTTATAACTGGGAAAGCATAATTAGCCTGACTAGTTGACTTTAAAATTTTACATTTCTATCTGACAAATAACAAATATTAGTAGAAAAAAGACGAGCTAAACACAGTCTTCTTATAAGGAGATAATTAAAGGAACTACACACACGAACCTGGCTTCTTAAACGTGTGTTTCGAAGTCTCTAGAAGAAGTCAGCTTTCAGGACTACAGGACAAAGCTCTGAAGCACTAATCCCCAGATTCCTCCCAGCCCTTCAGTGTAGACCCGGAACATGCTCAATGCTAACTCTAGATTAAGTATCTCAAATATGAACAATACCAACCAACAAATGCCTAATTTATATAACATGACCTACCTGTATCAATACTGACCTTTCAATAAAAATCTTTCAATCACTTAACTCCTTGAGTAAGTAATATGTGCACAGGGTGAAAAATTCAAAAATATAGGAGGTCATAAAGAGTGAGTCTGCTCCCCTCTTCAGGGATAATCACTCCAGCAAATTCTATTACAGTCCATCCGTGCTTACCTTTGAAATCATGTTCATCCCCATGGCATCACCTGACCTGGACTGAAAACGGATGTAAAGGTTACGTCCGGCCACACTCGTGTGCAGTTTCTGTAGACGTGCAAACCTTTTAACAAAAGAAGTAAAGACTTTTTTTTAAGAAAATGGATGTTATCCTAAAGTCTAGCTTAGTTGGTTTATTTTATACTTAACAGAAAACTCATGGAGACTACATATTAAAAGTATTTTCTTCTTTAATTAAATATTCTATTAGAATGCTGCTTCAGCTGTATCTCATTCTTACATGTTGCAAGAAGGAAGGGATAGAGAAAGTCATTTCATGACAAACTTTAAAAGCTTGAACTATACTGGGGTTATCATTTGTATTGACTATCCTTATCAATTTAATTTTCTGTAGTCAAAGTAAATCTACTATACTAATTTATTTACCTCTATCCTGCTTGGAAAATCTTTTTCTCAGGCAATCCTGCCGGAGAGCAATTTTAGATCAAAACTGCTCTAGGGCAAAGTAATACCCTAATCAAAATGAGCCTTGTAAATCCAACATAACCTCTATGTAGATATTCACTGAAATCAATATTCTGCTCTGCCCACCCCACCCCACCCCACCCACTCCATCCCAACCAAGAATTAACATCTGAAAGCATGGATTTAAAATTGATGTTTCGTTACATCATCTTAAGAAGGCGATATGTTTACAGTTATATTTAGTCATCCTAGGGTATGGCACTGGTTCTGAAATAAATGTGAATGCACATATAAGCCCCCTCCCCCCTACACACCTGCTGGTGCTGTCGAATGCTTCCTTTATCACCGTGAACCCTTCAGGTGTCTCAAGCCAGGCTTTCACTTCTGCAGAGTCACAAGCACGGGGAAAACGCACCACTGGGCCACGAGTCATCCCATCTGCAAGGACTCGGCTGCTGGCACCTCCACCAAGCTATCCAGAGGGCGTGACAAGAGCAGACATTAATCCTGAAAAAAATTCTGCTTGTCCCAAAAGGTCTCCTTGACTGTCCCCAAATCTCATCTCACTGCCTAGAGAGTATCTTGAGAGGCAGATACATAAATGCCCACTTACGCCTATTGCTCTGCAGCCTCTATTAGTGCTGGCCACAAGACAGCCTTCTGTTGTTGCCATTGGAACCTGAAATTCTTTTCCATCCAAGCACAGAGGTCCTGCCACTCCAACAGGGATGGGCATATATCCGATAACATTCTCACAGCAAGCTCCCATCACCTAAAAGGTAAAGTCAGGCACCAAGTGAAAATCTATATACCAAATACCCAGCCTCTGTCATTCCTTCCAACTTAATCCTTTAGTGTATTATTTTCAACCAGTTTTTTTATTTACTCTAAAAAGTCTTGAAAACACTAAACTTGAGTAATGACTGTAAATAACAGGGAAAGTATTTTTGAATTTTGATGACCTATACCATAAGTAGAATACAAAATTATAGTAAAATGAATTCAAAAGGAAAATGTTTTATAAAACTATGAAAGTTTAAAAGACAAATCAAGAAGAAGACTGAAAGACTAAAGCTGTAAAGCAAACCTGCTCGAAAACAGAAAATAACGTACCAAGGAGTAATTATAGTCCCTGTAAGGTAGATACTGGAGAGAAGAAGGCTCTGGAAGTTTTTTGGAAAGTAGCTGCCGGCGAATAGATACACCTCGTTCGTGGGTTTCCATCAGAGTTTCCAATTTATAAGCTGGGATATGCTTTGCATTGACCAACTGGATGATCTCAGCATCACTAAGGAATTTTGCACCTTTCTAAAGAAATGGAAGTAAAAACATGGAAGGGGGTTGATAGAGGGAAATGAAAATAGACTTGAAGAATCATACTTCGTACTATTCATAATAAACAGAACATGTTATACACACAGTGCTCTCTGCAGAACTAAAATAAAAGTACTTTGAGAACCCAAAGGAATCTGAAGTTCTAAAGAAGGAGATGATTTGAATAGAAATGAGAACATCAAAATAAAAATTCTTTATAAAAATGCAAAGCTAAACAAAATGTTAAGCCAAAACACTAAATTTTGCAAGTGACATACATAGGGGGAAAAAATTTCACAATTAAGATTCTGACACCCACCCTATAAGTTTTGTATGTAGCATGGCAGTTGAGATACTGGTACACGTATTAATAAGAATGAGGGAAAGTGATAAAGAAACAAAATCTACTCTCACTCATATGCACATAAATTCGGAATGAATGAGGGTAAGCAGATAGGAATGGAACATAACAGTCATGCTAAACCCCTAAGTCAAACAGGGATTGTCAGCAGGACATCCTGTTCAAACATCAGAAAGAAAACAAGCCTCCTCAGGAGCATCAAGCTTGCTTTAAAAACTCAAAAAGCCCCTCAAACCTCTCTTCTTTCTCTGAAATTCATTTCTGTGTCAAAGCGCTCCTAGGCCTTAACACACACATACAATAGAGCAGTCGCTCCTCTCTTTATCAAACGATAGTAGAAAGCGCACGGAGTCTTCAGTCAGTAAAGCCTGGACTCTTGATCCCAGCTTTAGCGTTTTCTGTTTTACTTTGGGACATACTTAATTAACCCTCCTAGAGCCAACATTTTCTCATCTGAAAAATGGAGAAAATTGTATCTATCTTACAAGGTTGCAGGAAATAAATAATGAGACCAGGACCTGTAAACCATGTAACACTGTGCTGAGAACTTATAGGTACTCAGAAGCTGTAACTTCCTTCCTTCCTTTAATAAAAAACTCCTTTTCTTAAGAAAGATACCAAGCTTGAGTCTAGTTTCTCACCTCTGCATTCTCAAGAATCTGCAGACACTCTTCATTAGGCCGAGGCTCCATGGGAAGTTCAATTTCAGGTTCCTGTGCCTCCTGTTCCAGTGAAGTATCGAGTAACATGGAGTTACCCACCACAAATGTAGCTCTGTTTGAGGTGTCATTTTCTGCCAGTAAGGGTTTTATAACCTCAACTGTTCAAGAGATCAAAAGAAATCTCAGACACTGAATTTGTGCTTTAAAAAAGACTCAACTTCACAAATCAACATTGGCAGAACGGAAAATGAAAAGAATAAGAAATCACCTTTTCTTTCTTTGTTTTTCCTGGCCTCCTCCTCCATTGCATGGAATTTCTGGTCATTTCTGACCAGTGCAGGGTCCCGCCTACAACAGTCATCTGTGACTTTCTTCTGGGACACTACAGGAGCCGTGATAGGGTTTTTTAGCGAGAGTGTAGATTCTGTCTCTGCTTGTTCAAAGAAGATATACTTGACGGCCAGAAGGAGAGCTAAACTTAGGGTAATAACTTGTTCAATATCCATGCTGATCATTCTAAATAAAAGAAAGCAAATTAAAATGTTATTACTCAGAAATAAAAAAGGCATAACCTAAACTGTCAGAAGCACAGAGTGCTATGATTCAAAGTAGGGTTCAGGGAACTTACTTAGAGAGATAAAACTGCCAGAGGGAAACACTCGGTTCAATTCTCTTGGACACATTTTCATCCAGTCCTAAAGAAACCTTAGAATTGTCTGCTGTGCTGTTTTGAGGAGAAGGATCAGCTATCCAGCGACTGTGTGCGTGAACAAGAACCAAGCCTAGAGACTGAAATAAAAGTTTAAAAATCATGTACCCTCTACGTATCAATGGAACCTAAACTCACATTTTGCAAGTGGATAACCGAACAGTCTTCCTCCCATGCCCTCCCTCACCAGGTAAAGAAAGCCCCAGGCTTGCTACATGACTGAGCAAAGGGACAACCCCAGTGAAAGGCTGAGAACATTCCCCCAAAAGAACAGAGTTGCAAAGAAAGAGAAAGTGGAAGGATTTGAAAAATCTATTTAGGGCAGGGAGAAGACCAGAGATCTCATAAGGAATGAGGAAAAAGATAAGGGGTGGGGGGAAGGAAGAGGAATATCAGTGAAAGAGCCAAAAATTGTAGAAAGACAAGCGGAAAAAAAACTAAAAAGCAGAATATGATATTGGAACCAAAGATAATGAAAGGAAAAGAAATTATGTCATTACCATAATCATCTTAACCCTCTGAGTAACAGGATTTGGCTTATTTTCTTCTTCTTCTAAGACTCGGGCAAAATGGCTGAGCTGCCAGATTGGACGGCCCTCGCGGCTTTCCCGAGAAAGCTACAAAGGAAGTCAGTGTTCCGTTAGAAGGTGCCAATTGTCTTCAGGTGAACTCACGTAATGAGAAATCTTCTTCTACTAGTGCCGTAAGTAGGAACAGCTCTTACCTCTAGAACCAAGGACACACAAGCTGGGAAGAAAGTCATGAACACAAAGTAGTTGGCGAGAACCGACATGCAGCCAAAGCAGCACATGATTTCAAGCTGACGCACCCCTGGTT
The DNA here is from genome assembly GCF_014754425.2 of Oryx dammah. Lineage (NCBI taxonomy): Eukaryota > Metazoa > Chordata > Mammalia > Artiodactyla > Bovidae > Oryx > Oryx dammah. Next base: position 93,972,604 of record NW_024070210.1, read on the forward strand.
AGAGAAAAACGAAAAGCGTGAACTAGGGGGTAAGCAGGACGTGTACTTCTGAGGCTGCCTACATCACAAGGCTCTTCCTATAGGTAGACAAAGACGTGATAGTATTGGCATACTAAGCTCTTTGCCATCTACTGGAGAAGGAAGCCAGGAGCTCTGAAGGGCTGTGAAGCCCGAGTGCAAGAGGGACAGCTCCCTTGAAGGCAGAGACCCTGCCTCCTCCCACGTCCCCAAAGTCACAGCGCCAGGCACGGCAGTGCTTAATGCCACCCGATCACCCCCTTGTATCAAACGGCAGTACTCTGTTTTGAGACAGGATAGATATCAGGGACAGAACTCTAATGGGCAAATGCCTTCCACCCAGTTACCCCACTAGTCCAGTCCCATTCATCACCACAGAAGCAATTCACCTGCAGGCCAAGGACTTTTTATAAAACACACTGCCTGTTCTATCATTCTTGATACAGTATCACCGTAAGTATTTTATGTGCACTACTCAACTGTCATTTCAATATCACCTCTGTGGTATCTATTGATGGTCTTAAAATTTCAGTTCATTTCATTGCTCTCTTTGAAAAATGATGTAACACAGAAAGGCAACCCAACATCCAAAATTAACAAATGTTTCAGGTGTCGTTTGGTAATCTTCTCAAATAGAAGGGAACAGAGCTAGGAAAAGATTAGATTATCAAACCCTACTCCCTCGCTTTACAAATAAACTTGAATATAAAACATATTTCTGACATTCATATTAAAAATAAAAATGTTCTGAAAACATAAAAATTGATTCCCTTCTCCCATAAAAACTGCTAACTAGAGTAATACAAAACTTAAAAAATTTCAACATTGGATTTTATTTTCTGAATTGTATTAGATCACTGGACTAAATGAAAGAAAAAAACATGTACTGTATTTCCTAAAAATTCTATAGCTATTACTAAGGCAGAAATTCAAGAAAATGCAAAATTACAATGTCAAAAGCATTATGAACAGGTACATTTAAACAGTAGCCAAACAGAATCTTTTCAAACTGGAGACTATCAAAACCATACCTGACCAGTGCTCTAAGCCCCTTTGCCTCTGTACAGCAGTGGCTGCGCTGCTGCCGCGGGCTCTCCAGGCATTCTTCCTCACTCTGGCTCAGGGGCACAGTTTCTTTGTGCCACTTTGTTGCTACAAGGGGACAGCACTATATACTTCCAAGAAGTAAAGAGTTTTTTTCTTTTTCACTGGCTTTTCCAAGCATTACTTCCTTGTTAATAAGTATTAAATCTGTCTTTTTATTCTACTCTAAGCCAAATCACTAATCTTCCCATTTCTGTATGGCTGTAAATGCCTCCTTGCTCACTTTTCCAACATTGAATTGAATCACTTTCTTCATCCATGTGCCTTATCCTGACCAAAGTCATCGCCCTATTTCCCTTATCAGTTTCCACTGCTTTCCACGTTCCCAGATAATCCTCTCATCTTCTTACATACTGTTCTTGAATAAAATTACAGAGTTATATTTCACCTGGTCAAAAATGCTTTCTTGACTATAGTGGCAGTTACATGACTACATCTTTGTCAAAACTTAAAACTGTACCCCAAAAAAGTAAATTTTAAGAAATACACATTTTAAAACTTTTTAAAAAATATTCTTTGCTGAATAAGTTTTGAGTAAGTTTTGAATGATAGATTAAATAACTGAATAAATAATAAATTAACCCTCAGAAAGTTAGAAGAAACATTATATATACTTATACACAATCTAGTGAACAGATCTCATGTAATAATGACAACTAACTACTCTCTTAAAAATTGATTTAGTTCTGAAAGAATAAAATCCCTAATTGAGGGCACCAAGGCACCAGGAAATACACTAGAAGAGCAGTTAGCCAAGTGTGGTCCTCATGAGAAAGCCATGAAGTCTAGTCTCAATGATTAGGAAACCTTGACAACAGCATGATATATTCTTTCTGGCATATTTCCACGAGGCCATAATTTCTGTCCTATATAATGGAGTCCTATGTTTGATGTTTAACATCTAGTTCTCTACTATCCAGTTAAGGATGAATAAACAAATATTTTAGGGTCAATGCTGGCTCAATGCTAAGATGTACTACATACTGATTAAATCTTCCTAACCACTGTTAGGTGGACCCAACTCACATCTGTCCAGCTCCCAACTTCTGCATTGTCTCCTACATGACAGTTAAAACAGAAGGAACCGATTCATTAAAGTCAGTCCAGACGACATCAGGGGCTAGAAGATGGCTTTCTAAATGAGCCTAGAGTACAATCTTGGTTAAAAACCAGACAAAAACATCTTAAAGTCATCAAAAAAGTGGAGCACCAGAAAAGATGATGAGATAATAAGAATGAAAATAAATCAGTAACCTGCTCAGTTTTCACTAAAGCAGACAGACAAAAGGTCAGATCAGATATACCTACATATTCATACAATTAAAATTTTTTTAATTTTTGTAATATCAGACTTTTAAAAGTCAGACTTTAACACAATATAATGTGTTCACAGGGAGAAATATCAATAACCTCAGATATGCAGATGACACCACCCTTATGGCAGAAAATGAAGAGGAACTAAAAAGCCTCTTGATGAAAGTGAAAGTGGAGAGTGAAAAAGTTGGCTTAAAGCTCAACATTCAGAAAACGAAGATCATGGCATCTGGTCCCATCACTTCATGAGAAATAGATGGGGAAACAGTGGAAACAGTGTCAGACTTTATTTTTGGGGGCTCCAAAATCACTGCAGATGGTGATTGCAGCCATGAAATTAAAAGATGCTTACTCCTTGGAAGAAAAGTTATGACAAACCTAGATAGCATATTGAAAAGCAGAGACATTACTTTGCCAACAAAGGTCCGTCTAGTCAAGGCTATGGTTTTTCCAGTGGTCATGTATGGATACGAGAGTTGGACTGTGAAGAAAGCTGAGCACCAAAGAATTGATGCTTTTGAACTGTAGTGTTGGAGAAGACTCTTGAGAGTTCCTTGGACTGCAAGGAGATCCATTCTGAAGGAGATCAGCCCTGGGATTTCTCTGGAAGGAATGATGCTGAGGCTGAAACTCCAGTACTTTGGCCACCTCATGTGAAGAGTTGACTCATTGGAAAAGACTATGACGCTGGGAGGGATTGGGGGTGGGAGGAGAAGGGGACGACAGAGGATGAGATGGCTGGATGGCATCATGGACTCGATGGACGTGAGTCTGAGTAAACTCTGGGAGTTGGTGATGGACAGGCATGGCATGCTGCGATTCATGGGGTCACAAAGAGTCGGACACGACTGAGCGACTGAACTGAACTGAACTGAACTGAATGTGTTCCTCTCTCTCTTCTACCAATTAATTTTAAAGTATATTAAAAATTGTTTACAAACCTGACATGGTACCAACCCCAATCACAAGACATTCTACAAGAGCATCCAGCGTGAAGGTGGGACCTAAAATTGCCATCCCGCGAGCAATGTTCTCCCTTACTTCATCCTAAAGCAGACAAACATAGCAAATGAGAAGGTAGGAAATAATTTTAAGAACTTTTAGAGCATCCCAGGGCTTTTACCAAATCGAATTTACTCTATTAAGAATAAAATACACAATATGATAAGACTAACAGGCATTCCAGATATAAAGGATACTAATAATATAAAGGTCTAAAAAGAGAACATGTACATTGCTCTCCGTTCCCCACCCACTGACTGAGTTACTTCTTAGGAAGACTCCTTTGAGGTAGTGTATGAGTCCTGCCACATAAATCCCACATAAATCCCTACATCATTTTATATTTTGGCTACCACTCACTGACACAAGTTCTTAGTTTCAAATTTTTTGAGATCATGTTAGTATTATGAAACTTAAATATCCTTGTCAAAATGCTCAAATGCTCATAAATATTCATCAAATACATGCTCAGGGCAGAAGTACATGATATTTTATACTCAGTATTACTAAAAATGTTACATTCTTTAAAGTGACTAATGAACACCAAGATGAAACGTTCGATGAAATAATGCTAGTGTTAATTCAAGGGGTTTAGAAATCAATCTACCCTGAGATTCTTCCCTTAGATCCTGTCTGTTCGCTAATGCGTTTCAATAGGTAGATACTGTAATTTATCCAAAAGACATAATACCTTACGTTCTGAAACCTTCAAAAACGAAAATGGAGAAAATTCCAAATTTTAGAAGCTGTGGAATTACAACTGAGTTGGCAGAAAAATGGGACAGTTCCTAGGGTACCTAAGAAGACCAGTCTTAAGACTGGACAAAATTATACGCAATTCCTGAATCATGAACTAAGAAGAAGCTCTATTAATCTTTCCTATGAATGTAAACAACCTGAGAGAAAAGAATACCACCTACATTCATGTCTTATCAATAATACCTGTGAGTTAGAACTGAGGGCGAACTTGGCTAGCGCACTTGCTCTGGAAAGGTCGACCAGCAGCAGGAAAAAGGGCAAAGCTTCACTGAGGAAAAGAAAACATGATCAGGTATATTTAACAAAAGAAAAATATTACTAAAAATCCCTTCCTAAAACAAACCTTTGCCCTGGTGTACCTTTTACAGACCAAGAGGTATACCCTATACTCCTCTGACAACCTCAAAGCTAAATTTAATAGCCAAACTATTTAAGAAGATTTTTAATGTTTAAAAATGTAAATACACTTACACAGAAACACCTTTGGATAATTTTAGAGCAAAACAGCATCATTAGTAAAAGGAAAAAAATGCATTCTTGTGAATTAGTATGGGGGAAAACAGTGGAATACAGGCATCCCCCACTTTTCAAAAGCTCACTTTATGCCACTTCACTTTTAAGAAAGACTTACATAGTACTCATTTTTGCTAACCAAAAGAAATCCAAAGAGGGTTTTCACTCTTACAAAAAAAGGTGAAAAGTGAAAATAGCATGCAGTGCTTGTTTTGAGGGAGCCGCTGCAGAGGCCGTGGGCACCTGGAGCAGGCTGGCACTGCCCAGGGACTGTGCTCAGCACCTCGGCGCCAAGCTGCCGCCGCTCTGAAGCACACCTGCGCTGCATCTCGGCGTACTGTGTGGATCCTGAGCAGCCCCATGGCTCAGCGGCAAAGAGTGCACCTGCTATGCAGGAGACCTGGGTTCAGTCCCTGGGCGGGGAAGATCCCCTGGAGGAAGAAATGGAAACCCACTCCAGTATTCTGGCCTGGGAATTCCTACGATCAGAGGAGCCTGGAGGGCTACAGTCCACGGGGTCACAAAGAGTCGAACATGACGGAGTTCAAAGATACACACTGGGTGCCTCCATTAGGAAGATGTGTTCCAAGGTAACTGCTTCTTCACTTACAAAAGGTTTCATAGGAGAGCTGTATTTTCAGGTATTAGGGAAAACTAGTATACTGCATGTAATTCTTTTCTCATTAATTAAAATACTATCTATGGAAGGATAACTTTTCTGGAGAGTTAAGTTGGCAATAATGACCCTTAAAAGCCCTAAAGACCCACAGTGGCTACGGTTTCACTCCTACAGATGTATCCCAAGAAAATAAGAACAAAAATTTGCTACGAAGACATTTATCACAGTATTGTTATTAATGGAAGAAATTAAATAACCTAAAAAATCCAACTCAGAGGATTAAGTACATAAACTACAATATATTCATATAGGAAGATACTAGACAGCTAGCTGTTAAGGACATTCAAAGATGTTTATAACTTTTCATAAGCATAAAAGTTATAAAGCAGTATACAGAGTAGGATCTCAGAAGTTTTCTTTAAGCATAAAAAAAATGGGGAATGAAACACAGCAAAACATTAACAGGTATTAGCTAACTGATTTCATGAAAAAATTTCCCCTATTTTCCACAAACTTTTGCTAATTTAAATATTACAATGCTTTATAACATGTTGTAGAAAAGTTCTTAACAATATATTTTGGAAGAAAGTATATTTATGCTTTAAATACTTACTTCAAACCTGTCAATTCTTTATCTAAGAAATGAATGACAACTGTACTGAATACAAAACTGGAGAAAATTGTGAAGAGTCCAGCAATACCTATAAATGACAAAATTTAACACACTGAAAAAAATCTCATCCTTATTACACACATAATAACACACAGTCCGACAATATTCTGAAGGAAATATTATTTTCTCCAGATTATTAAGGTCTCAAAGAGCAGAATGTCTAACTTGAATGAAAAGAAATGAAACTACTGGGTACACACAGCACACGCTAAGCAACACACACATGTCCACCCATGTCATTTAAACAGGCAAATTTCCACAGGAAATAAAAAAGTTGCTAAGACACAAAAAGGTTCATATATAAAATTATTACCCAAAATATATTTTGACCCAAGTTGGCGTAAATTCTGGAACTGGAAGTAAATATACAATATTGCTATGCATCGTGTTATTGTCAGAATTATGATGTCGCTGCTCAAAACATCCTATCGGGAGAGATAGAAAAGAAAAGCCCAAATCAAAAATTAGAATTTTTATTTTGCATGGCATCATTAGTTTATGTATCATCATGATAAGGCACAAGTAAAATAAAACATTAAAATGCAAATAAAATATTAACTCCCAATTTTTAAACATCCAATGTTTAAAGCCAATCATTTTTCACTGTTAAGTCACTTAGGAAAGCTAGATTTCTCAGGTCAAGTCAATTACACTCATTTGTATACCAAAAGCAGAAGCAAAGTATCCGTATAAGTAAATACAAGTAAATGTAAGTAAATGAAAATTTGAGGTAAGTTATGAATACTGAAATAAAAATCTTACTCATAAGTTTTTTTGATTATATGGTCTCTACAAGGAGAAATTTACAATGTAATTGAGTCAACAATCAGATTAATCTCACAAACCTCTTCAAACTTCGGACACTCATAATTCCAGCCACAGATCTTACTGTTGCCAGTAAACATGTTCATGGACATCATGCAAATGGTCAGGGTCACCGTCCCCACTATGACTTCCCAGGGATGGGAGGCCACAAAGAGGCCGTGCATTCGGAAAAGTCTTGACAACATTGTAGCTACAGAATCCTTGGATCCTGGAAGGAACACCAAGTGTGAACACTTAATATACAGCTCATTGTATTTCTAGGAAAACGTTTTAAACCCTGCTTTGAAAACCCTGCTTTTGTATGCAGTGTCTTGTACCTTAAGGATAATACTATTTGATAGTGTTCCTTGTAATTCTGGGAAATAATTACAAAATCCAAATGACAGGACTCATTACTCTTTTATTCACAATACTTAAATCCTCTATTATTCATTAGCAAACAGCTTAAAAGCAGCTATTTCTTACCACTTGTATGAATTTGAGCATTTAAGATCAAACCAAATAAATATCTCAGCTTCTGATTATTATCTAAGCCAAGGAGGAAAGCAGTAAAGTAGAAAATGAAGGTGAGAAACGACTCACCTTCATTTTCTGATTACCTTGACACAAAATGGGTATAAGCACTGTCCTCACTCTCTACATTCTAGTTATGCAAAAGGTAAATACCAAACCATCTTCTCCGTCAGTGTCCTCCTATAAATCACTATCTTAGTTTATAAAGCTCAAGGGCAGGAGTCCATTAGACCTTTCCATTCCATATAACACATGGCATAATGTCACTATCACTAGCAAAATGATGTTTATTAACCTTCCTAATGTTGCTGTCACTAGAGGTCTTTTCCCAGACTTTAACAGTTAATAAAAATGCTGGACCAGTACAAGAATAAGGGGCTGGCTGGCCAAAGCAGACACACGTGGCTTTCAAAATTCTCCAACAGAACTTGGGTTATTTTGATCTAGTGACTACCATAACTAAGCTTCTCCATGTTTGTTGATTGCTGCTGCTGCTGCTAAGTCGCAGCAGTCGTGGCCACTGTGCGACCCCATAGACGGAAGCCCAACTGGCTCCTCTGTCCCTGGGATTCTCCAGGCAAGAACACTGGAGCGGGTTGCCATTTCCTCCTCCAATGCATGAAAGTGAAAAGTGAAAGTGGAGTCGCTCAGTCGACCCCATGGACTCCGTCCACAGGATTTCCCAGGCAAGAGTACTGGAGTGGGGTGCCATCGCCTTCTCCTGTTTGTTGACTAAATAATAATAATTTTGATATTCTGATTTTTTAAAAAATCTAATATAGTTATTGATCTCTAATATAGGCACTTGCAAGCCTTCTTACACTAAAATTAATGCTTATGATAAAGCATATTAACCACTCATTAAAATCAATTAAAATTAAGATTAAATTTTAGGCCCACTGACTGACAATCAAGATTTCAAATGAATCTTTCATTTAGGGTAATTAAGCAAGTGATTCGTTTATGGAAGAAGAAAATAAAAAAGCATCAAATTACGGAAAATAAAGGATTAATCTATTTAAAGGATTAGGGAAAAGAAAATTAGAGACACTTAGGGACCAGAGCAACTAAGCATCACCTCTCACTGCATCACTCATTGTACTCTATTCTTTACACTTCAGCCACAGCAGACCACCAAACAGATGCCTGGTTTCCAAACTGCAGGTCATAATCCCTTCATTGGATCAATGGGATTATGAAAACAAGTTTATAAGTCAGAAGATTTTAAAATAAAAGAAGAAAATAGCTGTGGGTTAGACATGTGGTATGGGTAAGTATTATTTCTGGAAACACTATGTTTCATGCCATCATAGACATGAGTGTATGTCCTGGCGTCTGAGATAACATGCATCCCTTAATGTGGGTCTCAATTTTAAACGGCTGGCAGGCACTGAGAAACGTAAATGTGGCGTGCACCTGCCTGTGTCTCTTCAGGTGTTTCAGCCTTCCGCCCTGAGTTCTATTCCTCACTGCATTCCCCAGTGCCTTGCACTCATCTATCTTAACAGCACTTGCTCAAGAAACACCTGCTACTTAAAAATAAATTCTTAAGCTACAGTAGTGTGCATGTTATTGACACATCTTGAACCTGACCTAAAGACTGACTTTTTTAAAGGGCCCTAGGGTATGGATGGAGAAGGAAATGGCAACCCACTCCAGTGTTCTTGCCTGAAGAATCCCAGGGATGGTGGACCCTGGTGGGCTGCCGTCTGTGGGGTCGCACAGAGTCGGACACGACTGAAGCGGCTTAGCAGCAGCAGCAGCAGCAGCAGCAGCAGCAGGGTATGGATATAATTCCCCCCTCTTCAAGGGCCCCAGTTCTCTGCATTCAGAGAACATATTAAGGAGGAGGGGCGAGTGGGGAAGAAAAGTTATATTTTCTATACTATCCTGGAAAATGAACGATAACAAAAATATCTTTTGTTAAATTAGCAAGGACTTGAAGTGCTGGAGAATATTTAATCGTATCTTAGATTTGAACTCTACTTCATTTCAACTAAAAACCTAATAAGGGCCTAGATTTTCATGCTGGCCTTCTATCACATGACTTCCTTATATTTAAAAACAAAAACCAAAACCCTGTAAACTAGTCTAACAGCATCAATGTTACAGAAGATGAATTAACGGAAAATACATTTCAAAATTAGGTCAAAAATTTTAATTCTCCCCAAGCCTTCTCAACTTGAGTATTCCCTTATCAAGCCAATATATTTTTCACTATCAAAAAGTGAATTCAGCAGAATTAAAATCTGAGCTGCTAGCAAGAAGGCACCCCAATTTGATCACAAATAGGTTGAGCATTATTAATCCATAATTATATATTAGGATCATTATGTTTTCCCTCAAAACCTTCATGGTAACATTGTCAATTCTGGGACATTTCTTTCCTAGGTTAAAGTCATCTTTGCAACATTCAGGTAAAGACTGACACAGAATCCCATGAACCATTCCCAAACACAGAGAACCTCACCTATTTGGAAACACAAAATGAGTAGCCAAATGTACAAAGGTGTGTCAAAAGTCACCATAATTGCACGCACATCTCATTTCCCACTAGCAACCTCCCTATATCCCTGTGATTATGCAAAGCATTTAAATGTCATGGAATCCAATCCTCCAACTTCATCAGCAGTTGCAAATGGCACTAGCAGTCAATAGGGATGGCTCATGCAAATTCAAAGTGTTTAGGCCATGCTGCAATAAAAATAAATTTTAGTTTAAAAAAGTCAAGTTTGGCAGTGTGTGCCTTGCCCATACAGACAGAAGTATGCTGCAAACATTTCATAGATTACTCAAAAGAATGGATAATTTAAATTAAACTGAATCCCCAAACTCTAATCCAATGTGCTACAAAAACCACCTACTGTGGCAAACTGCAGAAAAGGATGCTTTGGCATCCTACTCTAATTCTTTCTCCCACTCAGTGCTCTTCCTATGCTATATATTCGAGTATTTGATTATATACTATCTTATACTGTTCTTAAATTAATTGCTGTGTACGTTTTGTCACTTTGAGGGCAGGAACCATGTCTTGTACTGAGTCATTTTTAATTCCAACAGGATTAGCATTCTGCTGCTCAACCCAGTATCTTAGGGGGGAAAAAAATTCTTGCACTGGAATAAGGAAACCTGGATTCTACCCTCAATTCTATGGCATGATGCCTCTTGGTAAATCACATATCTTTTTATTCACTTATAAAGCTAGAGTTCCAAAGTTCTTTAACAAAGGCAAGTATTAAGTGAACCATATGAAACTGCTATTTTTTGTATGGGGAATAATGATCAAATTTCATCAACAATTTCATATGGTCAACCTAAACAGCTACTGATACAGGTGGTTACCTATTCATAATCTAAATCATACAAGAATAAAAAGAGAACATGAAACATGAGCACACACACTTCATCTTGAAATGTTCATCCCACACACACGAAGTTTTCCCATGTTAATGATTTAATCTTTGCATATTTTTTAGCCTTCAAATTACTAACTCTCAGTGTCTTTACTGCCAAGTTTTATCACAAATTGGAAAGACACTACCACCAAGAAGGCCCTCAAAATCCAGTCCATCCCTAAAGCACATTCTGAGTCTTTGCTAGATTACCTCTACATCATAAACTGTTTCTCGCTGCATGAAGAGAAAAATCAATCCACAAGCAAACAACAACAAAAACACATTCTCTACATTGTGTGATGCTGAGAAGGCAAGTCTTAAAGCTCTGAACAATTTCAAACGACCATGTAAGATGGAGTACATCAACTTCCTCCCACCGTAAAAACTGACTGTTCTATTTGTGAATCTCCAGGGTACGTTTCTCCTAGCCAAAATACCAAAACCAAATAATTCCGAAAAAACTACAGGATTTGGACTAAAGGAATCAGTAATCAACACCAAGGAGAAGACGCCTCTAGCAAAAAGAATCGTTTAAGTCTGGGCAAGTCTCTACCCTGGGCTCTCGCATCCGCTCAACTCGTTTCTCCAAGAAATAACCGGATGAATCTATGCAGATCCACAGCTCTGAGCTAGCCAGCAGCATTTACGGAGATCTCATCCGTCACTTTACAGAAAGGTGCTGACGAAGAGCAGCGCCAGGGCGTGAACCCAGTAAGAAGAGCAATCATGGGCGTGAACCACGGCACCTTATAGACTTTCTCGCGTCCTTTCCTCGAGCTGCGGGCCGGTCTGCCTCACAGCCCCCCAGCATTTATCGAATCGAGGGGACCCCGAGGTCACCCCGCCTGGCAGCCTTTTCGCCCCCACGATCACGACTGCTCGGCCAGCACCGCCGGCTTCGGACAGGGCCAGGGAACGCGGCGACGCCCCGCCGGTCCATCGACAGCGACCACAGCCCCGAAGAGGAGGGCCCCCCGTCCGCCCCTTAGGCCTAGCCTGTCCCGCGGCTCCCCGGCATAGATTCGGGCCGCCGCTCGGCCAGCTGCGCCTCAAGGACGTCTCCTCGCAGTCCCCGCCGGACCGAGGCGCCAGCCCGGGCAAAGCCTCCCGCTCAGCTCCCCTCCGATCAGCAGGCGGTGCCGGCTGCCTCTTCCCGGCAGGGTCGGGCGGAGCCCGAGAACCTCCACCTACACGACCCCAACCCTCTCCCTCCCACCGCCCTCCTCACCTCCAGATCTCACTAGAGGCCACAGTTCCCGGGAGCCGGCGCTCCGCCCGTCTCCAGCCAACGGAGACGCGGAGCGGAAGGAACTTTCGCTCTACGCACGCTCGGGACCGGACGACCCCGCGACCAATAAGGAAGGATCGTCCGATCGTCTAGCCAATCATCTGGGGCTGGCTCGGCCTGACGGGCCTACGTCACGAACGGTCGCCTTAACAACCGCCCACAGCTCTCGCTGGTGCTGAGAACCTGCACCGCACCATCTCTCACCATGGCTCCGCCAACCAATAGCGAGTCGAATCCCAGCACTGGTGTCTGCCTATTGGTCATAGAGCCGTGGAGGCGCACGCTTGGAAGCTGCCTAGGCGAAGATGATAGGGGATCTGGCGGGTGGAGTGTCCTCCAGTCCAGGATCTGACCTGGGGTCATTCTGGCTGGGAGAGTACTATGGGGAACAGAATAATTGGGGCCTGAAGATAAGCGCAGGGTCCGGTCGAGAATAGAAAGCACAATCTCTTAGTGGGTAGAGGAAGAGGGAAGTGGAGGTGGCCCTGAAAACCTGGATATAAAAAAGGGAAGGTAGCAGAAAGGAGAAACTCAGACCTCAAACTGACCCATTTCCGAAACCTAAACCCACACTTTGCTGTGACTTACCCCTTTCTGTAAATAGTGTCAATGGCTTCAGTCACGGGGTCTCTATCCCCAAACCACTGCCCCCCTCTCCTGTACCACTCCCCTTCTGCCCCTCCAGCGCACGGCACTGGTCACAGACCCTCCATTCTCTCTGAAATGTGCCTGCTTTGTTATGTCTACTCTGCCTCTGACCACTCCCTGCTGCAGGCCTTTATTATCTCTTCGCTGAAATAATGCAATAACCTCTCCTAATCTGTCTCTCCACTTTGGTGTTTCCACCTTCAAATCCTATAATTCCGTTGGTCTGCCCCCCAAACCATCAAGAGTTGCTCCTTGTGTACTGGATTAAAGAAACTGGCGACCTCAGTATGGCCCTACTCCACATTTCAGGCTGTGTCTCACTTCCTACCTCAGCCCTACGTTCAGCCAAAAGAATAACTGACATCTCAGCAGTTTTTTACCTTTCCATTTATGAGCTCTGTTTTCCATCTGGATATGCCTGCCCATTTTAACTGGTGAAATCCTAACTCTCCTTCAAGGACCATTTCATATATGACCTTGTTTCCTAATTCCCCTAAATACAGGTCATCTCTTCCTATTTTGAACACCCAAACAGGTCCATATTATATGACCTGTGTTATTATTTTATTATGTGGAAATGTCTTAAGAACACAAATTGCAATCCCCTCAATTTTTAAAGCCCTGTATTTTGAAATGCAGTCCCTGATACATACTGTATACTCAGGAGAAGTTTTATTAAACTGTTCTCTTGCTAAATTCTCATGCTGCTGCTGCTAAGTCGCTTCAGTCGTGTCCGACTCTGTGCGACCCCATAGACAGCAGCCCACCAGGCTCCCCCGTCCCTGGGATTCTCCAGGCAAGAACACTGGAGTGGGTTGCCATTTCCTTCTCCAATGCATGAAAGTGAAAACTGAAAGTGAAGTCACTGTGTCGTGTCCAATTCTCAGCGATCCCATGGACTGCAGCCCACTAGGCTCCTCCGTCCATGGGATTTCCAGGCAATTCTCATAACCCTTATGAAATAGATATTATTTACATTTACAAGGAAATGAATTTGTTAAACAACTTACTTTAGATCAAATAGGTAATAATTAGGAAAACTGGGATTTGAACCCAGAGCTAAAACTTAGACTGCTTCTTCAGTGTAGGATCTTTATTTGTATTTCTTTACCAAATACTTTTTGAACACCTATTATATGCAATGCACCTTGGTTGGCACTGGAGTTATAGTGACAACATAACAGACATGGAAACTGCCTTTTATGAATCTTATACCTCTTCGTAGAATTAGATGATTGTTAATTATTTGTTGAATTAATTACAATGGAAGGAAAGAGTTTTCACAGTGAAGACCAAAGGGAACTAACCAAAAATTGAAGTATCCTATTATGAGTTTTATCAAAAGGAAGAAGAAAGATTTGTATAAGAGGTAGAAACTTTGTCATACTTTTAATGTCCCTATAAGTCAAAAGGACCAGATATCTCAGAATTACTAGTTACAGTTTATACAAATGCTTACTAATGTAAATTCAAATAAGGATTATGAAGGTTTTTCAAAAAAAGGCTTTAGACCAAGATTTGGAAACTGTATTCCCAAATTCTGCTTAATTATAAACTCCAATAAAATTATGAGTTCAAAAGCAAGTAATAAAGAAACTAATTATCTAGTTTTATATTATTAAAACAACTTATATATGATTCCCAAAATTTATGTGAAAGAATCTTTACTGCTGTTAAAACTTTGTACTTAATGAGAGATCACAAAATTTGGCAAAGACACAACTTAGAAGGGGAAAATGGGATGTAGGGTGGTCAAGGAAATCTGTGTGTCTTCTTATGTGGGTTTACCCTCACAGCAAAGTACACTTACAAAAGTACAGTTCTTGTTTTTTCTATCTAATTGTTTTTGGCTGTGCTGGGACTTCACTGCTGTGTGCGGGCTTTCTCTACTTGCCGAGAACGGGGTCTCCTCCTCATTGCAGGGCACAGGCTTCTCAGTGCGGAGCACAGAGCTATAGGGTGCGGGGCCTTAGCAGTTCTGCGCGTGCGCCCAGTCCCTGTGGCTCGCGGGCTCCAGAGCACAAGCTCAGGGACTTAGTTGCCCCACAGCATGGGGTCCTCCCTGACCAGGGACAGAACCGGTGTCCTATGCATTGCAAGATGGACTCCCAATCACTGGACCACCAGGGAACCCTACAAAAGCACAGTTTTAAGAGACACTTTTAAAGTAGAAGTGGCCCGCATTGCCATCTTTAACATAGCTCTTAGTATTAATATTTATTTACATAAGTATGTTAGCCCTCCAACCATCACTTTTCCTTCTTCTTCTTGTCATGGGCCATGTTTAGGATGAGGAACTATAACAGGAACATTAATTATAATAGTAAAATCTTATATAGCTCTTTATGCACTGGCCACTTTTCTAAGTGTTTTATTTATATTAACTCCTTCATTTCTCATAACATTAGGAAAGCATTAGTAGAATCTGCATTTGACAAATGATGAATCTACAGAAACAAAGAAGTTAAGTAATCGGCTTAGGTTTACACATTTGGAATATGAACTTTGAAATCCATTTGCTAAGCACATGCTCTAAATCCCTCCACAGAGCTGTCTTTGGTATTAGCACATATCATGATTGCTGAAGTTTCTGATGATCCACTGTGAAAGACCTTTTTCACTTATCTATCTAGACCGAATTTTACTTATCTATTAATTTCACATTCACAGCTCCCAGATATGTTCAAATTTACATCTTCTCACATTGGGTAATTTTCTCCCTTTTTCTTGCATACACACATACACACACACACACTTTTTTTTAATTTCAAGGATTTTTTTTTTAAACTAGTTCATTGCAAGTGATAATTTTGGCACATACTGTGATTATCACTCCTGCTCAAGGTCAAGAAATAGTCAATGAGGAGCTATTTTGCTAAGCCAGGGGCTTGTAACACTCAAGTTTCAGTTTGTTTTTGTTTTTTAATATATTAGCCACACTTTGCTGCATGAGGGATCTTAGCTCTCCAACCAGGAATAGAACCTGTGCCACCTGCCCTGGAAGTGCAGAGTCTTAACCACCGGACCACCAGGGAAAGTCCCTCAAGGTCAAATTTAAGTAAGAAAACATACACAAACAGGTCCTTCCAGATAACATGATAAGGGTTTAGCATGAGGTACACAAAGAGTTCGGAGAAAGCAATGGCACCCCACTCCAGTACTCTTGCCTGGAAAAGCCCATGGACGGAGGAGCCTGGAAGGCTGCAGTCCAGGAGGTGGCTAAGAGTCGGACACGACTGAGTGACTTCACTTTCACTTTTCACTTTCATGCATTGGAGAAGGAAATGGCAACCTACTCCAGTGTTCTTGCCTGGAGAATCCCAGGGACGGGGAAGCCTGGTGAGCTGCTGTCTCTGGGGATGCACAAAGTCGGACACGACTGAAGCGACTTAGCAGTAGCATATAAAGGGTTCACTGAGGAAACAGGTAGGGCACAGAGTTGGGGTGCAGGGTGTTTTGAGTAAAGGGAGGGAGTGGTTTGAAGGAAGGCTATTCAAGGCACTAGACTCAAGATCGTGATCATGAGAATGGAGATGGCATAGATGCAGGAGCAGAGCATTTAATCGGGCAAAAATCTTGAAGCACTGCAGGATATGAGATATGTCAGAGGTGAGGAAGTCATAAATTGGTAGATCTCAGATTTCTACTGGTGGCATCTCAGGTAAGCTAAAGTTTTGGATGGTCCTCTTTTTTTTTTTTTTTTTTTTCCTATTTAACTTCAGTAGCAAAACTTAGAATTCTGCTTCTTATTTCTAAAACTTTGTAGACAGAAATCAACAGCTGAAGTCTCTCTTGAAGTTGGGAGCAAAGGTCTCTTCAGGAGAGGGTGCCCACAATTAAAGACTTCTACCCACAAACCTGCTTGCACTGTTTAATGGCAATTTTGTTTGTTTTATTCATGGTTTCCCCATTCTTCTCTTTAGGCCTTTCCCCAGCTTTGTAGAATCAGTTGAAAAGTAAGTATGCATGCGTACATGCTAAGTTGCTTCAGTCGTGGCCAACTCCTTGCGACCCTATGGCCTGCAACCTGCCTGGCTCCTCTGTCCATGGGATTCTCCAGGCAAGAATACTGGAGTGGGTTGCCATGCCCTCCTCCAGGGGATCTTCCCAACCCGGAGATCGAACCTGGGTCTTCTGCTTGGCAGGCGGATTCTTTACCACTAGCACCACCTGAGAAGCCCAGGTAAGTATGAGATATATTCAAATACATATTTTTTTCTTTTAAAGGAATTTACTTATCTCAGGGGAAAAAAAATTCCTCAGACAACAGAGAAACAACTTATCTATAAAGAGGAGTAACCATACATCCCTGAGATTCTTAGGATTCTTGGCTAGGGTGACTGGTTCCCCAAAAGTCAATGTAAGACCAAAAAGAAAAAAAATAAATAAAAGGAGGAAAGAAAAAGAACACATTTTGACCCAAGTACCAGCACTACTTTTTCTCCTTCAATAACAAAACTACTCCTGGTCTTAGGTGATAAGAGCCGAGGGAGCCATTTACTAGAAAGCCGAAAGCCGTATCCAGCTGAGTTGTCAGGGCCCCAATATCTTCTTTCTTTTCAACTTCACTCTCCCAGTCCCGGCCTATTCCTTCAGCTTTGTATTTTCTCCCAGTTGAGGGAGGAAATAATAATGGTGGGGGGCAAAAACAAGGCAATGCAAAAGAAAATAAAGAAGGAGAGTAACCCAAGAGAGCTCTACTCAGCTTTCCTGAGCAACTCCACTGAAAGAGAAGCCAAAGGACAATTGCCCAGACCTGCAAATATAGGCAACCTTTTAATATGAAATTACTGTCACTTGTAGATAAAGTGGCCCCCAAAATGGCCCCCTTACTACAGCTACTACAAATTGCAATGAATTTGTAACAAGTAACAAAGCCTAAACTAGAAGTGGCTTCAACAAGATGAACATTTCTTTTTTTTTACCCCCTTGGGTAAAGGAAACTGGAAATAGATTGTCTAGGATTAACATCGGAGAAGGCAATGGCACCCCACTCCAGTACTCTTGCCTGGAAAATCCCACGGTGGGAGGAGCCTGGTGGGCTGCAGTCCACGGGGTCGCTAAGAGCCGGACATGACTGAGCAACTTCACTTTCACTTTTCACTTTCATGCATTGGAGAAGGAAATGGCAGCCCACTCAAGTGTTCTTGCCTGGAGAATCCCAGGGACGGTGGAGCCTGATGAGCTGCCGTCTATGGGGTCGCACAGAGTCAGACAGAACTGAAGCGACGCAGCAGCAGGATTAACATGGAAGCACAAGATACTCTCAGGGACCCTTCTGTCTCTCTGCTTCACCATCCTCAGCATGTGTTTCTATCCTCAGGGTCACCTTATGGGCCAAGACGGCAACTGGAGCTCCACTCTTCATATCTGTTTCAGTCCTCCTGGGAGAAGCAGAATAAAAACAAAACGGCAGAAAAAGGACCCATCCCAGCTTAGTCAACTCCTTTTCACTGTTTATATCTCAACAACCAGAAGTGCAAGGCCATATCTAGCAACAAGTGAGTTGGGGAATGTAATCTTTATTTGCAGCATCAACATGCCCAGCTCAAGACTGAAGAAAGGCCCCTGCCTCTAAATCTTCCGTATTGTCCCCATACTGGGTGAGTACCCAATCCAGTTGCTGATCACTTAACTCAAAAATAGGAGACAGTTTTACTATCAAGATTTTAAGGGCATAAGAAAAGACACAAACCTAAGATCAAAGATCTGTTGTTTTTAAACATTAGCTTGAAATGTCCATGGAATTCTCATTAACACCTAGACAAACCTACCAAAAATGTATATTATGAAAGGTTGAACATAAAAAAGCAATCTGGGAAACTAGCAAAGAGGACTCTCTTTTCAGAATAAAAGATCTCAAGAATTCCCTGGTGGTCCAGTGGTTAGGAATCTGTGTGTTCACTGGCAAGAGTGCAGGTTCGGTCCCTGATTGGGGAACTGAGATCCTGCAAGCCAAGCAGCGTGGCAAAACATAAGTGAAAAATAAAAAAAGAATAAAGGGCCTCACTATTTTCATTGCTCTGTTCCAACACCTGTAACAATGATTGAATAGTTCACAGAAACTTTCAATCAGTCTGTTGTCTTGATTTCACTGCTTTTTCTTCGGTATTGTTTAATACCTAACAATCCTAACGTGATCTCCATGCTTCTTTACCACAATGGCTGCATCTTACTCTGAAATTTCTTAGGCCTGTGAGTCCTGCCTCCCTTAGAAAATTTCCAGTTCTTTCCATATTTGTTTCAGCTGGACTGAACTGAAACTACAGTTGCTGATGCTTGGTGCAGGGGCAGGGGCCAGGGATCAATGAGCACCAATAGGTCCTCTAACCTTGTCTCATTCCCCAAATCTTACTTCTTTCCCTCAAACTTGCATTTTTTCAGGCTTTGAATAATTTGTGCTTCTTGAATGACACTATGTTATGAGATGTTCTTGATAAAACCTCCCCAGGTAGGTCCCAACATCTCTAAAACTAATTTTTTCCTTCTCCTGGAGAATGAGTGGAGTTAGCAAATTAACCTCTGTTCTCAAGAAAGGTATTGCCAAGTTCTCTCTGTTTCTTCTAGAAAGATGGGCAGTTTATCTTCTCCAAGAAGATAAACACCTGCAAAGACTCTGCTCAACGACTCTCTGCTCACAACCCGCACTTGCTTGTTCTTTGAAACACATATTTAGGAAGAAATCTGACCTGTGTACACCAAGGAAGCAGCTTCCCTGGTGGTTTAGAGGGTAAAGCGTCTCCCTGCAATGAGGGAGACCCGGGTTCCATCCCTGGGTCAGGAAGGTCCCCTGGAGGAGGAAATAGCACCCCACTCTGGCAGTCTTGCCTGGAAAATCCCATGGATGGAGAAGCCTGGTAGGCTACAGTCCATGCGGTCACAAAGAGTCAGACACGACTGAGCTACTTCACTTTCACAGCAAGGAAAATTAAGATCATTATAATCGATGTCACCAATAGGCTAATAATTTTTGCCCTTGAGAAGGTAATGAAAGCAGTTGGAATGGACCCCTGCCCAATCCTTGATTGAAATAGAAACCAGTTGCCCTGAAAGTTCTTCAGGAGCTTGGTTACAGGTTGTGGACAAAGCCTATGTCTCTATTTTGTTCCTCGCATAGGGAGACATCTTTAATTTGTAATCTAGGACTGGTTGGACCTCCAGATAATCTCAATTTTGGTAAAAAGCTCAAAGCTCAACTTGTAATTATCTGGTCATTGCATGATATTGGATTTAACAGAGAATCAAGTGAGAGTGAAACTGTTTGATCTCTGTCTTTAGGTACCCTTCTTATTTCATTTCAGTAAAAAGGAAAAGTATAGTCAGGTACAGAGAAGAGAGGCCTTAAATATAACAGAAGCATGTCTTTCCACTCTGCCCTGCATCAGCATGATAGAGCCACTGCTCTCTGGTACCCTATTCTTTTCAAGCAGGTCTGACTGAGACTAAAAACTTCAACCTGCTTTTTCAGGTGACCCTATTCTTCCTTCATGTAGAGTAGGACCATCTTGATTTGGGTTCCCCAAAGGCAAAGACTGGGTCAAAAACTTTAGAGCAATACCTTATTGGGGGATGACTGTAGGAGGTCAGAATAAGTATGCAAAGAATAACAGGGAAGAGGGGAAGGCCAGTCTCCAGCCAGCCACCACTGTGGGCAGTGGGACTCAGCTCTGCGGGGGACCCCTGGAGAAGGCGCCTCCAAAGGATGGTGGGTCAGGGGAGGTGGGGAGGTGGGGCCACTTACCCCTCCCTGTTTGGTTGGAAAGCGCCCTCTGGGGCACTCCACCGGCACTTATGCAGAGCACATCCTGAGGCTTTGGACAAAACATTGAGGCAAACAAGTTGAAAGACTTGATAGTCCGTTTGAAGGGGGAAGCCTTCAGTCTGCCAGGAACTGCCGCTGATGATGACACAGGAGCAGGTGATGTGGCAAGAGGTGTGTGTGCTGTGAGCTCAGTCGTGTCCGACTCTCTGCGGCCCCGTGGACGGTATGGAGCCCACTGGGCTCCTCTGTCCATGGGATTCTCCAGGCAAGAATAAGGGAGTGTGTTGTAAGAGGTACCTTCGTCTGCTGTGAGGACTGCATCATGGGTGCCCATATCAGCCTCTTCGTTCCTTTTATATCCCTACTGAGCCTCTTTTGACTACAGGTCCTGAATTCTTTCAGAAGCTAGTCCCGTTCCCCCTGAAACTGTTATAATTGCTTCCCAATGCCTGGGCTGTGGTATTCCATTCACAAACCACATTCTGAAGGCCTCTTATTGCCTCTCTTGACTTGTCCCTGGCCTCTGAATAGACCTGCTCCCTGCAGCTGGTGGATGTCCACATTTTGAAACTCGCAAGTACTCTAGTGGAAAAGTGATCAGTATGTATTTATTGACAATTCTAAAAAATAGTGAAACTCTGACTGTGGTTATAAGTACTGCTAAGCAGGAACTTACCCTGTTAAGTGAAGTCAGCAAACATTTCCTGCCCTTGATATTTCATAGAAAGGACAAGAGGGCTGATGGACAGTTAAGGAGGAATTCAAGAAGCTTCTACATCCCACTGGAGTTACTATGATTCCAATATGTAAAATCTTGTCTTTGCTGGAGAGAAGAAGCATATTATTTGTGGGAGTTATTTTCTAAAATCAGTGCAAAACCAGAACTCCAGCAGAACCTCGAAGCTTTTTCATTTTTTAAAAACCATGTGAGGGGGGAGAATGTCAGAGTCAAAAATATCTTTGAAATCTCCTTGTATTTCTTAAAACATAGGGTGCATATTTTGTTTTTACAGATTTGACAGAAACTCTTCTGCACACTAGATTTGAAATAGTCTGTTGAAATAGTCTGTAAACAGGTAAGCATTTCAAACTTTCTGCCAGTAAAATTTAACTATGAAGTCCTAAAATGTATGGGAACTAGTGAGTGAATGGTAATCTATTCCTGTTTGTTCAGAGATGCTCTAATCTGTGTCTGTGTTACCCTTCTGTTTGCTGTTAGATTTGAGATGTGCAGCTTATAATGAGAATTAGATCATTATTTGTGATATATTTTGCATATGTTTTCTTCCAGTTTGTCTTTTGACTTTGCTTATAGTCATTTTTGCCATGCAGAAGTTTTGGGTTTTATTTTTGTTCATATTAACGTAGTCTTTTATTGTATCTAGATTTTGAATTATAATTCAAAAGCCTTCACCTACACCCAGGTCATAAGGAATCCATCTGTGTTTTCTCTTACTACTTGTTGGGTTTCGCTCTTCACTTTAAGATCTCTGAGCCCTTTGGGGTCCATTCTTTTCTGTGGTGTGAGGGGTAAATCCAGTTTCATCTTTTGCCAAGTGGCTGTATATTGGTTTTCTTATCACAGAACACCATTTTCTCTGCAGTCACATCTATAGCTCCCTTTTAGGGTGAGTCACTTCTGCCTCCATTGAATCACGCTGGGGTTTTTTGTTTGGTTCCAAAGGGTATTGTTTTCTGAAACTGTTTGCAGATTCTGGAGTGCACCTTATCTGGAACCCTAGGGCTTCATGAAAAGAATATTGTGTTTAAAAAGCACTTTTCTGATGGTCCAGCCCTGCTCAGGGATTGTGGAAATTTTAAATAAGGTAGATGACATGGTTCCCATGATTAAGGGGGTTCATGTGGAGTGATTAGAAAACAATTAAAGGTTTCCTAGAACTAGTAAAATTACATTTTGGCTTACTGCCTCAATACTAGGAAGTACTTTCTCTGCACCAAGGTGAGTTAAAAAAAAAAAATTGAGATGTAGCTGATTTATAACCTTCTATTAGTTTCAACATAGTGAGTCACAGTTTTTAAAGATGATACTTCATTTATAGTTATTATGAGATATTGGGTATATTCCCTTTGCTGTATAGAACATTCTTGTACCTTATTTGCTTTTTACATAGTAGTTTTTCCCTCTTAATCCCCTACCCCTATCTTGTCGCTCCCAACTTTACTCTCCCCACCGGTAACCACTAGTTTATTTTCTAAATTTGTGAGTCTGTTTCTTTTTTGTTATATTCATTAGTTTTATTTTTCTAGACTCCACATGTAAGTGATATCATACAGAATTTGTCTTTCTCTGACATTTCACTAAGCATGACACCCTCCATGCTGTTGTTGCAACTCCGTCCATGTTGTTGCAAGTGGCAAAATTTCATTCTTCTTATGGCCGAGAAATGTTCCATTGTATATATATATATATGTTTGTGTGTGTGTATATATATATATATATATATATATATATATATATATGTCACATCTTTATCCATTCATCTGTTGATGGACACTTAGGTTGCTTCCTGGCTTGGCTATTGTAAATAATACTGCTTTGAACTTCAGGGTGCATGTATCTTTTCAAATTAGTGTTTTTATTTTTCTTTGGATATATGTGTGTGTGTGTGTATATATATATATAGGGTATATATATATATATATATATAGGGTATATATATAGGGTATATATATATATAGGGTAATTCAAAGAAGTCAATGGCACTCCACTCTAGTACTCTTGTCTGGAAAATCCCATGGATGGAGGAGCCTGGTAGGCTGCAGTCCATGGGGTCGCTAAGAGTTGGACACGACTGAGCGACTTCACTTTCACTTTTCACTTTCATGCATTGGAGAAGGAAATGGCAACCCACTCCAGTGTTCTTGCCTGGAGAGTCCCAGGGACGGGGGAGCCTGGTGGGCTGCCATCTCTGGGGTCGCACAGAGTCGGACACAACTCAAGTGACTTAGCAGTTAGCATAGGGTAATTAGTCTTTATGGATGAGTTGTTTTGAATTATTCATTTCAGCTGCAGGTAATGGGGAACCTAACTCATAGAGGTTTAAACATTTCTCTCCACCCTCACATCAAGAAATATGGAGGTAGGTGGTAACTAGCGTTGGTCCAGTAGCTTAACACTGTCAGGGACAGCACCTCTACAATTCTGTTGGTCTTTGACACATGGTTTGAAGATGACAGCTGAAGCTCCAGGTATTACATCTGGGTTCTGAAGAGTAGTAGAAAGTGCCATCCCCAAACAGGCCACTTTGGCATAAGGATAATTTTGAGCTAGAGGTACTTGAAAATAGCAGATGCAGGAAAGGTGCTGTGACCTCCCTTTTTCTTCCTGAAAGCACTTTTTCTTTCATGTGGAAGATGGCCTCTCTACACCAGGAAGAAAACATTCTTATCACCAGAGATTGGGAGCTGAGTCTAAGGGAAACCTGTACAAACAGATCTTATTAAGTTAACTCTTATTTTCCTTTAGGCTCTCTGTATATTTTAGTTACTTTTCCACAACTAGTACTCTCTGTTCAACCTGGTATATAAGCCCTTGGGTGTAACTGCTTTTGGGGTCTTCATTTTTATGTGAAGTCTCCCATATAGGGATAAAAAATAAAATTTGTACACTTTTCTCTTGTTAACCTATCTTATGTCAACCTAATTCTCAGGTCCAGCCAAAGACTCTTAACAGAGTCGAGGAAAAGTTTTGTCTCCCAGAGTTTAAAGGAGAAATAAGGTGAAGGGGCACACTGAAGCTGTCTTTTTCATCAGAAAAACAATTTCCCCAAAGTTTTTCAGAACACTTCTGCTTGTATCTCTTTGGCCAGAAGTCTATCACATGGCCACCCTTAAATCCAAGAGAAGTCGGAAAATAGAATATTTGAGTCTTGTAGTCTCTTTGGTGGGGGGGGGGTGGGGAACAGCGTGGGAAGGGAGACTGGGACAGACTACTCAACCAACCAGTGGACTGGCCACAGTGAAACAGTTCATTTCTGCTTGCTGAAATAGTGCCTGGTGTGATATAGATCTGATACTGAACAGGCAATATCAGATCTTATGCAATCTAAGAAAAATTTAAACAAGCATAAGGCAGGAAGCTCAAGAGCATGAACTGAGGGATCTTCTACTCAGAGCTCTGCCCCTGATGCCATGCAGCTCCCAGCTCCGGGTCTCTATGACCCACAGTTCAAGTTCAGATGGAAGAGGCTGGCTGTGCCAGGTTGGGTTGGCAGTTCACTCCTACTGAGACCACAGCGGGTCACCTTTGGAATGTGCAGAATAATGAGAGTGTCTTTTGTATGCTGATTAGATGACTGGTGGTTGGGGGTCCCTGGATAGGGTCCGGGTGAGGGCTGGTCACCAGAAAGACCCAGGCAAGATGAGAGGGTTGGAATTTTCACCTCAACACCTTTCCCCAGGCCCCGTCCTCCTCGCTTCAGGGGCTAGACATTGAGTTAATCACCAAGGACCAGTGATTTAATTAAGCATATCTATGTAATGAAACCTCCATTAAAAAAAAAATCTCTCAATGATGGGGCTCAGAGAGCTTCTGGGCTGCTGAACACATCAAGGTGTTGGGAGAGGGGTACACCCAGAGAGGGCCTTCACCCACCCCCGAACCCTGCCCTATGCATCCCTTCCATTTGGCTGTTTCCTGAGTTGAATCCTTTATAATAAACCAATAAATTTGTTTTCCTGCATTCTGTGAGCCTTTCTAACAAATTATCGAAACTGAGGGAGAGTCTATGGGACCCCTGCCCCCAAATTTATAACTAGTTGATCAGAAGCGTCTGTGACAACCTGGGGTTTAAGACTAGCATTTGAAGTGGGGCAGTCGTGTGGGATTGAGTCCTTAACTCGTGGGCTCTGATTCTAATTCCAGGTGGTGGTTGTTGTTCAGTTGCCAAGTCATGTCCAGCTTTTTGCAACCCCACAGACTGCAGCACACCAGGCCTCCCTGTCCCTCACTATCTCCCGGAATTTACCCAAGTTCATGTCCTCTGAATCAGTGATGCCATCCTCTGTTGCCCTCTTCTCCTTCTGCCTTCAATCTTGCCCAGCCTCAGGATCTTTTCCAATAAGTTAGATATTCACATCAAGTGGCCAAAGTATTGGAGCTTCAGCTTCAATTCCAGGTAGGTAGTGTCAGAATTCAATTCCATTGCAGGGCAGCCAGCTGGTGTAGCAGAGTTAGAAAAGGGGTGTTAAAAACACCCGACACCTTTGTTGCCAGAAGTGTTGGGAGTAAAAGCTCAGAGACACCAATAGAGCAGAAAATGGAGAGGATGAGTTAGAATGACTCTGAAGGCTTTCCACTGTGACCAAGGAGGGCCAGCTTACTCCACCAGAGGGTAGCAGCCTTGACCTGGAAGGGTAAGGCCACAGGACTTACAGTTAAAAACAACAAAGAACTTTGAGAAAGACAGAGACAATGACTCTGAGAGATCAAGGATGATAAGTAGTTTAGAAGGTTTAAGGTAAGTCAGGCAAGTTGATTAATGGCCCTGCAATGGCTGGTTTTGGCCAAGTGTGAGCTGAGGTCAGAGACCTGGGAAGCAGATTAAGATCAGGAACAGGTTGTCAATGCCAGAGTCTGGAATGGGCAACTTGCTAAGGGCCAGAGTGGGTGGTAAGGAACCAGTGTTTGGGAGGGAAGTGGGCTCTAGGTCGTTTCCCTGAAAATGGTTTCATCAAAAGCCAATTTGCCAATTAACAATTTGCTGAAAGCTGCCAAACAGCCTAGGATTCCCAGGTGGTTCATTGGTAAAGAATCCACCTGTCAACACAGGAGACACAGAGACACAGATTTGATCCCCGGGTCAGAAAAATTTCCTAGAGCAGGACATGGCAACATACGCCAGTTTTTTTGTCTAGAGAATCCCATAGACGAAGGAGCCTGGCAGGCTACAGTCCACAGGGTTGCAAAGAGTCAGATATGACTGAGCATGCATGCATGCAAGCCAAACACTTGACATGAGTCTGCAACAGAGTCAGGCTTCAAACTTTCAGAAACCAAAGGAAACTCCAGGGATGATGAGGGTCTGCGTCTGATTTGGTCACATCTGCTCAGCCTATCCTGAGCGAGTTAGCCACTGGTTGAATTCCAAGAAACAAATAATTGAAAAATTATTTTCCTACCAATTTTATGGTGCCTAATATAGCTATGGAATTAAC
The DNA here is from genome assembly GCF_014754425.2 of Oryx dammah. NCBI lineage: Eukaryota > Metazoa > Chordata > Mammalia > Artiodactyla > Bovidae > Oryx > Oryx dammah. The sequence continues at coordinate 93,999,214 of NW_024070210.1, forward strand.
CAGTTGAAAGATTTCACGGAATTTCTTGAAGTATTCAGAGTCTTCCTGGAACGTCAGTGTTTGGGAGGCCGGCCACTTGGAGAGAAAAAGGGCTGATCATTTCCTGCCTCTCAATCTGCTGCTTTCTTGGCCCACAGCCAGAAATAGCTCCCACCTGCCTTCGGCCAGCTTTATGATCTCTCATGAACTGTAGTTGTGGAAGAGAAATCAACAAGCCAAAGGCAAATAGAGACAGCTCTTGTGGAGTTGACCCTCTCCTGGCTATGAAAAATGGGTATTTATGTCCAGCTGCTAGCTCCTCATTGACTAGAGTCTAGCAAATTGGGAGACATTCCAAACGCAGCACATACAGGGAGTGTAGTGTTTTTGTGGCCAAACATCCTGCCAGGGTGTTGGCTGGGCTGTCTGTGGAGCCGTCTCTTTGCTCAGCCTTCCCCTTGGGCATTGCAGATGGGAGGACTGCGTCTGTTGGCAGATGGTGCCCTGCATGCTGCCTTTCTCGGGGAGTAGCTATTAGTGAAGGTAAACGCTGAAAGCTGCAGAGCTCTCGACAGTGATCAGAACAGTCAGCACAGCTGTGTGCCAGGCCCGTCTGAGGCAGAAAGACTGGACTCTGAGGTTCAGAGGTTTGTGGATTCTCCCATCCGAGTACTAACCAGGCCCGACCCTGCTTAGCTTCCAAGATCAGATGAGATCAGGCCTGTTCTGGGTGGTAGGGCCATAGACTGTCAATTCTTCCATGTGTTTTGAAAACTATATTTGACAAGTGAGTATATTGATTTGTGGCTTCCTGGGTGGCCTGGTTTCATAGCCATCCAAGATCAATAATAAAGTAATATTGGCATAATAAAATATTGAGTCAGGGGTATCTTAATACCTATTGCTACAGTAGGAAAACTGGAGGGAAAGAGAACAGACTGAACACAAAAATCTCCTGTTCTTACACCTGATAAAATCTTCATAAGACAGAAAAAGAGAGAGAGAGAAGGTTTCACCAATAGCAATAAAGATTACAATAGCAATAAAGGACTACAACTTTAGGTCAAAACTTTGAAAAGTAAGTAGTAGCCAAGCAATAAAGAGATTTTTACCGTTGACCCTCTCTTCATCTTATCCCAGCCCAATTGAGCGAGGCAAAAGAATTAGGTTATTTGATCCAATCTCAACAACTTCCAGTGGTTTCCCAGGTGGCACTAATGGTGAAGAAGCCACCTGACAATGTGGGAGACCCAAGAGACCCAGGTTTGATCCCTGGGCTTGGAAGATCCCCTGGGGAAGGAAATGGCAACCCACTCCAGCATTCTTGCCTAGAAAATTCCATAGACAGAGGAGCCTGGTGGGCTGCAGTTCATGGGGTTGCAAAAAGTGGGGCACGAACGAGCTCACCCAAACACACACAGGTGAGAGATGGACTGAGGTGGTCAGCAGATAGACCAGGGAAAAGTCACAGATCCCTAAAGAGAAGGCACCATCACCACAGGATGGCCACAGAGGCAGGAAAGGGACTTCCCTGGGGCCAGTGGGGCCCAGTGGTTAGGAACCTGCCCTTCCACTGCAGGGGGCACAGGTCTGATCCTTGCTCAGGATTCTACATGCCATGCAGTGCGGCCAAAAGAAACCCCACAAAAAACAGGCGTCAGAAGAACTGCACGATCTCACCATCTTCTTGGTTCCATGCTGGGTTAGGAATATGATTGGAAGCCATAGAAGTAGACACTCCTCCACCCAGGGAGAGGCTTCCTGATGATAAGAAATCTCAGAAAACAGAGCAAAGCCCGGGTACCGTAATAGCAGGTACACGCAGTCCCTGAAGGACTCATCCCTTCTCCCCTCCAGTTATACAGAGAAATGAGGAGAGCCCATTATTCAGCTTGCAAGTTCTTCTTTTTAAAGGAAGAGAAATATGGAAGAATAACAAGGACAGCGGCTTCATGTCATAGATCAGACATCAGAGGAACAGAAGGCCCTAGAGCAGGGTTTCTGAACTTGAGCACTTAGCATTTTCAGCCGGATAATTCTTGGTTGTGGGGGAGTGGAGTACCTTGTGCATTATGGAATGTTTACCAGTATCCCTGACCTCTACTGTTAAAGGTTAGTAGCAAACCACACACCCCCCAACTCCTACCCGAGTTGTGACAACCAAAAATGTCCCCATTTTTTCTGGGGTACAGAATCACCCTGAGTTGAAAACCACTGCCCTAGAGTCTAGACATGGCAGCCCACTTCAGACATGAGCAAGAAGAAAAGAAATGGCATGGCAACTAGAGAAACATACCATAATTCATTTAAACCATAAATGAATTAAAGAAGTGAGCAAGTGAAGAAATAGACAATGAATCTACTCTAGAAGAAAATATAACTCAAGGAAAAGAAGAAATGTCTCTCACTCCTCATTTCAAAACAATGAATGATTTAGAGCAATTAATGCAATTAATAATAGTATTAACAACATAAATTCACTAAAGTGAAAGTTCAAAGACTAGGTGGTAAAATAACATAGAAAGGAGATTTCAATGCTATGGAAGTGAATTGAGTCTTAATATTATTACAGAATTAATAAATAAGTTATAACTCTTAAGGAACTCATTAGTGAGGATTTCAAATAGAATTGGTGATAAAGACAAAAGCTTGAGATATCAAAGATAATGCAGTAAGAAAACAAATCAGCTAAAGCAATTAGAAAATAGAAATATGTAGGCCATAAAAAGATCAGCTACAATGAAAAGTTTCTATCCTTAAAGAACTCTGCAAATGAAACAAAACAAGTATTCAGAAAGAAGATGGTGGGATATTGATAAATGATGGTGCTGAGGCTCAAGTCCCAAGGGTCTGTAAGAATCAGTGATTATTGTGAAAGTGAATTTATAAAGCATACATCTGCTGGGACTCTTTAGACTGTAGTGTTAGGAAAACTAGTACAAACTGGCTTGCCCCCTGAAGGGAATTAATTAGCTCAGTTACTAAAAAGTCCAGGAGTTAGATCTGACTTCTATTACACTAGATTCAGGCCTCCAAAGATATTCATTCCCAGGGTTTATTTTCCCCTAGTTCTCTGTTCTGCCCTCTGCCAAGCTGGCCTCTTTTTCTGGCTCCAAGTGCCACCTTGGTGTCTCCAGGCTCTTTCTCATTCATGGCAGCAGGATACCTGTGGGCACTCTTGCTTCAGAAGCTCTCAAGTTCAAGTCTAGGGAGAAGAGAGGAGTAACGCCCAGTAGCTTCTATCCAAGTCTTGAGATTCATGCTAGTCAGCCAAGCTCAACTCATACTTCCATGAAGGGTGCAGGGCTTGGTTCACCAGGCTTGATTTGGAAGGTGATATGGGATGCCCTCTAGAAAAATAATCTTATCGACAGTAAGTATCAGAGAGATGGAGTCAGGACTTGAGTGAGGAGTACAAGTGAAAAGTAATGGATTGTGCTAGTTCTGAGATGGGGAATGAATTCAAAGGATGATCTTAAAATAAGGTCTGACTTCAAAAAGTAAAGCCCATTTAAAAAGAAAAACGAGAAGGGACTGCTCTAAACTAAAAGAGACTAAAGAGACAGTTAACTGCCACCTGTGATTCTTTGATTGAATCCTTGTTCAAAAATAAAAAGCAACACAAAGTGTCTTCTTGGGACAACTAGAAGCATCTCAATATGGATTGGATACTACATGGTGGTGTGAAACTACTGTTGCTAGTTTAAGTAATGATATACAGTTATCTAGGAGAATGTCTTCTTCATAGGAGATGCATGCTGAAGTCTTTGAGGGTAAAGTGCCTCGATGTCTGCTTCTTACTTTCAAATGGTTCAAAAGAAAAAAATGTATATGTAGATGATTGATGGAAATAAAGCAAAATTTTAGGATGTTAACGATTATTCAGTCTCGGAAGTAGGCATTCAGGTTTTCATTTCATTACTCTTTCAACTTTTTCATGTGTTTGAAAATGTTCATGATTTTTTAGAAAGATTTATTCATTTATTTTTGTCTGGGCCAGGCCTTCGTTTCTGTGTGGGGGCTTTCTCTAGCTGTGGTTACGGGGGGAGCTACTCTTCATTGCTGCTCACTGGCGTTCTTGTGGAGCACAGGCTCTAGGTCCGTGGGCTTCAGGAGTTGTAGCTCAAGGCTCTACCACCACTCAGGCTCAGTAGCTGACGCAAAGAGGCTTAGTTGCTTCGTGGCATGTGGGATCCTTCCAGATCAGAGCTCAAACTTGAGTCCCCTGCATTGGCAGGTGGATTCTTAACCACTAGACCTCCAGGGAAGCCCTCATAATTTTTTTTTTTTAAGTTGAGGAGAAAACATGGTCTGAAAAAGAGGAAATTGTTCTGCCTATTCTAGAACTTAATTTCCTTTTCAAGTTCTAAAAGTTTTCATCCTTCAGTCTGGTTGTTTGGGTAGATTGAGAGTTCTCAGACCCTGAAGGTATACAGGAAGGATAAGTGGGAGGAAAAAGTGAAAAGTAACTACAGAGACTCAAAAGAGTCTAAGAGGAAAACTGTCAAACTGTGGTCAGTGGCTGTCTTGGGGTAGTTCGTTTATCACTGTTTCTTCTTCTTTTTTTTAAAAAAATCTGCTTCCTTACAGTTTCCCATAATTTCCAAATTTGTATAGTGATTGGTGATTATTTTTTGATGAGACAAAAGAAAAGAAATTTAATTAAATGGAACAGAGGTAAAAGAGTGAAACTGACTTTGCTTATGCAAAATATTTTAAATTGGTGGGAGTTTGGACAAACCTACACTTTGGGACAGAGATGCTAGCTGACATTTGCTTCCCTTCTTAGAAGTAGAGAATGCATTTCGAGTGAAAAGTGTTTTGTCTAAAAGAGGGAAAGGTGACAGTCTCAGAAAAACCGAAGAGTGTAGAACTTTAGACATGAATAGGGTAGAAGGGAATTTAGAGGCTAGATGAGAAAGGAAGGTTTTCTTTTTAAGATGTCTCTTTGACTTTGAAGAGTTCAGAGCTTCAGAGAGCTGGTTCTAGGTGCAAGGGAAATGGCGAAGGGGATTTTCAGGTTTCCTTCCAAACTACCTGATCCAAGTTAGAAAGAAGACAGAAGTATAGAATACCCTTTGAAAGTAAATATGAATGTTGAGGGGTATCTAAACTGTGAATGGTGAAGGGCAGTTTTGAAGTGAGAATTGTTCTTAGAGATTTTCTACCTTACTTCTCCTATGAGGACTTCCTGAGAGATTAAGTGACTCACCCAAAGTCAGCCAGATTAATGACAGAAGCCAGTTTGCAAAAAAAAATCTCATGTGAGGATCCAGCTGTGAAATAATTAGTGTATATGTATACACTACATGGGACGTCCCTATAGCTCAGATGGTAAAGAATCTGCCTGCAGCGCAGGAGACCTGGGTTTGATTCCTGGGTGGGGAAGAGCCCCTGGAGAAGGGCATGGCAACCCACTCCAGTATTCTTTTTTTTTTTTTTTCCTCATTAAACTTTTTTTAATGGGTCTCAAATTCTGTGACAGATTTTTGGTCAAGTTGTTTTCATTAAAAAGTACTGATTTTAAAAACTAATAACTTAAACTGCCACACACAAAACATATGGTCCACAAAAACATTCTCCTTTCCTTCTGAAGGTTTTACGATGCATTGTTATCATTAACCAGTCTTTTACTATTAAACTTAAATGGCCAATGGAGACAAACAGTTCTGAGACCGTTCTTCCACCACTGATTAAGACTGGGGTGGCAGGTATTGGGGATAATATTCATTTAGCCTTCTGAGTTTTCTGGGCAGACTTGGTGACCTTGCCAGCTCCAGCTGCCTTCTTGTCCACTGCTTTGATGACACCCACAGCGACTGTCTGTCTCATGTCACGCACAGCAAAACAGCCCAGGGGAGGATAATCAGAGAAGCTCTCGACACACATAGACTTGCCAGGAACCATATCAATGATGGTAGCGTCACCAGATTTCAAGAATTTAGGGCCATCTTCCAGCTTTTTCCCAGAACGACGATCAATCTTCTCCTTCAGCTCAGCAAACTTGCAAGCAATGTGAGCTGTGTGACAATCCAGCACAGGTGCATATCCAGCACTGATCTGGCCCGATGGTTCAAAATAATCACCTGAGCTGTGAAGCCAGCAGCTTCCATGGGTGGATCATTGTTGCTGTCACCAGCCACATTGCCACGACGGACATCTTTGACAGACACGTTCTAGACATTGAAGCCCACATTGTCCCCAGGAAGGGCTTCACTCAATGCTTCACGGTGCATTTCTACAGACTTCACCTCAGTTGTTACATTGACTGGAGCAAAGGTGACCTCCATGCCAGGTGTGAGAACACCAGTGTCCACACGACCCACAGGGACAGTACCAATACCACCAATTTTATAGACATCCTGGAGAGGCAAACGCAAGGGTTTCTCAGTTGGGCGAGTTGGTGGCAGGATGCAATCCAGAGCTTCAAGCAGGGTGGTTCCACTGGCATTGCCATCCTTACGGGTGACTTTCCATCCCTTGAACCATGGCATATTAGCACTTGGCTCCAGCATGTTGTCACCATTCCAGCCAGAAATTGGCACAAATGCTACTGTGTGGGGTTGTAGCCAATTTTCTTAATGTAGGTGCTGACTTCCTTAACAATTTCCTCGTATCTCTTCTGGCTATAAGGTGGCTCAGTGGAATCCATTTTGTTAACGCCAACAATTAGTTGTTTCACACCCAGGGTATAAGCCAGAAGGGCATGCTCACGGGTCTGCCCGTTCTTGGAGATACCGGCTTCAAATTTACCAACACCAGCAGCAACAATCAGGACAGCACAGTCAGCCTGGGATGTGCCTGTAATCATGTTTTTGATGATGTCTCTGTGTCCTGGGGCATCACTGATGGTAACATAGTACTTGCTGGTCTCAAATTTCCACAGGGAGATATCAATGGTGATACCACGCTCACGTTCAGCTTTCAGTTTGTCCAAGACCCAGGCATATTTGAAGGAGCCCTTTCCCATCTCGGCAGCCTCCTTCTCGAACTTTTCAATTGTTCTCTTGTCGACCCCGCCACATTTGTAGATCAGATGGCCAGTCGTGGTAGACTTCCCTGAATCTACGTGCCCAATGACAACAATGTTGATGTGGGTCTTCTCCTTTCCCATTTTGGCTTAGGTTTAATGGTGGTTTTCACAACACCTGTGTCCTGGCAGCAAACCCATTGTGAAAAAGCCACTCCAGTATTCTTATCTGAAGAATCCCCATGGACAAAGGAGCCTGGTGGGCTACAGTCTATGGGGCAGCAAAGAGTCAGACACGACTAAGCACAGCACAGCATAGCACACGTACTACATAGGAGGAGGGCATGGCTACTCACTCCAGGATTCTTGCCTGGAGATTCCCACGGACAGAGGAGCCTGGCGGGCTACGGTCCATAGGGTCGCAAAGAGTCGGATGCATCTAAAGCAACTGAGCGTGCATGCACACACTCTATAGAAAATGAATATTTTAGGCCTCCAAAAATGTACAGTAAAGTAACATATGTGAATCTGTAAGATCACATATGTAGTGTAACCGATTGGTAGCAGTCTAGAATGATTAGTAACTATAACTGAAGTCGAACATAATTATATAACTTTAACCTGTTCTAGTTTGATGTCATCCAAATTAGATCACTAAATTGAGATTATGAAGATTGAAAGTGAAAGTGAACTAAGTTGCGACCCCATGGACTGTATCCTGCCAGGCTCCTCTGTCCATGGAATTCTCCAGGCAAGAATACTGGAGTGGGGTTCATTTTCTTCTCCAGGGGACCTTCCTGACCCAGGGATTGAACGCAGACATCCCACGTGGCAGGTGAATTCTTTACCATCTGAACCACCAAGGAAGCCCAGTCTTTGAACCTTGAACACCACTCAATTCACCAATAAAAGTTATACCTAATGTCCCTCAGCTAATTAGCAAACCACTGGGTAGATTTCAATAAGTTATTTGGAATGCTTATGTATCTGTCTCAGGAGTACAGATTCTTGGTTGGAGTATTTTAAATATAAACTAAATACCTCTATAGTGAGATGAAAATTAACTTATACATGTGCACAAGTCTTTATTCTGTTGGACACCATAACATCTCTCAACATCCAATAATTGGGACATGACTGAGTAGACAATGATTTAAGACTGTGGAAGTTCATAAAAATATCTACTATGTGGCTACATCAATATTTGGAAATTTGTGTACAAAATAATGTTGATGGTGAAAAGCAAAATATGTAAAGAAATGAATATTAAGGCATTTAAAAAAAATCAGATTATGTACATTATCAATATGTATTGAAAGATCTCAAAAGATGTAATGTCTTTCCTGCTAATATTTTTCAAGTACAAAATAGGAAAAAATACCATGATACTATGATCTTTCAACTTATTTGGAAACATTCTTAATATTCAGATTCCAAGCCAGAACCATTCATTCAAATCAATAGTTATTAAGCATTTACTCTGTGTCAGGCAGGGCTTCCCAGGGGGCTCAGTGGTAAAGAATCCACCTCCCAACGCAGGAGCTGCAGGGGACGTGGGTTTGATCCTTGGGTCAGGAAGATCCCCTGGAGGAGGAAATGGTAACCCACTCCAGTATTCTCGCCAAGATGATCCATTGACAGAGAAGCCTGGCAGGCTATAGTCCAAGGGGCCGCCAAGAGTTGGACTTGACTGAGCAGTTTCTCATCATCCCTGTCAGGCACTGAGGGCACAAAGATAAATAAGACCAATACTGGGCTTCATGGAGCAAGCAATCTGGTGTTTTGAAACAAGTACATTGATACTTACAATGAGGTAAGTACTGTAAGAGAGACATGAATAATGCTGCCCAAACTTCCAAAACTCTAGGACCCAGAACTTCCCTTCGCCTGTAGGACATATGGATGGGAATAGACTACAGGCAACTAATGAAACAAAACCCATGTTGTGACTCCCCATCCATCCCACTTTCTCAAGCTCATCCTTCTGTGCTATAGTACCAGACAAGCCTATGTGGCTATATCCGCAGGCCCCTTCCACGTCTGGAATTGATCTTTCTCCCCCAAAGATCTTGCTGACTGTAGAAGTCCTAGATGTTTCCATAATCCATAGACTTAGCCCTGTGATTATTAAATTTCCTGATAGGAAAACTCTATTTTAATGGGGACAATGTTTGGTGAAGCTGATTCTCTTCCTAGGAAATGTGAACTGTAGGTCTGAAGAAGGAACCAAGGAGTTGGTGGCAGGAACAGAATCCAAAAGACTCAGAGTATGGCACACGGAAGCTATGAGTAAGCAGAAACTATGAGTAAGTAGGAGACATGAGAGGGAGGGTCAGGTGGTTGGTTGATAGAAAGAAGGCAGTGACAGAGAGACGCTGTCAGCGTAAACACAAGGGCCCATCAAACTGCTGCAGGAACAAGGATGGCTTGTTTGGGTTTTAGAGTCTTAGGCAAACTACTGCCCTCATTAGAATTCTCCCTAATCCTTTTCTTCCCAACTATCAGCCACCAGCTCTTCTCCTTCACCTTCTCTCTCTAGGCTGCCTATGTCATCTGCTCATGAACACTGCCTTCAGTTTGAAAAGGGCCACCATATTGAGAAGAATAGCCAGCCAAAGATCACTGGGCACTCCAGTGGCTCAGAGGTAAAGAATCTGCCAGTCAGTGCAGGAGTCGGGGTTTTGATCCCTCGATTGGGAAAATCCCCTGGAAAAGGAAATGGCAACCCATTCTAGTATTCTTGCCTGGGAAATCCCATGGACAGGGGAGCCTGGTGGGCTATGGTCCATGGAATCACAGAGTCGGAAGCTAATGAGTGACTAAACGACAGCCACCACCACCACTATCATACCTACAAACCTCACTGTTGCTGCTGTTAAGCTGTTTGGAAATCTAGTAGAATGTAGTCTCCCCTCTCCTCTACTCTATACACCCAGACATGGTTGCTCCATTGTGCCATTATGAGGATACATGGTGTTTTGCAATGCTGTGTAGCTGTTTCCTGCAACATAGCAGGAAAAAAATTACCTTGATGAATGTTTATAAAATGCTCAATAACAACAACTTTACACTGTTAGCCCACAGAAAACAGCAAGATTCTGTAAAGCCATTATGCTTCAATAAAAACAAATAAATTAAAAAAAAAAATAAAAAAGGGAAAAAAATATGCCATGCCAAAGAATCTTGTATTTTTCTTTCAATGTCGGCAGATGAGGAAATACACCTGGGAGGAATTAGAGTTATGTAAGAAGATATGGTATTCCTATGTGGGAGACCCTGGGTTGATTCCTAGGTGGGAAAGATCTCCTGGAGAAGGACCAGGTACCCACTCCAGTATTCTTGGGCTTCCCTGGTGGTTCAGATGGTGAAGAATCCGCCTGCAATACAAGAGACCTGAGTTTAATCCCTGGGTCAGGAAGATCCTCTGGAGGAGGCATGACAACCCACTCCAGTATTCTTGCCTGGAGGATCCCCATGGACAGAGGAGCCTGGTGGGCTACAGACCATGGGGTCGCAAAGAGGCAGACACGACTGAGCAACTAAGCACACAGCACACAAGAAGATACGGTATTATTCCATGTAGAATAAAAGATAGACGTCATGTAGCTGAAATTTATCTATTCTTTGGGGGTATTTATCTTCATTTTACTACTGTATCTTTTCAAATCCCCATTAATCTGCATTTAACTAACATCTTGGTTTTGAAATTGCTATTGTTTAAACTTGTACAGCTAAAAGGAAATCTTGAGTTACCCAACCATCTGTTATCAGAAAGCTATCAAATGGAGTCTTGCTTACAAGCCTGGGCACACAGTGTTCCCTCTCTTCTCTTAGGAACTCTATACATATTGATATTTAATATAAAATAAACAGCTTCCTCAGTTGCTCAACAGTAAAGAAACTGCCTGCCAATGCAGGAGATGAAAGAGATGCAAGTTCGACCCCCGAGGCTGGAAGATCCGCTGGAGGGTGAAATGGCAGCCCACATGTAGCAGTAGTCACAGGAAAGCCCCATGGACAGAAGAGCCTCGTTGGCTGCAGTCCATGGGGCTGCAGAGAGTCAAACACAACTATCTGAGCACTCACTCAAACAAAGATGGGACACATAGCAGTTCTCCTCTTGGTCTGAGTTCCCAGGTCTTTGTCCCTGTCTGAGTTGGGCAACAGACAAGTAAAACAATTATTGTAATGCAGTGTGTTCCCTGGGAGGCATTTAACTCAGACTGGTGTCTGGGGCATGAGGTGGCAACTATTAAGAAATGCTTTCATATTTATGGTTTGGAATAGATTAGATAAATAAATGACATCAAAATCTTAAGCAACTAATATTTTTTCTCGATAACTAACCCTTGCTCCCCAATTGTTCCTCGAATAATCCCTTTCTTCCCAATTAAATTATAATATATAAAATAGCTATTCTATTATGATGTTTATACAAATATATGGGAATTTCCTTTTCTGTTTCATTCAGTTTTGTATTTTTTTGCTGTATCTAAACCTTTACTTATCGTGGCTTTATAATGTTTTGATAGCTGGGGAGCCTAGTCCTCCTAAACATTCTTCTCTGTAAAATTTTCCTTCTGTTCTTACAAGTTCTTTCACATGAATTTTAGGATTATTTCCTCAAGCACTCTTCTCCCTTAATAATTGCTGGTGGCAATTTGATAAATCCACATATTAATGTGGGCTGAACTGACATGTTCATACTCTTCAGTCCTCTCCTACCAAGGACATCAACACGATGTATCTACAAGGAACAAAAATTTATACACATTTTCTTACAAAATTAGGAGTTTATCATGAGAAAAAGTAATGAAGACCTTTATTTGCATTTATATATTTCTGAGGTTTGCTATTTTTCTCTTCATGGCGTATTTCTTTTTTTTTTTTAGGTTGCCTATGATAGTTTAGGTATTTTGTTTGCCACCATGAACAGATTACTTTTCCCTTCTATTTACTTATAAAGGAAAGCTATTTTTTAAAATGTTTTATTATATTCAACCACTTTACCAAGTCCTGCTATTTTTAACAGTTTTTCTGTGGATTCTCTTAGGACTTCTACGTAAACAAATCATTTTCAAGCAATGAGTATTTAGGCTCCTTTCATAAACTTGCTTATTAAACCAATCACTTGGAGGTAGAATGAAAAATGAGAGAGTGGAACTGAAGATCTGGAAATTGGATGAGAAATTATGGTGTTTAAGAACCAAAGCAGAGTAATAAGGGTTGAATGAAAAGGATGTATTAAGAGACATTCAAAAGGTAGAAGAATGTGAAGGACTTGGTGATTTGGGAAAAGGGATTAGGAGAAATAAAGGATGATTTATTTTTAATTAATTTTTTATTGAAGTATAATTGATTTACAATGTTGTGTTAGGGTTAGATTCTGGTGTATAGCAAAGTATATTTATTATTAATATACATATATATTCTTTTTCACATTCTTTTTCCATTATAGTTTATTACAAGATACTGAATATCTTGTGCTATACAGTAGGACCTTATTTTTTAATCTCTTTTATATGTAGTAGTTTGTATCTGCTAATCTTAACCTCCTAATTTATCCCCTCTGCCACCCCCTTTTAACTGTAAGTTTGTTTTCTGTGTTCGTGAGTCTGTTTCTGTTTTGTAAATGAGTTCATTTGTATAGGATGACATTTAAAAATAGTTTTCCTTATTTACTTTTGGTGTCTGGGTCTTCACACTGTGGGCTTAAGTGGCCTCTCTGTTGCAGAGCACAGGCTCTAGGGAAGGCGGGTTTCCGTAGCTGTGGCTTGTGGGCTCAGCAGCTGCAGCTCCCCGGCTCTAGAGCGCAAGCTCAATACTTGTGGCTCAAGGTCTTAGCTGTTCCTCAGCATGTGGGACCTTCCCAGATCTCTTGCATTGGCAGGCAGATTCTTTACCACTGAGCCACCAGGGAAGTGCAGGATGACTTTTGGGCTTTAGTTTTGGGTGACTTTGTAGAAAGAGAATTCAGTAGACAATATTTCTGATAAAGAATAGAGTTATTCAGTTTACGGTTAAGAGATACACAGTTTGTGTGTTCATGAGTAAAAATAAGGGTTTTTTTTTTTTTTTTTGTACTGATTCTTTGGAACTTTCTAGTATAAGATCATATTATCAGCAAGCAATGACAATTTTATTTCTTCCTTTCTGTTTTGGATGCCTTTTATTTCTTTATCTTGCCTAATTGTTCTGGCTAGGACTTCTAGTACTGCAGTGAATGAGAGTGGTGAGAGTGGGTATCCTTTCCTTGTTTCTGATCTTAGAGCAAACACTGAAAATTTCTGTCCATTGAGTATCATGTTGGCTATGAGTTTGTCCTGCTGCTGCTGCTGCTGCTAAGTCGCTTCAGTCGTGTCCGACTCTGTGTGACCCCATAGACAGCAGCCCACCAGGCTCCCCTGTCCCTGGGATTCTCCAGGCAAGAACACTGGAGTGGGTTGCCATTTCCTTCTCCAAAGCATGAAAGTGAAGTCGCTCAGTCGTGTCTGACTCTTGGCGACCCCATGGACTTCAGCCCACCAGGCTCCTCTGTCCATGGGATTCTCCAGGCAAGAATATTGGTGTAGGCTGCCATGCCCTCCTCCAAGGAATCTTCCCAATCCAAGGATTGAATCCGAGTCTCTTATATCTCCTGCATTAGCAGGTGAATTCTTTCCCACTAGTGCCACCTGGAAAGCCCATTGTTGTGATATGTTACATTTATTGATTTCCATATATTGAATCATCCTTACATCATCCCAGGGATAAATTCCACTTGGTCATGCTATATAATCCTCATGTGTTCTTAAATTCAGGTTGCTAATATTTTGTTGAGAATTTTGGCATCTATATTAATCAAGGATATTAGTCTATAGATTTCTTTTCTTGTGATGCCCTTATCTGATTTGGGTATCAAAGTAATGCTAACTTTGTTCAGGATGAATTTCTAAGAGTTCCCTCCCTCTCAATATTTTGGAAGAGTTTGAGGAAATGGCAACCCACTCCAGTACTCTTGCCTGGAAAATCCCACGATAGACCGGAGGAGCCTGGTAGGCTACAAGTCCATGGGGTCACAAAGAGTCGGACATGACTGAGCAACTTCACTGAGGAAGATTGGTGTTAATCCTTTAAATGTTTGATAGGATTCTCTGGTGAAGTCATCTAGCTTTGGAGATTTCTGCAAAGGTGTTTTGATTGCTGGTTCAATCTCTGCTTTTACTGTTATGTTCAGATTTTCTGTTTCTTCCTTATTCTGTCTTCCTGGATTGTGTGTTTCTACAAATGTATCCATTCCTTCTGTATAATTTGTTTCTATATGACTATTCATAGTAGGCTCTTATGATTCTCTGTGTTTCTGTAATATCATTTCTATTTTTATTTAGTTGAATCTTCTCTCCTTTTGTCTTAGTTTAGCTGAAAGTTTGTCAATTTTTTAAAAATCTTTTTGAAGAACCAGCTTTTAGTTTTATTGACCTTTTCTATTGTTTTTCTGGTCTCCATTTCGATTATTTCTGTTCTGGTTCTTATTATTTCCTTTCTTTTGCTAACTTGAGGCTGAGTGTGTTCTTTTTCTAGTTCCTTGTATAAAGTAAGATTGTTTATTTGAGACCTTTCTGATTTTTTAACATGAGCATTTATTATTAGGTTGGTGCAAAAGTAATTATAGTTTCAAACCCTGAATTTTAAATCATAACTAGGCTCAGGCACATCTTTATTAATGAAAATAGGGACCATTACAATCAACACATTTTTGCCAATGATAAATAAGTTTGTTTATTCCTGTAGCATAAATATTCATGCTTTGGGATTGGATGAACTCTTGGGAAGCATTTTCTGCCTCCTGCTGGCTGTGGAAGCATTTTCCCTGCAAAAAGTTGTCAAAATGCTTGAAAAAGTGGCTGTCAGTCGGCGAGAGGTCAGGTGAATATGGCGGATGAGGTAAAACCTTGTAGCCCAATTCATTCAACTTTTGAAGCTTTGGCTGTGCGATGCTCAGTCAGGCATTGCCTCGGAGAAGAGTCGGGCCCTTTCTGTTGACCAGAGCTGGCTGCAGGCGTTGCAGTTTCTGGTGCATCTCATCGATTTCCTGAGCATACTTCTCGATGCAGTGGTTTCACTGGGATCAGAAAGCTGTGGTGGATCAGACAGCCAGCAGACCATCCAATAGTGACCGTGACCTTTATAGGTGCAAGTTAGGCTTTGGGAAGTGCTTTGGAACTTCTTCTCGGTCCAGCCGCTGAGTTGGTCTTTGCCGGTTGGCTTATAGTATCCATTTTTCGTCTCACATCACAATCCAGTTGAGCAATGGTTCGTTGTTGCTGTGTAAGAAGATAACACTTCAAAATGATGATTTTTTTTTTGATCTGCGGTCAGCTCATGAGGCAGCCACTTATTGAGCTTTTTCACCTTTCCAATTCGCTTCAAATGCCAAGTGACTGCTGAATGGTTGACATTGAGTTCTTGGGCAGCTTCTTGTAAGAGGATCGGCTTCGATGATGCTCTCAGTTGGTCATTGTCAACTTCCAGTGGCGGGCCTCTGCACTCCTCATCTCCAAGGTTCTAGTACTGAAGTTTCACACAATTATTGTATTGTTGTCTATTTGTCCCTTAATATCTGTTATTAATTGCTGAATATATTGCACTGCTTTACACACACAATTGTTATATCTGCTGAGAAATCTGCTGAAAGCCTAATGGGGGTAACTTTATAGGCTACTGTCTTTTCCCCTAGCTGCCTTTAAAATCCTTTCTTTATGGTTGTCTCTTGACAGTTTTGATACAATATGTCTTGGAGAAGGTCTTTTTGGGTGAGATAATAAGGTGTTCTATTAGTGTTGTGGACTCAAATTTCTAGTTCCTTCTCCAGGTTTGAGAAGTTCTCAACTATTATTTCTTTAAATACCCTCTGCTCCCTTCTCACTCTCTGCAGCTCCTGGGACAGTCATTACACTCATTATTCTTATGTTGACTTTTTTTTTTTTTGGCCATACCACTTGGCTTGTAGAATCTTAGTTCCCTGACCAGGGATCGAACCTTAGACCCAGGAGCGAAAGCATGGAGTCCTAACCACTGGACCACCAGGGAGTTCCTTTCTGTTGGCTCTTCTAATGGAGTCAGGTTTTCTTCACTTTCTAAAAATCCTAGTACTCTCTCCTTTTCCACCCCAATCATTTCTATATTCCTACCTTCAAGCTCACTCACTCTCTCTTCCACCTGACCTGTTCCATTTCCATTGCATTCTCATTCACTCTTCATCGTATCTATTGGGTTCTTCACCTGCAGAATTTGTATTTGCTTATTTTTTTAGAATTTCCATCTCTTTGGTAAAGTACTCCTTCTGTTCATTAATTTTATTTTGGGATTCATTGAATTGCCTTTCTGAGCTTTCTTGTAGCTCATGGATTTTCTTCGTAACAGCTATTTAAATTCTTTATGACTTACATCTCAATATTCCATGTCTTTGGGTTTGGCTGTTGAAGAACTGTCATTTTACTTTTATGATACCATATCACCGTGACTTTTTATGATGTTTGATGAAAACTGCCTCTGCTGCTGCATTTGAAATAATGCACGCCCTTTTTTTCAGGCAAGGCTTTGTTTACCTAACAGGTTGGTAGTTAGGAACTTTCCTTTTGTTTCCAGAAGGTGGTGCTACAGCACAAGTTTCAGGTTTCTTGCTCTGAGCCCGACCCATAGTGCATTAAAAAAAAAAAAAAGCAAATGTGGTGGCAGCATAAGTGCCTATTTCAGGGTGCAGGAAGTAGGGAATGTGTGTACTTAGCACTTGAATATGCCTATGGCCCAGTAGAGGGGCTTCCCTAGTGGCTCAAAGAATCTGCCTGCTGTGGAAGAGACCTGGGTTCAATCCCTGGGTTGGGATGATCCCCTGGAGAAGGAAATGGCTACCCACTCCAGTATTCTTGCCTGGAGAATTCCATAGACAGAGGAACCTGGCAGGCTATAATCTATAGGGTCGCAAAGAGTCAGACACGACTGAGCAACTAACACACAGCCCAGGAGGGGGATCCTCAAGCCTGGGGTGGTGTCAGAAGTCCATGAGCCATCTCCTTGCCTCCCAAGGCAGGCAGCAAGAGATGTGAAAGCGTCTCTTTCCTTTCTGTCCCTGCTAGTCACTGTGGTCTCTCCTTAGAGAGAGCAACTGTCCCTGCAGCTGCCGCGTGCGTGGCTTTCACTCCCGCTTACCGCCCTCACCCTCCACCTCCTTGTGCTGGCTTGCTGCTGGACGAGCCATGGCCTTTGGTGCCTTTGGCTGTACCACCACGTCTCTTACTCTGCCATCTTCTCTGTGGTCCAGTCCACCCAGTTTCCTATGCATAGATGGATAGGTCTTTCAGGTGTCCTGGTGTGCTCTGCAGAGGCATTTTTTTGTTTGTTGGTTTTAATTATGAATGTTCACTTAACTGAAATCAAAGGGGAGAGAAAAGTAATGACTCACACCACCATAATGCAGATATCCAGCATCCTGTCTGTAGATTTACCCTTATCAGATTGTTCCTTTAAGATGGATGCTTTTCACTATATTTACATTTTGTCTCAATAACAAAAATTTTGGTTTTGAAAAATTGCTTTGCTTTCAAAAGTTTGGTAAAGCTGAGTTCTTTTTAATGAAAATGAAGACATATTAAATCCTTCCTCAAGGGGTTGAAAAAAATATATGCTGCATACTAGGAAAATTAGCGTATAAGAAGGAAGAAAATGCAGTCTAAAAAAGAAAGCCAGAAGGCAGAGTTATAATAATAAAAGGAAAGCTTAGAATTTTTGCCTTTGTATCAATTTTGCGGTAATGTATCAATTTTTATCAGAGAATCCTTTTAAGATAGAGTATATATATATATATATATATATATATATATACACATATGGCGAGAAAGACTAAAATGTATTAAACTATAAAAATAAGACATGATCTCTTCCCTCAAGGCACTGACATAGTAATAAATGTACCTGTCTTTGAAGTTCCTGCTTCAAAACATGTTTACATGTGTGTTCTCATATACTGGCTTCCCTGCTGGCTCAGACAGTAAAGAATCTGCCTGCAATGCAGGAGACCTGGGTTAGGTCCCTGAGTTGGGAAAATCCCCTGGAGAAGGGAATGGCTACCCACTCTTGCTTGGAGAACCCCATGGACAGAGGAGCCTGGTGGGGTCCTAAAGGGGTCATAAAGAGTTGGACATGACTGAGTGACTAACACTTCTCATGTATTGAGACCATTATTTTAGCTAAGAAAGTATTTTCATTTTCACATTTTACTCAAGAAATACTAAGGCAAGATCTAAAATATGATGCTACTTCATAAATGAAACACTATGACGTGGGGTGCACTATAATGTCACCTTAGCCTCTGACTTGATGTGACCTTCAGCTGATAATGTGACCCTTTGAAATAATGGACCTTGACATATGTTAAAAAGAAAAATACCAACAACCAAGAAAAAAATGGGCAAAAGATATGAGTAAAGAGATCATGGGAAAGGAAATGCAGATGGTTCTTAACTATCCTAAAAGAGTCTCAGTATCACTCACAGCAAGATAATGCATATTAAAACTATCATTAGACACCATCTTACCCATCAGTCTGGCAAAGGTAAACACATTTTGATAATATTCTGTCTTGTGGCTGGCACATGAAGACATAGGCGTGAGATGTTGCTGCCAGTTGGAGTACAAATTGGTACCACTGGTATGAAAATAATTCAGGGAGTATTTATCAAAATTAGAAATGCATATACAGGGACTTCCTTGGTGTCCCAGTGGTTAAGAATTCACCTTGCAATGCAGAGGACATGGGTTCAATCCCTGGTTGGGAAACTGAGGTCCCACATGCCGCGCAACTAAGCCCTTGAGCCATCGCTAGAGAGTTCATGCACTGCAAGGAAAGATCTCACCTGATGCAACAAAGATCCAAAGCAGCCCAATAATAATTTTTTTTTTCGTGTGTATACAGAGATTCCCATTTTTGGCCAAAAAGGAGTAACTGATACCAAATTTACCTTCATATTAATATTTAACAACTGTAAATTCAGACCAAATATATGAAATCATGACTTTCAAAATATTGGTCACCAGGCAGCCAAGAAGAGTGATCTGAGAGAGTGGGGACACAAGCAAGGTGAATGCTTTCAGTGTCCAAGATCACTGCCTGCAGAGAGGTTCCAAGCTTGACAAGACAAGGGAGGCTCAGGGGGTCTCTGGTGTGGGGAATAGAGTTTAGACCATGGGGAGGCCAGGGCTCATGATGGAAGTAAAGTCCATTGCTGTAAAGAGCAATATTGCATAGGAACCTGGAATGTCAGGTCCATGGATCAAGGTAAATTAGAAGTAGTCAAACAGGAGATGGCAAGAGTGAACATTGACATTTTAGGAATCAGTGAACTAAAATGGATCGGAATGGGTGACTTTAACTCAGATGACCATTATATCTACTACTGTGGGCAAGATCCTTTAGAAGAAATGGAGTAACCATTATAGTCAACAAAAGAGGCCAAAATGCAGTTCTTGGGTGCAATCTCAAAAACGACAGAATGATCTCTGTTCATTTCTAAGGAAAACCATTCAATATCACAGTAATCCAAGTCTATGCCTCAACCAGTAATGCTGAAGAAGCTGAAGTTGAATGGTTTTATGAAGACCAACAAGACCTTCTAGAGCTAACATCCCCAAAAGTTGTCCTTTTCATAACAGGGGCCTGGAATGCAAAAGTAGGAAGTCAAGAGATACCTGGAGTAACAGGTAAATTTGGCCTTGGAGTACAAACTGAAGCAGGGGAAAAGCTAACAGAGTTTTGCCAAGAGACTGCACTGGTCAAAGCAAACACCCTCTTCCAGGAACACAAGAAAAGACTATGCATGGACATCACCAGATGGCCAACACCAAAATCAGATTGATTATATTATTTTCAGCCACAGATGGAGAAGCTGTATACAGTGAGCAGAAACAAGACTGGGAGCTGACTGTGGCTCAGATCATGAACTCCTTATTGCCAATTTCAGACTTAAATTTAAGAAAGTAAGGAAAACCACTAGACCATTCAGGTATGACCTAAATCAAATCCCTTATGATTATGCAGTGGAAGTGACAAATAGATTCAATGGATTAGATTTGATAGAGTGCCTGAAGAACTATGGGCAGAGGTTCATGACATTGTACAGGGGACAGGGACCAAGACCATCTCCAAGGAAAAAAATGCAAAAAGGCATAATGGTTGTCTGAGGAGGCCTTACAAATAGCTGTGAAAAGAAGAGAAGTGAAAGGCAAAGGAGAAAAGGAAGGATATACCCATCTGGATGCAGAGTTCCAAAGAATAGCAAGGAGAGAAAAGAAAGCCTTCTTCAGTGATCAGTGCAAAGAAATAGAGGAAAACAACAGAATGGGAAAGTCTAGAGATCTCTTCAAGAAAATTAGAGATACCAAGGGAACATTTCATGCCAAGATGGGCTTGATAAAGGACAGAAATGGTATGGACCTAACAGAAGCAGAAGAGATTAAGAAGAGGTGGCAAGAATACACAGAAGAAGTATACAAAAAAGATCTTCATGACCCGGATAACCATGATGGTGTGATCACTCACCTAGAGCCAGACATCCTGGAATGCAAAGTCAAGTAGGCCTTAGGAACCATCACTACGAACAAAGCTAGTGGAGGTGATAGAATTCCAGTTGAACTATTTCAAATCCTGGAAGATGATGCTTTGAAAGTGCTGCACTCAATATGCCAGCAAATTTGGAAAACTCAGCAGTGGCCACAGGACTGGAAAAGGTCAGTTTTCATTCCAATCCCAGTGAAGGGCAATGCCAAAGAATGTTCAAAATATTCCACAATTGCACTCATCTCACATGCTAGCAAAGTAATGCTGAAAATTCTCCAAACCAGGCTTCAACAGTACATGAATCATGAACTTCCAGATGCTCAAGCTGAATTTAGAAAAGCCAGAGGAACCAGAGATCAAATGGCCAACATCTGTTGGATTATAGAAAAAGAAAGAGAGTTCCAGAATAACATCTACTTCTGCTTCATTGACTATGCCAAAGCCTTTGACTGTGTGGATCATAAAAACTGTGGAAAATTCTTCAAGAGATGGGAATACCAGACCACTTGACCTGCCTCCTGAGATATCTGTATGTAGGTCAAGAAGCAACAGTTAGAATTGGACATGGAACAACAGACTGGTTCCAATTTGGGAAAGGAGTACGTCATGTCTGTTTATTGTCACCCTGCTTATTTAACTTCTTTGCAGAGTACATCATGCAAAATGGCAGGCTGGATAAAGCACAAGCTGGAATCAAGATTGCTGGCTGAAATATCAATTACCTCAGATACGTAGATGACACCACCCTATGGCAGAAAGCGAAGAACTAAAGAGCCTCTTGAAAGTGAAAGAGGAGAGTGAAAAAGTTGACTTAAAACTCAACATTCAGAAAACGAAGATCATGGCATCTGGTCCCATCATTTCGTGGCAAATAGATTGGGGAACAATGGAAAGACAATGGAAAGCGTTTCTTTTCTGGGCTCCAAAATCACAGTGAAATTAAACGATGCTTGCTCTTTGGAAGAAAAGCTATGACCAACCTAGACAGCATATTCAAAAGCAGAGACATTACTTTGCCAACAAAGGTCCGTCTACTCAAAGCTATGGTTTTTCCAGTAGTCATGTATGGATGTGAGAGTTGGACTATAAAGAAAGCTGAGCACCAAAGAATTGATGCTTTTGAACTGTGGTGTTGGGGAAGACTCTTGAGAGTCCCTTGGACTGCAAGGAGATCCAACCAGTCCATCCTAAGGGAAATCAGTCCTGAATATTCATTGGAGGGACTGATGCTGAAACTCCAATACTTTGGCCACCTGATTCGAAGAACTGACTCATTGGAAAAGACCCTGATGCTGGGAAAGATTGAAGGTGGGAGGAGAAGGAAATGACAGAGGGTGAGATAGTTGGATGACATCACTTACTTGATGGACATGAGCCGGCTCCAGGAGTTGCTGATGGACAGAGAAGCCTGGCGTGCTGCAGTCCATGGGGTTGCAAAGAGTCGGACACGAGTGAGCGACTGAACTGAACTGAGGCCAGGACGGATGACATTTATGAATAGAGCTCCAGAGAGGAGCACGCACAGGGAGAGTGCCCAGAGATCTGCAGACATGTAAGGAATCTACGGAACTGAGGAAAGAACCACTGGATACCTCTGGGCCACTTTGAGAAAACGACTCTCCTGATACAGACATCCTGGGGCGTGCGATATGGTTGTACAAGTTGTTCACTGCTTGAATGCCTTTGGCCAAGGGGCTGAAATTCAGTCTATTTTCTTTTCTAGTTGTGCACGCTGGCCCTGGAGCAGGGATGAGAAAAGCCTAGAGAAAGAAGTCTTTTTCAAATTAACACAGAGATGCTATCTACTCACCAAGCAAGGAGAGTGCAGAATTGGTTCTGCTTAGATAGAGCGCCTTTTTTTCTGAATTTCACAAAGGCAAATATAACTGATGTTTCTATAATCCCACCACATACCTCAGCCAGCTTGCTGTGGACAGTTTTATGGTTTCTCAGACTCATCTCAGCTGACAGTAAGTAACCTTTAGTGAGCTTCTTGTAGGGGAAATTCGGCTTGGCCCTGATGGAGAACTAATGCGAGCTTTGTCTAGTGGGGCATGGGAGGCCCCGGATAAATGCTCCAGCCTTTTGTCTCCATGTAAACAATTCTGGGATGTTCTGTACATGTCTCGGGGGTCCTGGCAACTTCTAAGACACACTTTAATATTGGCATTTCCTCCCCCTCACCTCCCTCTCCTTACTCCCTTTCTGCCGTTTCCTGGAATTACATTTCAATAAACTAACTGCACCCGAGCCCTTTTCTCAGCCTCTGTGGAGTGGAGAGTGAGGTGGGGATTAACTGAGAAAGCAGTCGTGGACAGCAGGGGCTGTGTTCTCATGGGCAAAACAACATGCTGTAGCATCATTCATGGTAGTGAACGATGTCTATCACCTTCTAATTAATTAAACAAATTTGGTGCATCTGTACAATGGAATGCCATGCAACTTGAAAAAAAATGCATAGCTATCTATGTGCTAGTAGAAAAAAAAAATCCAAGATATACGTGAAAAAAGAAAATTGCAGAAACCTCTGTATAGTCCACTATATTTTGTGTGAAAAGAATCCAACAGGCACCCGGCACCCTTCGGCAGCACTGGATCCCATCGTCTGTCTCCATCTTCAGCCTCATCTTTCACCGCTTGAAGACTGTCAACAGTGTGGCGCAGTCCCACTATTTTCTTCCTTCTTCCGCTCTTCCTTATCTTCAAATATTCGATTATTTTCACCTAAAACAGTGTTCCCACACCTCCTAGCCCCACCATCTCTTTATCATATGGCAAAGTCTAACATCCTTCAGTTCAGATCAGTTCAGTCGCTCAGTCGTGTCCAACTCTTTGCGACCCCATGAACCACAGCACGCCAGGCCTCCCTGTCCATCACCAACTCCCGGAGTCTACCTAAACTCATGTCCAGTGAGTCGGTGATGCCATCCAACCATCTCATCCTCTGTCGTCCCCTTCTCCTCCTGCCCTCAATCTTTCCCAGCATCAGGGTTTTTTCAGATAAGTCACTTCTTTGCATCAGGTGGCCAAAGTACTGGAGTTTCAGCTTCAACATCAATCCTTCCAATGAACACCCAGGACTGATCTCCTTTAGGATGGACTGGGTTGGATCTCCTTGCAGTCCAAGGGACTCTCAAGAGTCTTCTCTAACACCACAGTTCAAAAGCATCAATTCTTTGGTGCTCAGCTTTCTTTATAGTCCAACTCTCACATCCATACATGACTACTGGAAAAACCACAGCTTTGACTAGACGGACCTTTGTTGGCAAAGTAATGTCTCTGCTTTTTAATACGCTGTCTGGATTGGTCATAACTTTCCTTCCAAGGAATAAGTGTCTTTTAATTTCATGGCTGCAATCACCATCTTCAGTGATTTTGGAGCCCACCAAAATAAAGTCAGCTACTGTTTCCACTCTTCCCCCATCTATTTGCTGTGAAGTGATGGGACTGGATGCCATGATCTTAGTTTTCTGAATTTGAGCTTTAAGCCAATTTTTTGACTCTCCTCTTTCACTTTCATCAGGAGAGTCTTTAGTTCCTCTTCACTTTCTGCCATAAGGGTGGTGTCATCTGCGTATCTGAGGTTATTGATATTTTTCCCGGCAATCTTGATTCCAGCTTGTGCTTCTTCCAGCCCAGCATTTCTCATGATGTACTCTGCATAGAAGTTAAATAAGCAGGGTGACAATATACAGCCTTGATGCACTCCTTTTCCTATTTCGAACCAGTCTGTTGTTCCATGTCCAGTTCTAACTGTTGCTTCCTGACCTGCAAACATCCTTCAGATATCTATTTTTTTAATAGACATTTTTAAAAAATTAACCATTTTATTTGTTTACTTATTTATTTTTGACTGCATCACATGGCTTCTGGGATCTTAGTTCCCTGACCAGGGATTGAACCTGGGCCTTTGGCAGCCCACCAGGGAATTCCCAGTTGTTCATTACATGTCACCTCTTCTGGATTTCCTTCCCTTCCCCTGAATTAACTCCTGTATCCTTGGATCTCCTTTGTTATAGCTTTTCACACAGTAGTGCAATTGCTTGTCTGATTTCCTGCCTCTGCTACTAAAGTCTACATTCCTTGAGGAAAGAGACCTCATCTGCTTTGTCGACCATTCACATTACTCTTCACTCCGGAAGACTTAGTAGTTTTCCCCACAGTCTAAGATTTCCAAAACCATATGTTGGATGAATGAGTGAGCCAAGCATATCTCACTCTAGAATTTCCCAAAGATTTTGGTAAAGTCAGATAGGTGATATAGAGTACTGAACAGCTCATAGAGTGGTACCTACACAGAGGCCCAGAGACAATCTTATGGTCTTGAGACATATCCTCTCATTCTTATGATTTCTCATTTAAGAAGAATTTCACTAGACATAAAATCCCATGGTGTAGTTGACAAATGAGGTGGAAGACCCCATGATGTCTAAGATCTCCTGATGTCAATTTGTCCTTTTACTGTCTCCCGAGGAGGAAATGGATCAACATTGTCTGTTGTTCTTTAGCAAAACATGTCAAAGCCTATGTTGATTTTCACAAGTAATAATGCCCACAAATCCCCTGCTCTAACCCCCTTTGTTGAAAAGTCATACCTTGTGCTTTCTTTCTTGCTACAGAGATTGGAGAGGAGGGTGACTCTCAGTGTCCTGAATAATGTTAAAGAGGATGACATTTTGGTGTCACCTGGGCCCACAGTTTAGGCCCAGAGTGAAATTTTGTAATTGGGTATTTGTTACTCTGGCATGGGGTTACCCAATTATGCTCACAAAATGGCATCACCACTTGCTTTGAGGCCTAGGGTCAAAAGTAAAGGAATTATGCCTTCAGTCAAATGCAAGAACAATTTAATATCTGGATATTGCTTAGCACTGTACTTGGTTGGGCTAGAAGAATGAAACCCTATTACAGATGTCTGTTTTTTGGTTGTATAATTTCTGTTTCGTGGTGATCAAAGGACTCGGAATATGATTTTGCCCACAGAGGAGAGGCATGCTCCGTTTGGGTGGGTTCTAAAGCAGACGCCATGAGAAAGCATTGAGCAAGAGAGGAGCACAGGCATGGGCACACAGATACTCTGATTCTAATGTAACTTAGGAGACTCCTTGGCATTGGGTTTGGCAGGGGAAAGGCTACTATGATACTCGTGCACATGCTCATTCGCTCAGTCATGTCCAACTATTTGTGACCCCATGGACTAGCCTGCCAGGCTCCTCTGTCTCTGGGTTTATCCAGGCAAGAATACTGGAATGGGGGTACTGTTTCCTTCTTCAGAGGATCTTCCTGACCCAGGGATCGAACTCACATCTCTGGCATTCTTACATTAGCAGGCAGATTTTTACTGCAGAATCACCCAGGAAGCCCTGCTATGATACTCATTGATTGCCAAGTCAGCACATCGTAGGTAAGTGTTATACCTCAAGGGTGGGGGTGTAGCTATCAAATCCTACAGACATTTAATGCACTATCCATTCTGTGTGAGGCATTCTGCAGGGTGGTGTGGGGATATCAAGAAATAGTGACTTCACGTTAGTTAATTTACCATTTAGTGGGAAGACTAGGCATAGATTAGATCAAGATAAGTCCCATAATTGAAGTTATTGTTGTTTAGTCAATCAGTTGTGTCTGACTCTTTTGCAACCCCATGGACTGTAGCCTCCCAGGCCCCTCTGTCTATGGGATTTTCCAGACAAGATTCCTGTACTGGGTTGCCATTTCCTCCTCCAGGGGATCTTCCAGACCCGGAATCAAGCTCATGTCTCTGCATCTCCTGCACTGCAGGCAGATTCTTTATCGCTGAGCCGCTGGGGGAGTCTGCAATAACGATGACAACCAGTGCTGTAATTGAAGTCCTGTGTGTTTATCACTGAAGCCAGTAGAGTGTGCTGGCTAATTCAAATGACATGGGTTCGTGTTGGCTCTACCACCTCCCACCCGTCTGTCTTTAGACAAGTTATTTAACTTCAGATTAATATTGTTTGAAAAAGAGACGATAATAAATTGCTTCCAAATCTCAAAGGTATCTGCTCTGAATTGCCTACTGGTGCTTACAGAAGTCTCTAGATAGACGTGCACCAGACTTGTGGTTCCCAACCTTTTTGCCATCAGAGACCTATTTCGTGAAAGACAAATTTTCCGTGGTTGGGGAGAAGGGATGTTTCAGGCGGTAATGCAAGTGATGGGGAGACTCAGAGGAAGCTCACCTCCTGCCATGCAGCTGGGTCCCTCCTGCTCCTGCCATGGAGCAGTACTGGTCCATGGCCTGGGGGTTGGGAACCCCTGCCCTAGACCCTTTGAGTATTATTGGTCATTGGTATTTCGGTCAGAGGGCTTAAGAGCAGCTTGTACTGCAGCCTGAACTTTCTATCCACTCAGAATTGTCAGCTAAAGTAAAAAAAAAAAAGAAAAGAAAAACTAGATGAGCTTGGGAACACAAGGGTAGAGGCTACACACGCCTTGCTTTTCATCTCTGTTTCTACAAGAGCTTGCATCCAGATGAAACTAGGAAAGCTTGAGTTGGGAAAGTTTATGTTTTCTACTTTCAGTGGAACTGGGGGCTTGAGAGTGAAGTCAATCTAAGTTCCAAAGAAATAAAGTAAAAAAAAAAAAAAGTCTGGAAATCTGTCCAGTTACTCAGTAACTAGCTCTGTATAATGACTCCAGTGTGGTGCACATTCCCCCCAAGCATTCTGCCTTTTTTAAAGGTAGGCCATCTAGGGGCAGTAACTTGTGCTTCACCTTTGAGAAAGTACCTTGACATGGTCCAGACCCTCGGATCCCCGGAAACTTTACTGAGGTGACAGGCCCCTAAATATTCATGGGGTTCAAATAGCCCTTATTCCCAGGAAGTGCTAGTGGTAAAGAACCTGCCTGCCAAAGTAGAAGACAAGAGATGTAGGTTTGATCCCTGGTGTCAGGAAGATCCCCTGGAAATGGCAACCCACTCAAGTATTCTTGCCTGGAGAATCCCATGGACAGAGGAGCCTGGCGGGCTACAGTCCATGGGGTCACAAAGAGTCAGATATGACTGAAGCGACTTAGCATAGCATAGCTGCTACTGCTACTGCTGCTAAGTCGCTTCAGTCATGTCCGACTCTGTGCGACCCCATAGACGGCAGCATAGCATAGCAGGAGGAATCTAAAAAACTTGCAAATTTCTTGCTCATTAGGCCAATAGGTGTAATTAGTAATGGACCAGTGTGATGCTTACTAGAATCGAAGACAGTCAAGATCTCTGCTAATTTTGGCAGACAGCAGGTAAATTGACATATCAATCTGCAGGCCCTGCCAGAAAAAAACAAAGGTGCACCACTGCTAACTCATTAAATCCAGAATCACCGGCAAGTGACCCACAGCAATAACCTTTGCTCCATCAGGAGTTACATTTCATCCTCCTTGGCCAAACCCATGCATTCACATATTCACCAGCTTTCTGCCAATAGAAAGTAGCACAATTTTGCCATTATTTTAGAGAGTAAGCTATTTTCTTCCATGTCAGACTTTGTACTTATCTCCCCGAAGCAATGTGCAATCTCACTCTAGTTATGGATCTTGTGACACGATAGAGTGTAGGGGCAAATCTCAAGGAGCGTGAAAGTGAAACTGAACGTTGCTCAGTCGTGTTTGACTCTTTATGACCCCATGGACTATACAGTCCATGGAATTCTCCAGGCCAGAATACTGGAGTGGGTAGCCTTTCCCTACTCCAGAGGATCTTCCCAACCCAGGAATCGAACCCAGGTCTCCCACATTCTTTACCAACTGAGCCACAAAGTCATCTCCTTATGGGCACCCGCTTCAGGTACAATCATTACAGGTGTTTCCAGCAAGTTAAGGCTTGCCAACTCAAACAAAAAGAGTGTAAGCTCCCCACACTGCAAGGGGTGTCTCGAGAATCAAGAATCTCAGCTTCACCTTAATCCAAACAGAGGTACTCATTCTAAGTTTCAGGCTCCCACTTCTTCCCAATCAACGCCCTAACTTTCATAGGAGAAATTTAATGGCCACAAAACATTGAAAACCTTAGGGCTGCCATAGAAACTCTCTGGTGCTATGATGATGACTTAAGCTGAGAGTTTGAAAGCCTGAGTTCCTTTTCTTCTGTAACTGCTACCATGTACTCAGGAAAATCTGTTCATCACCACATCCTTACAGTCATCATTACGGCTGTTACAGTACCAACCATGGGTGATAATGTGATGAACTGTAGTGCAATTGCATACCACGTGTGGTAGACACACTGTAAGGTGCTCCCTGCTCCCATGGGTTACACCATTATATAATCTCTTGCCCCGTGTAAGAGTGACACCTGCTGTTTTCTTTTAACCAGTAGAATGTGCCAAAAATGAGGCGATGTTATCGCCATGATTATGTTACATTAAACTGCTATAGCAGACTAGAGAAAGGGACTCTCTCACTAGTTTTTGTGTGTGTGGTTTCCTCATTTTCTTTTTTTCTAAAATAATTTTGATTGGAGTATAGTTGATTTATCACATTGTTAGCTAACTAACATTGTTAGTTTCAGGAAAGTGATTCAATTCTTTTCCATTTGATTTGTCACAGGACACTGAATATAGTTCCCTGTGCTACAGAGTAGGGCCTTGTTGTTTATCCATTATGTGTAACAGTTTGCATCTAGTACTCCCAGACTCCCAATTCATCCCTACCCACCACCCTTCCCCTTGGAAACCAATCTGCTCTCTGTGAGTCTGTTTCTGTTTTGAACGTACGTTCAGTTGTGCCATATTTTAGATTCCACATATAAGTGATATCATATGATATTCGTCTTCCTCTTTCTGACTTACTTCACTTAGTGTGATAATCTCCAGGTCCCTCCATGGTGCTGCAAATGGCATGATTCCATTCTTTTTATGGCTGAGTGAAATTCCAGTGTATATATATGGCACATCTTCTTTATCCATTAGTGTGTCAGTGAACATTTAGATTGTTTGCATGTCTTGGCTATTGTGGATAATGCTGCTCTGAACATAAGGGTGCATATATCTTTTTGAATTATAGTTTGTCTGGATTTATGCCCAGAAGTGGGATTGCTAGATCATATGGCAACTCTCCTTTTAGTTTTTAAAGGAACCTTCATACTTTTTTCCAAAGTGGTTGCATCAACTTCTATTTCCTACCAACAGTGTAGGAGGGTTCACTTTGTCCCAGCATTTGCTATAGACGTGAAGTACTACATTTAAAGTGTAGCTTTTGAATACAAGTGTAAAACATGTTTGTGGTGTGATAAGATCTGTTTCTTGGGAAGGTGAAGGCAATTTTTTTTTTCATATTTCTGAAGTGCCCTTCCATATGGAGATGGCTTTACTCGTATGATGTTCCTCATTCTTTCTGTCCTTTTTTGTTTTTTTTGCATTTCCCCAGAAAAGAAAAGATGACGTAATAGATTGGTAGGGTTGGAAGTGTAAACTAGCCATGTTCAGCTCGGTAACACTGCCTTCCTCTTGGAAGCAAGCTACCCAGCAGAATCATAAATTCTGCCCTTTCCCTACATTCCAGGTGTTTACTGGGAAGGGAGGAAGGAGGTGGTGAGAGGCACTTGAGTATTCCCGTGCTGGGTGGGTGAGTCCTTTTAATTCTTCAGTTCTATATTTGGAATTCTATGTCCTTGCAGATATAAGCCATTTTTTCAAATTAGCTTTATCACTAATAAAAGTGGTATTATAGTTCTCCATCTGAGATATCCTTTTGTCTTACTCCTCAATTATTCAGAACATGACTGTGGAAAACAGGAATGTCTTTAATTGGACCTTCTCAATGCCAACATTGAGTTTATCTCTTTTTAAGTCTCACAATCATTGTGTGAGGTGGTCAGAGACACCCACTTTATAGATGAAGAAACTGAGACCCAAAGATGTAAAGCCTGTGGTCTAGTGGAATACTTTTCCCCTTAGAACCAGTGGAAGCAGGTAGTCAAGCAGGCAAGTATAGGCCTAAATAGCAAAGAACCTCACTCTGGAGACCTAGGACAGGAAGTGTCCTATTTGACAGCACAATGAGTTGTGCTACACTTTCTCTGTTCATCTTGTGTATTGCTTACTTTCCTAATTAAAACAGTGAAAAGAAGGCAACAGAAAAATACCAGGATTGAATAGGTTCCTGAAGTGACTTTTGGTCCTACCAAATCAGTCCATCTTGCAGGCTTTGATACCATGCTCTACCAGGCAGTATCTCTCAGGTCTAAAAACAAGGTCATGTTTGGGGAAAATTGAGGGGAGGCTCAGGAACAAAGTATCAGAGGTTTATTTATCTCAAAAACAGTCTTACCAAGTGGAGCTTTCAAAATAATAGGTGGGCTAAGCAGAAGTAAACAGTGAGTTGTGCTCTCACCCGCTGCCAGATGCCATTTCCAGCAGGGACAAAGGGTCAGGCGGCCCTACATTCTTCTAAGCATTTGCCTCTGGATCTTCTCAGGGTCCCCTCTGGTTTCAGGTGAGACATAATTGACCTCAAAAACTCTGTTAGCTCTTTGTGTCTCACAATCGTGTTGATCTGAGTTTGGGGCAAAGGAGTGGCTACTTGACCTTCAGCAATTTCAACTGCATGCCTTTTTGGGTTATGACTTTCTTTTGCTTCTTGTTGTTTTTCTTTGATTAGAACAAAAAGATTCAAGCCCAGGTCTCGACATATTCTCCTCTTTTCTGAGACATTTCAGCCAAATGCATGATTTTTCCTCCCAAGACAGTGCTGTTGCTGAGGTTTCCTGCCTCCTTGCTAACCCTGTTGCCTTGTGTTGGTCGATCTGGAGGAAATGGGATGGCCTAGGTCTTTTGCCTCCTTCCCTTGATATACTGTCAGCTACAAGCACCCAGACCCCTGCAGCCTCTCTGTTGAGCCTTATCCTAATCATTTAAACTCCATTAGCCATATTGTTATGGTTTCAGTGTGTCTGCCCTCTGATGCCCTCTTGCAACACCTACCGTCTTACTTGGGTTTCTCTTACCTTGGACGTGGGGTATCTCTTCACGGCTGCTCCAGCAAAGCGCAGGCGCTGCTCCTTACCTTGGATGAGGAGTATCTCCTCACCGCCGCCCCTCCTGACCTTGAATATGGAATAGCTCCTCTAGGCCCTCCTGACCATTCAGGTATGACCTAAATCAAATCCCTTATGATTATACAGTGGAAGTGAGAAATAGATTTAAGGGACTAGATCTGATAGATAGAGTGCCTGATGAATTATGGATGGAGGTTTGTGACATTGTACAGGAGACAGGAAGCAACACCATCCCCATGGAAAAGAAATGCAAGAAAGCAAAATGGCTGTCTGAGGAGGCCTTACAAATAGCTGTGAAAAGAAGAGAAGTGGAAAGCAAAGGAGAAAAGGAAAGATATAAGCATCTGAATGCAGAGTTCCAAAGAATAAGCAAGGAGAGACAAGAAAGCCTTCCTCAGCGATCAATGCAAAGAAATAGAAGCAAACAACAGAATGGGAAAGACTCGAGATCTCTTCAAGAAAATTAGAGATACCATGGGAACATTTCATGCAAAGATGGGCTTGATAAAGGACAGAAATGGTATGGACCTAACAGAAGCAGAAGATATTAAGAAGAGGTGGCAGGAATACACAGAAGAAATGCAAAAAAAAACATCTTCGTGACCAAGATGATCACGATGGTGTGATCACTCACCTAGAGCCAGACATCCTGGAATGTGAAGTCAAGTGGGCCTTAGAAAGCATCACTACGAACAAAGTTAGTGGAGGTGATCGAATTCCAGTTGAGCTATTTCAAATCCTGAAAGATGATGGTGTGAAAGTGCTGCACTCAATATGCCAGCACATTTGGAAAACTCAGCAGTGGCCACAGGACTGGAAAAGGTCAGTTTTCATTTCAGTCCCAAAGAAAGGCAATGCCAAAGAATGCTCAAACTACCGCACAATTGCACTCATCTCACATGCTAGTAAAGTAATGTTCAAAATTCTCGAAGTCAGGCTTCAGCAATATGTGAACCGTGAACTTCCAGATGATCAAGCTGGTTTTAGAAAAGGCAGAGGAACCAGAGATCAAGTTGCCAACATCCGCTGGATCATGGAAAAAGCAAGAGAGTTCCAGAAAAACATCTATTTCTGCTTTATTGACTATGCCAAAGGCTTTGACTGTGTGGATCACAATAAACTGTGGAAAATTCTGAAAGAGATGGGAATACCAGACCACCTGACCTGCCTGTTGAGAAACCTACGTGCAGATCAGGAAGCAACAGTTAGAACTGGACATGGAACAACAGCCTGGTTCCAAATAGGAAAAGGAGTACGTCAAGGCTGTATATTGTCACCTTGCTCATTCAACTTATATGCAGAGTACATCATGAGAAACGCTGGGCTGGAAGAAGCACAAGCTGGAATCAAGATTGCCGCGAGAAATATCAATAACCTCAGATATGCAGATGACACTACCCTTATGGCAGAAAGTGAAGAGGAGCTAAAAAGCCTCTTGATGAAAGTGAAAGCGAAGAGTGAAAAAGTTGGCTTAAAGCTCAACATTCAGAAAACGAAGATCATGGCATCTGGTCCCATCACTTCATGGGAAATAGATGGGGAAACAGTAGAAACAGTGTCAGACTTTATTTTTGGGGGCTCCAGAATCACTGCAGATGGTGACTGCAGCCATGAAATTAAAAGACGCTTACTCCTTGGAAGAACAGTTATGACCAACCTAGACAGCATATTAAAAGCAGAGACATTACTTTGCCGACTAAGGTCCGTCTAGTCAAGGCTATGGTTTTTCCAGTAGCCATGTATGGATGCGAGAGTTGGACTGTGAAGAAGGCTAAATGCCGAAGAATTGATGCTTTTGAACTGTGGTGTTGGAGAAGACTCTTGAGAGTCCCTTGGACTGCAAGGAGATCCAACCAGTCCATTCTGAAGGAGATCAGCCCTTGGATTTCTTTGGAAGGAATGATGCTAAAGCTGCAGCACCAGTACTTTGGCCACCTCATGCGAAGAGTTGACTCATTGGAAAAGACTCTGATACTGGGAGGGATTGGGGGCAGGAGGAGAAGGGGATGACAGAGGATGAGATGGCTGGATGGCATCACAGACTCGATGGACATGAGTCTGAGTCAACTCCGGGAGATGGTGATGGACAGGGAGGCCTGGCGTGCTGTGATTCACGGGGTTGCAAAGAGTCGGACATGACTGAGCGACTGAACTGAACTGAACTGTGTACACATGGGAGGAGAGGGGGGGAAAGAATATCTTTTATCTCTTTTTGTCCCAGGATGGGATTGTTCACTGTTGTCCACATCTTTTCTTGGCCAACATATTGAAAAAGTAGTTGGCATTTGTGCATCGGTCCCGTAAACCGCTATTCATCCCAGATCTGGGGCTCTTGATTGTCATAGGTGTTGGTGGTGGTGTTTAGTCGCTCAGTCGTGTCCGACTCTTTTGGCACCTCATGGACTGTAGCCCACCAGGCTCCTCTGTCCTTGGGATTTCCAGGCAAGAATACTGGAGTGGATTGCCATTTCCCCCTCCAAGGGATGTTCCTGACCCCAGGGATTGAACCCTAGTCTCCTGCATTGACAAGTGGGTTCTTTACCACTGAGCCAGGGAAGCCCTTCTGACGGAGACCAATTGTAAAAAGTACCCTTTCCATCATAGTTATGCATACATATAAAAATGGAAACAATACACTTTTCAAAACAGTATTTTTTCGTTAGGAGACACATATTCCATCTCTACTCTTTTCAAACCTATTTTCAGCACTTGCTCCTCAGGATGGGATTTTTATCTTGAAAGGCAGCTTTGCCAGGTTGTCTTTACAAGTTTGTGCGTTCCAGTCTGCTTGTGGCCTTTCAGACTTTACTCTGAAAGTAGAGGACCCTGGTACTCACCCTCTGTGGCACTGAACAAATACCCTTGTCAGTTTCAGCAGCTTTTCTGAAATGAGTGAGTCGTGCTTTCCAGAGACTGTCTACTGGCTATTTGGGGCTTTCTTGTTCTCAGTGTGTCAGACATGCCCCTGTTCCCCTCTGGTTCCCCCTGCACAGCCCCCGGTACCACAGAGCTCTTGGGGCCATGGGCGTTTATGTCCACCCGTTTGTATTTTCAGGTTCATGGAGAGACTTTGGCAAATGGTTGTGTTAAAAATGTTGTCCACAAATTTTTGGTTTTACCATCTAGTTTCTCCGTGTGTATCTGGGAATTTGAGGAGATTCAAAAACTGTACTACAGAAAACCACAAAATTCTGTAAAGCAACCATCCCTCAATTAAAAAAGAAAAGTTAATAGCTAACCTGGAAAAAAGAAAAACAAAAAACCTGTGGTACTATCACTGCCACGTTCAGCTTGATTTTCTTTATAATGTTACACAATCTGTGTCTCTTTAAGCAGTATATTTTGAATAGTTTTGCTTTGTCCTTTGAAAATTATGTGAATAGTTATGTTTTTTCATACCTTCCTTTTGGCCAAACTATATGTTTTTGAGTCATTCATGTTGATGCTTATAACTATATTCATTCAGATTTGCTGCTGTATTTATCATATTACGTGAATATATATCTCACTCTTTTATGACCCCATGAACTATAGGCTGCCAGGCTCCTTCTGTCCACAGGATTTCTCTAGAATACTAGAGTAGATTGCCATTTCCTTCTCCAGGGGATCTTCCCAACCCAGGGACTGAACCTGTGTCTCCTGCATTGACAGGCAGACTCTTTACCACTGAGCCACCAGGGAAGCCCATGAATATATATCACAGTTTATTAATCCATTTGCCTTGATATTTTTTCCAGATTTTGCTAATAATGAACAAGGCATTAGTGAATATTCTGTACTTGTATTCTAATGCACATTTGTAAGACCTTCTAAGAAAGTATTTCTAGGTAAATGTGAAATGGTACTACTTTTAATTTCAGTTTGCATTTTCCTGATTTTACAAATGAAGTTGAGTATCTTATCATGTGTTCAAGTTTCCTCTTGAATGAAATGCTTGTTCATGACCTTTGCACATGTTTTATGGGATTTTTTGGATATTTTTCTTATTGACTTAGAAAAGTTTTTTTTTTTTTAATATACTCTGGATACTAATAATTTCCTGGTTATACGTTCTACAAATATGTTCCCATGGTTTCTGTTTTGTGACCCCATGGACGGAAGCACACCAGGCTTCCCTGTCCATCACCAACTCCCGGAGCTTGCTCAAACTCATGTCCATTGAGTCAGTGATGCCATCCAACCATCTCATCCTCTATCGTCTCCTTCTCCTCCTGCCCTCAATCTTTCCCAGCATCAGGGTCTTTTCCAATGAATCAGTTCTTCTTATCAGGTGGCCAAAGTATTGGAGCTTTAGCTTCAGCGTCAGTCCTTCCGATGAATATTCAGGACCGATTTCCTTTTCATTCATAGAGCTTTTAAAATACATTTTACTGTCTGATAGGGAAAGGCTTCCATTTCCCCAACATCGTACTTTTTGCCTCCCCACCATACTACTTCAAGAATTCCTCATAATGCTTCTATTTCCCTTTCCAATAAGCCAAATTAGGGGGGGAAATGGTCCCAGTTTGCAGAAGGAGATTTCCTAACTCATGTGGAACTCGGCCCAGCCCCACATGTTGACATCCAGGAGTAGGTATTTGCTTCTTAGTTGTGTACAGGAATGCTAACATTACCATCTAAACTTTATGGATTTTTCCTAAGAGTAAAAGCATTTTCAGAAATAATAGTTGATGATCATGGAGAAATGTCTATGAAAAGAAACAGGGACCAAATTAATCTCTAATTTGTAGCTAGAGCAGTTAAGGCACAGAGAGATTAAAGAGTTTCTAAGGTAACTTTTTCCCCCTGCCTTATCAGCTACCCCCTATCACCTACCTAGGTCCTCAACTTTTAGTGAAAGGGTGATGGGAGAGGCAATGCATCAAGTCAAAGGAAACCATGGCAAAGATCTTCAGGGGACTGTGTATCTCACACAGGCTCAGGGCTAAGAGACACCGACCTTTTGGTTGACAACAGTGACTGGACTGCAGTTTTGTTAGGATAAGTGTGAATTCTGTAAACTTGCCAGTTACTGTGATTCTGCTTCACTTTGCTCTTCTTCCTTGGCTTCCTCCCTAAGCCTTCCCTCCTGCTGTCTTCTCTCTTACTCTGTGCTTATATTCTTCGGCACTTCTATTCCTTATACGTGCATTCTATACAAGCTCTTCCTTTTCGCTTTTGAAGGATTTTACATTGCTCTGGTACTCTTGCTTAGGTACCTCTCATATGGTTCTACATGACAATGCCCATTATATAATATAGTAATAAATGTTGTTGAAATTCCAGCAGGTTAGATGAGGAAATGTCAGCTACATTTTATCTTAAATGTTTACCTACACACCCATATGTGTAAAGTTATTTAATCACAGGAGAGATTCCATTTGTCTTGAGGATTTAAGACTTTTTTTTTTTTTTACTAAGTCACATTTGCTATCAAAACAGTTGCTCTTTAAATTATGTGGGAAACTGTCTTGTCCTATTTTTAAATACCCACTAGATGTTGCTAAAGGGCTGTGGGAAAAGCAGTCTTCAGGTTTATCCAAAGCTTCTGACTTACTGAACTCGAGCTTGAAGGAAACTTGGAGCTATGGGAAATAGGAAGGATAAAAGCCTAAACATAGAACCAGGAAGCATATCTTCAAAAGACAGGAAGAAAGTAAAACTAAGGGCTGAATATTTAAAGACAGTGTTGGTGTAGTTGAAACGTGTTCATTAGCATTTTGACATCTGTCAGCTAAACACAATGTTAAATCTTTAGAGATTATCCCTCCTAGGGCATGTGAAAAGAAATTTGACTGAAGTTTCTAATCTGGTTTGAAAAAACAGTACAAATGTTCTGGACATTCTAAAAATTATATTGTAAAAATTGCTATTTTCTGATTATAAAAGTATTACACTACTATTTAAGCAATTGGGAAAATAATAGAAAATTATAGTGGAGAAAATAAATACCCAGAACTCAGAGATAATCACTCAGGGTGATAATCACTTTAGCGCATTTCTTCCCTTCCAGGTTTTTTCCTGTGCTTTCTAAAATATAAAATATTATATAGATATTGTGTATGTGTACACATATGCTTTTTGTTTATATATGTTATATATGTAGACATAAATATAAACTTTTTTATTTGATGATAAAGTATTCACATATATGGTACATGATGTGTGTATACATACATACAATATACACACATACGTGCATCGTGTGGAAGCTATGACACAAAATAACAAAATAGATACTGTGATGAAATGCACACGTCAAGACATAGGATGTTGCCAGCTGTTTTCAGTTATGAACTCTTTCCCGTACTGCCCATCTCCCTCTCCCAGAGAGGTGGTCATTACCCTGAATTTTTTTTGGAACTATCCCTTTATTTTGAGTTTCACCACATATGAATGGACCCTAATATATTGTTTAGTTTTGTTTGTTTCTAAACTTTGTAAGAATGGTTTCTAAAAGTCATCCAAGCTGCCAAGTTCATTCCTTGTCTCAACCATAAGACAGCCCATCTTACAGTATACCGTGATTTGTCCATTCTCCTCCTCATGAACATTTAGTTCTGTTCTCCTGAGAAGGATAAGTGGGCTGGTTATATTTTGAGGCTGTTATGAGTAACGTTGTATGTGTGTTGGGTGGGTGAAGACTTCTCCAGGAATAGGATTACTGGATTACAGGATGCTTGTCCCATGATTGACCTCAAATTATTTCCTGTGTATGTATTGAGACAAAGAACAAGATTTATTTTATTTTCCATATGGTTGTCCAGTTGTGCCAGCAGCACCTTGGGTTAAAGGTTAACCTTTCTTCATTTTATGACTTGGCACCTCCACTTACTTTTATCACAACCATGATATGTTCCCTGATATATGATGACTGCCAGAGTTAAATATTGATAAAGTATGCATGCGTAGTCGCTCAGTCATGTCCAGTTCTCTGTGACCCCATGGACTATGGCCTGCCAGGGTCTTCTGTCCATGGAATTTTCCAGGCAAGAATACTGGAGTGGGTTGCCATTTCTACTCCAGGGGATTTTGCTGACCCAAGAATCAAACCCATGTCTTCTGTGTCTCCTGCATTGCAGGCCGATTCTTTACCCACCTGAGCCATCAGGAAAACCCTGATAAAGTATAATGAGACTATAAGGTAGGTGTTGGTCTCTTCTCCCATCATATATAGTATGAAAAAAAGTAAATATGTTTGCTTTAGTTTAAAATATCACACTGAGAACTTCCCTGGAAGTCCAGTGGTTGACTCCATGCTTCCAATGCAGGGAGCACAGGTTCGATCCCCTGTTGGGGAAATGAAATCCTGCATGTTACATGGTGCAGCCAAAAATAATAAAATAAAACAAAACATCACACTGTGGACAATGATTATGAAAGAGGCGGCTCTGCAGAGGAAAGCATTTACTGAGATGAAGAAGGGATGAAAGAAGAACAGTTCTCCAGAGAAAGACTGGTATCTGATTCACACCCGGGGAAACTAATGAGTAGGAAACTTTTTGGCTCTGATGGTAGAGCAAAGGGGGTAATCAATGTGCACAACCAGAATTTGTTTCTCTGAGCTAGATAAGGGACATGCTCATTATATCCTGCCCAAAGGGTAGTCTAGAGGGAGAACAGTTCTCTGCAGAAAAGATGGAGATGGATTTCTGTATTCCATATCCAAGGCTGGAATAAGGGATCATTAAAACAGGGAAATACTGCCAGATCAAGATAACTGAAGTGGCGGGTCAGGTCTCCAAAAATATTACAAAGTCCCTTAGGACAGAGTTGTGCTTTATTAAGTCTCATGACTATACTTCAGTTGTGTCTGACTCTTGGGGACTCTGCACTCTGCCAGGCTCCTCTGTCCTTGGGATTCTCTAGGCAAGAATACTAGAGTGGGTTGCCATGCCTTCCTCCAGAGGATCTTCCTGACCCAGTCATCAAACCCATGTCTTGCATTGGCAGGTGGGTTCTTTACCACTAGAGCTACCTGGAAGCCCAAGAGTTGGCCTGATACAAATCTCAGACCCAGAGAGCACAAAACTACCTTAGAAAAATATCACTAGCACTGTGCTGGCAAATGTTTAATAGCTAGCCCTATGATATGTGGGAGCAGGGCAGGTAGAGGGGAGAAGGAGATTCTGTAGAATTTGCAGATTTCTGTGGTGTAAATACTGCAAAACTTATTCTATACATTATTAGTTCTTCTTTCTTGGTTCTCTTCCTTTGCTCAGTAAAGCACAAAATTTGGCCCCATAGTAAAATATAACAAAAGAATTGGGAAGTGATGAGTTTTGGGGATTTATTGCCTTTATTTTTAATATAATTTGTTCAATCATGCTCATATACTTTAATTTTTAATAGTGACTATATTTCCCATGTTTCCTGTGTAGCTCAGTCAGGAAAGCATCTGCCAACAATGTAGAAGACCTGGGTTCAATTCCTGGGTTGGGAAGTTCCCTGGAGAAGGAAATGGCAACCCACTCCAGTATTCTTGCCTGGAGAATCCCATGGACAGAGGAGCCTGGAAGGCTACATTCATGGGATTGCAAGAGTCAGACATGACTTAGTGCTATCTTTCCTTTTCCTTAGTGACTATATTTAATAAATGACTTACAAATTCCTGAAAATTTAACAATCAGATCTTACAAACTAGTTGAAGCTGGATCCAACTCACCTTTGACACCACTCTAGAAAGGACTTCCCTGCCTCCCTCCCCCATCGCTCTGTCTTCCGCAAAGTCCAATCCTGAAAGGATCAGCCTTTGAATTTAGTTAAGAGGAGGAAGAGAAACAAAAAAGAAAAAGCAATAATAGTGTAGAATAAGCTTGGGAAGTCTCAATTCTCTGAGTCCTACTTGGAGGGGAAAATGAGTTAATTCTTCAACAGTATAGACATTATAGTAGGAAAACCAAGTACGAGGTGGAAGACTAGAGGTGGACAGTAAAGAGGAAAATCAGTGAACCAGTGAAGTTGCTCAGTCGTGTCTGACTCTGCGATCCCATGGACTGTAGCCTACCCGTCTCCTCCATCCATGAAATTTTCCAGGCAAGAGTAGTGGGGTGGGTTGCCATTTCCTTCCCCGGGGAATCTTCCCGACTCTTTGTGACCCTGTGGACTACACAGTCCATGGAATTCTCCAGGACACAATACTGGAGTGGGTAGCCTTTCCCTTCTCTAAGGGATCTTTCCAACCCAGGAATTGAACCCAGGTCTCCTGCATTGCAGGTGGATTCTTTACCAGCTGAGCCACCAAAGAAGCCCAAAGAAAGAAAAGCAAAAGGTAAAATGATTATTGAAGAACAATGGTGACAGAAAGAAATAGCGACTGCTCGCCTGGGGCTGGTTAGCTGTGGTCCCGTTGCCTGTGTATAATCTTCCTCAACTGAGGCTCACCAACAGTGACTATTTCTTTCAGCATGTAAACGGCTTGTAAAATGATTAACTAGAACTCAACTTTGAACTGCCACAAAGAAATCATGTTATAAAGAGCCAGTTCTAGATGTAGGGCCTTCTACCCCTCAGTCATGAGGTTCAGTCTTTCTACCTGGAATGTCCTTTCTTTCTTCTGTGTCTGGAAAACAGTTCAACCTCCCATCATCTCATTTAATGCTTTCCTCTACTGAACCTCTCCCTTCATAATCATTGCCCACAATGTGAAAATTTAAGCTAAAGGACACACAATCATATAATTTTTTCCACTATACAGATGATGCAAGAAGAAACCAACATTCACCTATGGTCTAATTATGCTTTATCAATATTTAACTCTGGTAGTTATCATATAGGAAAGATGTCATAACTGTAATAAAAATAAGTGGAAGTGCCAAGCCATAAAATGAAGAAAGGCTAACCTTATAACACAAGGTGCTGGAACAACAGGACATGCATATGGAAAAAAAAAAAAGAAAGAATCTTGTCCCCAACCTCAATACATACACAAAAAATAATCTGAGATAAAACACAGAATGAAATGTAGGGTTAGAACCATACTGTTTCCAGAAGAAAACAAGGGAAAATATCTTCATGACTTTGGCTTACGCAAAGATTTTTAGCGTAAGACAAAAGAGCACTGTATTGGGCTGTTTAGTATCCTCTCCCACAAACTCATATCCTTCTAGGAACCTCAGAATGTGACCTTATTAGGAAATAGGGTTGTTTTGTTGTAATTATATAACTTAAGCTGAGGTCAAGTGGAATAGGGTAGGCTCTACTCTGACAATTGTTCTTACAAGAAGAGGAGAAGAAACACAGAGAATTTCCAACCCAGGGATTGGGAGAACACCAATGGATGATGGAGTGGAGATTGGAATCAAGGCAATGAATGACCAGAACTGTCAGGAAAAGCAGAAGCTAAGAGAAAGGCATGAAATAGATTCTCACGTGGAAGCTTTGGAGAGAACCTGTCCTGGCCAACACCTTGATTTTAGACTTCTGGCTTCAGAATTGTGAGATAATGAATTTCTGTTATTTCAAGCCATACTGCATGTGGTAATTTATTATGGCAGCCTTAGGAAACTAATGCAAGCATTAACCATACAAAAAAAAAAAAATGTATATACCAGACATCATCCAAATTCAAACCTCTTGCATGATAAAAAGACATTAGTAATAAAATG
Organism: Oryx dammah; assembly: GCF_014754425.2. Classification (NCBI taxonomy): domain Eukaryota; kingdom Metazoa; phylum Chordata; class Mammalia; order Artiodactyla; family Bovidae; genus Oryx; species Oryx dammah. The sequence continues at coordinate 94,041,351 of NW_024070210.1, forward strand.
AATAGGCAAGCCAAAGACACATTAAAAAGTATTTATTATAGATATATCTGACAAAGGCCTCACATTCAGAATGAGTAAAGGACTCCTACAAACAAACAATTAAAATACACATACCCCAATTGGCAAGTGGGCAAAAAGATTGAACAGACACTTCAAAAAAAATTACAGCCAAAAAAGCATACAGAAGGTGCTTAGTATCCTTAGCCATGAGGGAAATGCAAATTAAAACCACAGTGAGGACTTCCCTCATGGTACAGCAAGTTAAGTATTCGTCTGCCAATACAGGGGACACATGAGTTCGATCCCTGGTCCGGGAAGATCCCACATGCTGCAGAGCAACTAAGCCTGTGCACCACAGCTACTGAGCCCATTCTCTGGAGCCCATGGCTGCAACTGCCAAGTCCGTGAAGTAGTCCACGAGCAATCACTTCAGCCTGTGCATCAGCAGCCCGTGCTCTGCAACAAGCAAAACCATCCCCCAGAAGACTGCGTATTTCAACGAAGAGTAGCCACCACCCTCCATAACAGAGAAAGCCTGCACAAAGCACTGAAGACCCAGTGCGGCCAAAAATAAATACAGAAACACAATTGTTTTTTAGAAAGCACAATAAGATACTGTTTCACGCGCACCAGAATGGGTAATACATAGAAGACTGACGATATCAACTGTTGGTGAAGATACGGAACAAACGGAGCTTTCATATATGGCTGGTAGGAGTACAGAAAGGCAATTTCTTATAAACATATATCTACCATGTGCCTCAGCAGTTGTACTCTAGGTATTTACCTAAGAGAAATGAAAATATACATCCACAAAAAGCCTTCAATGAGAATATGACTAGCGATCTCTTTATAATAGCCTCCAAAGTGGAAATGAATATTTGTTCACAATGAATGGACTAAATAAATTTGGTATATTCATACAATGTAATAGTACTCAGCAAAAAAAGGAATTAATATAAACCACATCAGTGAATCTTAAAAGCATCAAACTTACTAAAAGAAGCCAATTTTAAAAGGATACATATTATATGATTCCATTTGTATGAAAGATTACTCTGTGGTGATGGAGAAACTACTCTACATGATGGAAATCAGAAAATCTTTGTCTGGGGATAGGTATCAAGGAAAGGGCAGAAGCAATGAAAATATTCTTTATCCTGTTTGAAGCAGTGATTTCCTGAGTGTAAATATATTGTCAAAATTATTGAATTGCATCATTAACTACATCAAAATTCTGGTTAACCTTTTGTGGCTAGGATTTTTGTGTCTTTCGAAAAAGCTGCCTTAAAACTCAACTTTCAAAAAACTAAGATCATGGCACCCGGTCCCATTACTTCATGGCAAATAGATGGGGAAACAAAACTTTATTTTCTTGGTTTCCAAAATCACTGCAGATGGTGACTGCAGCCATGAAATTAAAAGACACTTGCTCCTTGGAAGAAAAGCTATGACAAACCTAGACAGCATATTAAAAAAGCAGAGACATTACTTTGCCAACAAAGGTCCATCTAGTCAAAGCTACGGTTTTTCCAGTGATCATGTATAGATGTGAGAGTTAGAGTATAAAGAAAGTTGAGTGCTGAAGAACTGATGCTTTTGAACTGTGTTGTTGGAGAAGACTCTTGAGAGTCCCTTGACCTGCAAGGAGATCAAACCAGTCAATCCTAGAGGAAATCAGTCCTGAATATTCAACAGAAGGACTGATGCTGAAGCTGAAGCTGAAGCTGCAATACTTTGGCCACCTGATGTGAAGAGCTGACTCATTGGAAAAGACCCTGATGCTGGGGGGATTGGGGGCAGGAGGAGAAGGGGACGACAGAGGATGAGATGGTTGGATGGCATCACCGACTCGATGGACATGAATTTGAGCAAGCTCCGGGAGTTGGTGATGGACAGAGAAGCCTGGTGTGCTGCAGTCCATGGGGTCAAAAAGAGGCAGACACAACTGAGCAATTGAACTGAAACTTGTTTACGTGACTGTTTCAATTATACACAAAAAAGACCCATTACCATGTGTAAATTTGCAATTTCATGAGTCCAAAAATCAATTAAAATCTATATTTTTATTATATATCAACTATGTAAATTATACTTTTAGGATTTGCATTATTACCATTTTTATACCTACCACTCCCATTTTCCTCCTATAGGTTGTGTATGCTTTTTAAGAAATATAGAAATTTACAATAGTTAAAAAGATCCACCACATACTGAGCTGAACTCTAAGTTATGTAATGTCATTATATGTAAATTATCCCTTAATTAAGGAAAGATATTTAAAAAATTATACAGTTCTTCAGTAGCAAGGTCAGGTGGTGGCTTGATATGATTGATACCCTCTTATTTCCTCAGTCCCCCTCAGTTCAGTTCAGTACCTCAGCCATGTCCAACTCTTCGCGACCCTATGAACCACAGCATGCCAGGCTTCCCTGTCTATCACCACCTCCCGGAGCTTGTTCAAACTCATGTCCATCGAGTCGGTAATGCCATCCAGCCATCTCATCCTCTGTTGTCCCCTTCTCCTCCTGCCCCCAATCCCTCCCAGCATCAGGGTCTTTTCCAATGAGTCAGTTCTTCACATCAGGTGGCCAAAGTATTGCAGCTTCAGCTTCAGCATCAGTCCTTCTGTTGAATATTCAGAACTGATTTCCTTTAGGATTGACTGGTTTGATCTCTTTGCAGGTCAAGGGACTCTCAAGAGTCTTCTCCAACAACATAGTTCAAAAGCATCAATTCTTTGGCGCTCAGCTTTCTTTACAGTCCAACTCTCAGATCCGTACATGATTACTGGAAAACCATAGCTTTGACTAGACAAACCTTTGTTGGCAAAGTAATGTCTCTGCTTTTTAATATACTCTCTGTTTGTCTAGGTTTGTAAGCTAGGGCTTCCCGGGTAACACTAGTGGTAAAGAACCTTCCTGCAAATGCACGAGATGTAAGAGATGTGGGTTTGATACCTGGGTTGGGAAGATCCCCTGGAGGAGGAAATGGCAACCCACTCCAGTATTCTTGCCTGGAAAATCCTATGGACAGAGAAGCCTGGCAGGCTGCAGTCCATGGGATCAAAAAGAATGAGCAACTAACACTACTACTATGAGGAGGTTTGTTATAGCTTTTCTTCCAAGGAGCAAGCATCTTTTAATTTCATGGCTGCAATCACCATCTGCAGTGATTTTAGAGCCTCAAAAAATAAAGTCTGTCACTGTTTCCATTGTTCCCCCATCTATTTGCCTTGAAGTGGTGGGACCAGATGCCATGATCTTCGTTTTTTGAAAGCTAAGTTTTAAGCCAGGTTTTCACTCTCCTCTTTCACTTTCATCAAGAGGCTCTTTAGTTCCTCTTTGCTTTCTGTCATAAGGGTGGTGTCATTTGCATATCTGAGGTTATTGGTATTTCTCCTGGCAATCTTGATCCCAGCTTGTGCTTCTTCCAGCCCAGTGTTTCTCATGATGTACTCTGCATATAAGTTAAATAAGCAGGGTGACAATACACAGCCTTTTCCTATTTGGAACCAGTCTGTTGTTCCATGTCCAGTTCTAACTGTTGCTTCCTGACCTGCATATAGGTTTCTCAGGAGGCAGGTAAGGTGATCTGGTATTCCCATCTGCCAGGAGCCAGCACGGGAGATCTCACCCATGGCAAAGGTCATGAGGAAGAGACCTGATGGGCGAAGGTGAGATCAGGCCTCAGGGGACCCCCATGAACCCTCTTGAGCACCTACCCCCAAACCAGAATCTGTCTGTTTTACTATATCATGCTTCTCACCAACACCTCTGACGTTAATGGGAGGCTATCCCTGACCACCTTTCTCTAAAGCTTGTGAACAATGTCCTTTGATTTAACCACATTAGACCTTGAATTAATAAATTCCTCCCATGCTATAGCCCACTTCACCTTTACCCTATAGGAATGCAACCTTATCTAGTGCTTTCAGAGGGTGGTGCCTGACTTTAGAAAAATCACCTTTGGAGAAAATGAGTTTTCTGGCTGACTAATCATTATCAGAAAGGGTCATAATATGTTAGCAGGCCCCCTGGCCAGAAGATGATATAAATCACCCAAGATCTTTGTATATCAGAAGGAATGCAGGGAGAACGCCTGGTCCCGATAAGGGTCAGAACTGCTGACCCTGCATGACTATGCGTCTTCCATTATTTTCAATGTACAACTCAAGGTATATAAGCTTCCCTGGAAAATAAAGTTTGGACCTCACTTACTGAAGCTTGGTCTCCCTGTGTCTTTCTTTATTTCTTTCTTTATCTTCTTTTCAGGCTGACTCCCTGGGGTGTAGAGGCCCTCTGAGTTCACTTTCCTGCCTGGGCTTCTAAGACCCACGCAAGAGGGAGCCCAAGGCGGGGCACCCTCCACTATTCAAGTGGGTGCTTGTGGCCTACATGAACAGAGCAAGTCTCTTGTCTGAGACTTTATTGGCTTTCTGCGTAAATCAAGGAGTATCAGCCTCTTTCTCTCCTATATTTTCCTAACTGCTATATTCCGCCTTTATCTCTTTCTATATCTCTAAATAAATTATTCATCTAGGTCGCTGACGCAGTCCCCCTGAGGATACTCTGGATCCAACCAGGGCTGGACCCCGGTACCCATCTCTTGAAGAATTATCCACAGTTTGTTGTGATCCACATAGTCAAAGGCTTTGGCGTAGTCAATGAAGCAGAAGTAGATGTTTTTCTGGAACTCTCTCGCTTTTTCGATGATCCAATGTATGTTGGTGATTTGACCTATGGTTCCTCTGTCTTTTCTAAAACCAGCTTGAACACCTGGAAGTTCTTGTTTCATGTACTCTTGAAGCCTGGCTTGGAGAATTTTGAGCATTAACTTTGCTAGCGTGTGTGATGAGTGCAATTGTGCGGTAGTTTGAGCATTCTTTGGCACTGTCTTTCTTTGAGATTGGAATGAAAACTGACCTTTCTCAGTCCTCTGGAAAAGGAGTTTTCCAAATTCACTGGCATACTGAGTGCAGCACTTTCATAGCATCATCTTTTAGGATTTGAAATAGCTCAACTGGAATTCCATCACCTCCACTAGCTTTGTTTGTAGTGATGCTTCCTAAAGCCCACTTGACTTCACACTTCAGGATGTCTGGCTCTAGGTGAGTGGTCACACCATTGTGATTATCTGAGTCGTGAAGCTCTTTTTTGTACAGTTCTCTGTGTACTCTTGCCACCTCTTCTTAATCTCTTCTGCTTCTGTTAGGTCCATACCATTTCTGTCCTTTATCAAGCCCATCTTGGCATGAAATGTTCCCTTGGTATCTCTAATTTTCTTGAAGAGATCTCGAGTCTTTCTCATTCTGTTGTTTTTCTCTATTTCTTTGCATTGATCGCTGAGGAAGGCTTTCTTATCTCTCCTTGCTCTTCTTTGGAACTGTGCATTCAGATGCTTATATCTTTCCTTTTCTCCTTTGCTTTTCACTTCTCTTCTTTTCACAGCTATTTGTAAGGCCTCCCGAGACAGCCATTTTGCTTTTTGCATTTCTTTTCCACGGGCATGGTCTTGATCCCTGTCTCCCATACAATGTCATGAACCTCATTCCATAGTTCATCAGGCACTCTGTCTATCAGATCTAGTCCCTTAAATCTATTTCTCACTTCCACTGTATAATCATAAGGGATTTGATTTAGGTCATACCTGAATGGTCTAGTGGTTTTCCCTACTTTCTTCAATTTAAGTCTGAATTTGGCAATAAGGAGTTCATGATCTGAGCCACAGTCAGCTCCTGGTCTTGCTTTTGCTGACTGTATAGAGCTTCTCCATCTTTGGCTGCAAAGAATATAATCAATCTGATTTTGGTATTGACCATATGATGATTATATTATAGGGGAAAAATAATCTTAAGAATCCTTACAAAACCCTCATAATTATGTTACAATATTGTTGCTTTTTCATGTCATCATAAATGATAAAATGTTGTAGTTCTCTTTCTGAGACAGATGATCAGTGTATTACTGTTGCCCCTAACTGGGACATTTTGCATTTTCCCTTCTAAAAAAAATGTATTATTCATGGTCCAGTAGAGCTAAACAATGAATAACTATAATGGCAAAGATCACACACAATAGCAATGCCTTGCAGGCATCCTGGGGCAGTGGGTCAAGGAGGGTTGTTATAATTTACTACTAGGCACGTCTAACCCTCTGTTTCTCATTTTTGAAATGCTGAATGTTTTTGCAGTCATCTTTTGCTGATTTTATGGACTTCCTTATTTTTTTTTGTCTGTTATCAGAATAACAGATGCTATTAGTTATTTTTCAGATTTTTAAAAAATGAAATATTAATTGAATATTAGCCTACTATCTTAACGACTTCCCAGGTGGCGCTAGTGGTAAAGAGCCTGCTTGCCAATGCAGGAGACGTAAGAAATGCAGTTTCGATCCCTGGGTTGGGAAGATCTCCTGGGGAAGGAAATGGCAACTCACTCCAGTATTCTTGCCTAGAACATCCCATGGACAGAGGAGCATGGCAGGCTACAATCTGTATGGTGGCAAAGAGTCAGAAAGGATTGATTTACTTAGCATGCACACGTGCAGGCTACTATCTTAAATTTCATAGTACTTTTAACTTTCTGAAGTATTTTCATATCTGTTCTATGTATGCTATTTTAAAGTAAAATTGAACTTCTGTATTAAATTCTGTACTAAGAAGGACATAGCCTGTAGGAGTTGTGCTTGGCAAAGTTCTGCAGTGAATCAACTATAATGTGACTGCAGAACAAATTTAGGTACTGAACCAACATCTAATCTTGTGCAAACTTGTCTCTTTGTTTTCCCACATTTTGCAGTTTTTGAGAAAGGGTCTCAAGTATCCCAATTTTTCGGATTGCCTAATATTCTCATTCAATTTTCAATTCACAAAACAGTTCTGATTTGTGCTAAACACCATATGAATTGTTTGGGTTGATGAACAACAACATTCTTTTTTTAATCCAAATCATTGAGAAAATGAATGTTCTTTTAGGAAAGTGTATTTTAAAATACTTACCATGAAATAGTCAGTGAAATACTTTATTTATCTTTATTGTGGGAGGTGGTAAATAAAGTAATAAAGTGAAATGTGGGTTTACTCTCTTTTAGATATTCAAGTTGTATTCTATTTATTATTAATCAAACCTTCCATAAAAGTCTCAAATCTTATAGTTCTGGGATCCAAAGTAACTAGGATAGTTAGGGAGTTTGGGATGGACATGTGCACGTTGCCATATTTAAAATGGATGACTGATGAGACCTACTGTATAACTTATGGAACTCTGATCAATATTACGTGGCAGCCTGGATGGGGGAGGAGTTTTGGGGGAGAATGGATACATGTAAATATATGGTTGGGTCTCTTCACTGTTCACCTGAAACTATGACAACATTGTTAATCAGCTATACCTCAATACAAAATAAAAGGTTAAAAAAAATAAAGTACCCTGGATAGAATGGAGATGATATGAAGCTATAGGCAGGAAAGGATTTTCATTATAAAATCACATATATTGTGTAGCTATAAATCCTGAGACTTCTTTTTCAAAATCCATACTACCAAGCAATTCTTGTTACATTACAGATTGTACATACTCCACTTCCTGCTTAGTGCCTGAGCATTGTTCCACATTGCTCTCCCCTGACTCCCCAGCTCCAGGCACAGAAGCCTCCTGGGATGTCTCAGAGTCTTTGCACTTGTGTTTATGTTGTAGGTCTTAGGTCAAATGTCACCTCCTCAGAGAGGTGGTCTCTGATCACGGTGTCTAATCAGCACCCTCTTTCAGGCACAGATCACTCTGAGTTATCTGATTTATTCATGTACTTGTTTATCGTCTGCCTCATCCATTAAGACGAGAGGGCAGTACAGGAAGGGCCCTAATTCCCAATCCTCTTCCAGGGCATTGATCCTCATGAACATTTGTGGCATAGCATATATGCTATTAGTCAGCTGCTGGTGGCTCAGACAGTAAAGCATCTGCCTGCAATGCAGGAGACCGGGGTTCAGTCCCTGGGTCAGGAAGATCCCCTGGAGAAGGAAATGGTGACTTGCCTGGAAAATTCCATGGTTGGAGGAGCCTGGTGGGCTATACTCCATGGGGTCGCAAAGAGTCGGATACAACTGAGAGACTTCACTTTCACTTTCATATATGCTATTGGATATTCAAAACAAATTTAGGTCCTAAAATTTGAAATTTTCAGTGCCTAATGGAAATCTGAGGTGGCCAAGCTGGCACTCTACTTTTAATTCACCTTAGAGGTCAGGGCAATGGCTGAGAGGAGCCCACACCTGAGGTCAGGGGAGGCGGCTGAGACGAGCTACCCCATGTCCAAGGAGTGGTGGCTACTCAGGTGCAGGAAGGCTGAGAGGGGCTACTCCACATTCAGGTCAGGAGAGGCGGTGGTGAGGAGATACCCCTCGTCCAAGGTAAGGAGCAGCAGCTGTGTTTTGCTGGAGCAGCCGTGAAGAGATACCCCATGACCAAGGTAAGAGAAACCCAAATAAGACAGTGGGTGTTGCGAGAGAGCATCAGAGGGCAGACACACTGAAACCATAATCACAGAAAACTAGCCAATCTGATCACATGGACCACAGCCTTGTTTAACTCAATGAAACTAAGCCATGCAGTGTGGGGCCACCCAAGACAGACAGGTCATGGTGGAGAGGTCTGACAGAATGTGGTCCACTGGAGAAGGGAATGGCAAACCACTTCATTATTCTTGCCTTGAGAACCCCATGAACAGTATGGAAAGGCAAAATGATAGGATACCAAAAGAGGAACTCCCCAGGTTGGTAGGTACCCAATATGCTACTGGAGATCAGTGGAGAGATAACTCCAGAAAGAATGAAGGGATGGAGCCAAAGCAAAAACAATACCTAGTTTTGGATGTGGCTGGTGATAGAAGCAAGGTCTGATGCTGTAAAGAGCAATATTGCATAGGAACCTGGAATGTTATGTCCATGAATCAAGGCAAATTGGAAGTGGTCAAACAGGAGGTGGCAAGAGTGAATGTTGACATTCTAGGAATCAGCAAACTAAAATGGACTGGAATGGGTGAAGTTAACTCAGATGACCATTGTCTACTACTGCAGGCAGGAATCCCCCAGAAGAAATGGAGTAGCCATCATGGTCAACAACAGAGTCTGAAATGCTGTACTTGGATGCAATCTCAAAAATGACAGAATGATGTCTGTTCATTTCCAAGGCAAACCATTCAATATCATGGTGATCCAAGCCTATGCCTCAACCAGTAACACTGAAGAAGCTGAATTTGAACGGTTCTATGAAGACCTACAAGACCTTTTAGAACTAACACCCCAAAAAGATGTCCTTTTCATTATAGGGGACTGGAATGCAAAAGTAGGAAGTCAAGAAACACCTGGAGTAACAGGCAAATTTGGCCTTGGAGTATGGAATGAAGCAGAGCAAAGGCTAATAGAGTTTTGCCAAGAGAACGTACTGGTCATAGCAAAAACCCTCTTCCAACAACACAAGAGAAGACTCTACACATGGACATCACCAGATGGTCAACACCGAAATCAGATTGATTATATTCCTTGCAGCCAAAGATGGAGAAGCTCTATACAGTCAGCAAAAACAAGACTGGGAGCTGACTGTGGCTCAGATCATGAACTCCTTATTGTCAAATTCAGACTCAAATTGAAGAAAGTAGGGAAAACCACTAGACCATTCAGGTATGACCTAAATCAAATCCCTTATGATTATACAGTGGAAGTGAGAAATAGATTTAAGGGACTAGATCTGATAGATAGAGTGCCTGATGAACTATGGAATGAAGTTCGTGACATTGTACGGGAGACAGGGATCAAGACCATCCCCGTGGAAAAGAAATGCAAAAAGCAAAATGGCTGTCTTGGGAGGCCTTACAAATAGCTGTGAAAAGAAGAGAAGTGAAAAGCAAAGGAGAAAAGGAAAGATATAAGCATCTGAATGCACAGTTCCAAAAAAGAGCAAGGAGAGATAAGAAAGCCTTCCTCAGCAATCAATGCAAAGGAATAGAGAAAAACAACAGAATGGGAAAGACTCAAGATCTCGTCAAGAAAATTAGAGATATCAAGGGAACACTTCATACAAAGATGGGCTCGATAAAGGACAGAAATGGTATGGACTTAACAGAAGCAGAAAAGATTAAGAAGGTGGCAAGAGTACACAGAAGAATTGTACAAAAAAGAGCTTCATGACCCAGATAATCACAATGGTGTGATCACTCACCTAGGGCCGGACTTCCTGGAATGTGAAATCAAGTGGGCCTTAGAAAACATCACTACAAACAAAGCTAGTGGAGGTGATGGCATTCCAGTTGAGCTGTTTCAAATCCTGGAAGATGATGCTGTGAATGTGCTACACTCAATATGCCAGCAAATTTGGAAAACTCAGCAGTGGCCACAGGACTGGAAAAGGTCAGTTTTCCTTCTAATCCCAAAGAAAGGCAATGCCAAAGAATGCTCAAACTACTGCACAATTGCACTCATCTCACATGCTAGTAAAGTAATGCTCAAAATTCTCCAAGCCAGGCTTCAGCAATATGCGAACCATGAACTTCCAGATGTTCAAGCTGGTTTTAGAAAAGGCAGAGGAACCAGAGATCAAATGCCAACATCCGCTGGATCATTGAAAAAGCAAGAGTTCCAGAAAAATATCTATTTCTGCTTTATTGCCTATGCCAAAGCCTTTGACTGTGTGGATCACAGTAAACTGTGGAAAATTCTGAAAGAGATGGGAATACCAGACCACCTGACCTGCTTCATAGGAAGCAACAGTTAGAACTGGACATGGAACAACAGACTGGAAAAGGAGTATGTCAAGGCTGTATATTGTCACCCTGCTTATTTAACTTATATGCAGAGTACATCATGAGAAACGCTGGGCTGGAAGAAGCACAAGCTGGAATCAAGATTGCCAGGAGAAATATCAATAACCTCAGATATGCAGATGACACCACCCTTATGGCAGAAAGTGAAAAGGAACGAAAAAGCCTCTTGATGAAAGTGAAAGAGGAGAGTGAAAAAGTTGGCTTAAAGCTCAACATTCAGAAAACTAATATCATGGTATTTGGTCCCATATCTTCATGTGAAATAGATGGGGAAACGGAGGAAACAGTGTCAGACTTTATTTTTTTGGACTCCAAAATCACTGCAGATGGTGACTGCAGCCATGAAGTTAAAAGACGCTTACTCCTTGGAAGGAAAGTTATGACCAACCTAGATAACATATTCAAAAGCAGAGATATTACGTCGCCAACAAAGGTCGGTGTAGTCAAGGCTACGGTGTTTCCAGTGGTCATGTATGGATGTGAGAGTTGGACTCGACTGCTGAGCGCTGAAGAATTGATGCATTTGAACTGTGGTGTTAGAGAAGACTCTTGAGAGTCCCTTGGACTGCAAGGAGATCCAACCAGTCCATTCTAAAGGAGATCAGTCCTGGGTGTTCATTGGAAGGACTGATGCTGAGGCTGAAACTGGAATACTTTGGCCACCTCATGCGAAGGGTTGACTCACTGGAAAAGTCTCTGATGCTGGGAGGGATTGGAGGCAGGAGGAGAAGGGGACGACAGAGGATGAGATGGCTGGATGGCATCACTGACTCAATGAACATGAGTTTGGCTGAAGTCCGGGAGATGGTGATGAACAGGGAGGACTCGCATGCTGTGATTCATGGGGTCGCAAAGAGTCGGACCCGACTGAGCGACTGAACCGAACTGAACTGGACAATGGAGGATGTAGGTGAAGAGGTGTTAAAAACACAAAGAGGTCTAGTTCTTTGCATATTTATTACTATTCTGCCTGGCTTATGGGGTTGAGGTGAGGAATATTCAAGTAAGTATTTTTTTTGTATATTAACTGTAGGTAATTTTATTTTTATTGAAGTACAGTTGATCAGTTGATTTACAATATTGTATTTCAGGTGTACAGCAAAGTAATTAGATCTTTTCTTAGATTCCTTTCCATTATAGGTTTTTGTAAGATATTGAATATAGTTCCTTGTGCTATACAATAAATTTTTGTTGTTTTTTATATATCAGTATCTGATAATCTCATACTCTTAACTTATCCCTCCTCCCCTCCCACTTTCCCCTCTGGTAACCATAAGTTTGTTTGTATGTCTGTGAGTCTGTTTCTGCTTTGTAAATAAATTAATTTGTATTATTTCCCCACATATAAGTGATATCATATAATATTTCTCTTTCTCTGCTTTACTTCACTTAGTGTTTTTTTATGCCCATCCATGTTGCTGCAAATGACAATATTTCATTCTTTAAGACTGAGTAATGTTCCAGTGTGTGTGTGTGCGTGTGTGTGTATGTCTTTCTTATCCATTCATCTATCTGTGCACATCTGGGTTGCTTCCATGTCTTGGCTACTGTAAATAGTGCTGCTTTTAACATTGGGGTCAATGTATCTTTTTGAATTAGAGTTTTTGTCTTTTCCAGATATATGCCTACAAGCCTGATTACTAGCTTTAGTTTTTTAAGGAATCTCTATACTGTGTAGGTGGAGAAGGCAATGGCAACCCACGCCAGTACTCTTTCCTGGAAAATCCCATGGACAGAGGAGCCTGGGAGGCTGCAGTCCATGGGGTTGCTAAGAGTCGGCCACGACTGAGCGACTTCACTTTCACTTTTCACTTTCATGCATTGGAGAAGGAAATGGCAACCCAGTCCAGTGTTCTTGCCTGGAGAATCCCAGGGACAGAGGAGCCTAGTGGGCTGCTGTCTATGGGGTCGCACAGAGTTGGACACGACTGAAGCGACTTAGCAGTAGCAGCATACTGCATAGGATTCCCCTTTCTCCACACTTTCTCCAGCATCAAATAAGTTTAAAAGACAACCACTGTTTTAGATAGCAGTGGCTTAAATAAGATCAAGGTAAGAGAAAGCCAAGTAAGATGGTAGGTGTTGCAAAAGGGCATCAGCGGGCAGACACACTGAAACCATACTCACAAAAACTAGTCAATCTAATCACACTAGGACCACAGCCTTGTCTAACTCAATGAAACCAAGCCATGCCTGTGGGGCAAGCCATGCCTGTGGGGCAACCCAAGACGGGCAGGTCATGGTGGAGAGGCTTGACAGAATGTGGTCCACTGGAGAAGGGAATGGCAAGCCATTTCAATATTCTTGCCTTGAGAACCGTATGAACCATATGAAAAGGCAAAATGATAGGATACCAAAAGAGGAACTCCCCAGGTTGGTAGGTGCCCAATATGCTACTGGAGATCAGTGGAGAGATAACTCCAGAAAGAATGAAGGGATGGAGCCAAAGCAAAAACAATACCTATTTTTGGATGTGACTGGTGATAGAAGCAAGGTCTGATGCTGTAAAGAGCAACATTGCATAGGAACCTGGCATGTTAGGTCCATGAATCAAGGCAAATTGGAAGTGCTCAAATAAGAGATGACAAGGGTGAACGTTGACGTTCTAGGAATCAGCGAACTAAAATGGACTGGAATGGGTGAAGTTAACTCAGATGACCATTATATCTAGTACCATGGGCAGGAATCCCTCAGAAGAAATGGAGTAGCCATCATGGTCAACAAGAGAGTCCGAAATGCAATACTTGGATGCAATCTCAAAAACGACAGAATGATGTCTGTTCATCTCCAAGGCAAACCATTCAATATCACAGTTATCCAAGTCTATGCCCCAACCAGTAATGCTGAAGAAGCTGAATTTGAACGGTTCTATGAAGACCTACAAGACCTTTTAGAACTAACAGCCAAAAAAGATGTCCTTTTCATTATAGGGGACTGGAATGCAAAAGTAGGAAGTCAAGAAACACCTGGAGTAACAGGCAAATTTGGCCTTGGAATGCGGAATGAAGCAGGGCAAAGGCTAATAGAGTTTTGCCAAGAGAATGCACTGGTCATGGCAAACACCCTCTTCCAACAACACAAGAGAAGACTCTACACATGGACATCACCAGATGGTCAACACCAAAATCAGATTGCTTATATTATTTTCAGCCAAAGATGGAGAAGCTCTATACAGTCAACAAAAACAAGACTGGGAGCTGACTGTGGCTCAGATCATGAACTCCTTATTATCAAATTCAGACTCAAATTGAAGAAAGTAGGGAAAACCGCTAGACCATTCAGGTATGACCTAAATAAAATCCCTTATGATTATACAGTGTGCTGGGGGCCAGCGTGAGGAACTCCGCCCATGGCAAAGGTCATGAGGAAGGAGGCTCGGCATAGGCAAAGGCGGGATCAAGCCTCAGGAAACCCCCTGTTCCCGAGCATCTACCCTAAAACCAGAGTCTGTTTTATGCTCTCCCCCATAACCGTTTCTCTCAGAGAAGGAGTAAATGTGCAGCTCCAAGGCAATAAAAATCCCTGGGCGTGACAAGTGTTTCAGCTTACAACTCCTCTGAAGGTTATCTAGCCCAACTGTATAGGTTAGTCCTGCCACATGTGATTGTTTACAGCCTCCCAATCTGAGAGGCACAAGATGTTTTAGACTTACTAAAGGCAAATTCTTTTGGGGAGTTGGAAATTATTAGTATAGTGGGTTGGTTAGGAATTATATTGGTGAAGGGTTTTCCATTTGTTGTGCCAATAATTGCTGCTAATTCCCTGCCCTGGGTGGGACAAGGATGTCTCAGGTCAAACCTCTCTGCTGACAGACTAGCTTGTGTGACAGGATTATCCATACTCCTGCCACGTGATTGTTTACTACCTCTTAACAGCACAGAGAATTTTGGAGTATTTTTAAAGTCTTAATTAGCATAGGGCTTTTCTTCTTGTTGAGTCAATGATTGCCGCCAGGCCTCCATATCCTTAGGCACCTGGGAATATATTAATCAATGTATTTGGAATATAGAAAAGGAAATATAGTAGCTTTTGATGTTAGCAATACTAGACTTTTTGAGTTAATGGATTTTCTCTTTTGTAATAGATCACTGTGCTTTGTTATAAATCACTGTGTCCTTGCTATGTAAAAATGTAACTTTATCAATATCTTAAGACTAAACAGATCTTAAGGGGGAGCATTGGTGAAAGGATTTTCATTTGTTGGGCTGATGTTTGCTGCTAAATCTCCATGTTCCCTGCCCTTATAATGAATATAACTAGCATATAGGAGAAATAAGTATTAACCTTTAAGCATATAGGAGAAATAAGTATTAACCTTTAAGATTAATCATGTTAACCTTGGGTTAAATAAATTCCTTTCTTGATTGTAACTCACTACACCCTCACCCTATAGGAATGTAACTTTATATGGAGGGTGGTGCCTGGTTTAAGAAAAAAACACCCTTGGAAAAAATAAGATTTTTTGTTATCAGAAAGAAAGGGTCATAAAATGTCAGCAGATCTCATGGCCAGAATATAATGTAAAATCCCTAAGACCTTTTTATGTGAAGCACTTGATTTTGATAAAGGTCAGGACTGCTGACCCCCACGTGACTCTGTATTCATCCCTATGTGTAACAAAAGGTATATAAGCAAACCCCAAAATAAAGAAATCGGATCAGTTTCCAGAAAGACTGATTCCCCTATGTCACTTCTTTCTTGCTCCCATTTCTCTGGCTGAATTCCCATCTGGATTCAGCCTCCTTTTCTACACTAATTTTCCTACTACACTATCCGTTTCTAATCTCTCTATATATCTGTAATTAAATATGTATTTTTCCAAGGATGCTGACGCCATCCCCACCTTCGAATTCCCTGGATCCACCGGGGCTGGACCCCGGCACTGTGGAAGTGAGAAATAGATTTAAGGGCCTAGATCTGATAGATAGAGTGCCTGATGAACTATGGAATGAGGTTTGTGACATTGTACAGGAGACAGGGATCAAGACCAACCCCATGGAAAAGAAATGCAAAAAGCAAAATGGCTGACTGGGGAGGCCTTACAAATAGCTATGAAAAGAAGAGAAGTGAAAAGCAAAGGAGAAAAGGAAAGATATAAGCATCTGAATGCACAGTTCCAAAGAATAGCAAGAAGAGATAAGAAAGCCTTCTTCAGCGATCAATGCAAAGAAATAGAGGAAAACAACAGAATGGGAAAGACTAGAGATCTCTTCAAGAAAATTAGAGATACCAAGGGAACATTTCATGCCAAGATGGACTCGATAAAGGACAGA